>NC_063213.1:56806191-57113823 GCF_020740725.1 Corvus hawaiiensis
GTTATTTTGGAAGTTATTTTCTATGTCTAGCTTTGGAAGCACTTGTATTGGCAACTCCAGAACTGTCATGAGAGCTCAGTAATATATTTTGGTCAGAAAGTGAATTTCTTACTTTGTTTTCACTCTTCAGTACAGTTTTTCTTCACGTGACCTTTCTTCCATGTGTCCATTTTACCAGTGTCAAAATTAAAAGATAGTTTCCAATCAGAATGTCACTAATTAGTTCAAAATGTCAGTCACTGTCAAGAAACCTGCAGAAATCTTTTCCTGTGCATGTGGTTTTATTAGATTTTTTCCTTGTGTCTGCATTGTAGTTTGACTAGAACAGTGCATATCTTTAATTCCTATCTTCATGAAAATTCTAACTTTCCTTATGAAAAGATTTAGATTGTCTTTTCTTTGTAGACCAAAGACTGAAACTAAAAGCTAGAAATACTGTGGCCAGTTTACAGTTAAAACTCATTTATCTCTTGGATGTCATTGCATTTTCATTGTATACAATACTTTAAGAACTGCTTTGGCATGTCCATAGAGTTGCACCAGGGAAAATATTTTCAGGGAGACTTGCTTAGGAAATGTTTATATCTCAGTTTTTACTGAGTAGCACAGACATGAAACAAAATGTGTATAAAATAAAGTACTCAAATTTTCAGACACTAATATGCAGTTCAGATAGAATATTCAGTGAAGGTGGAACTCAGCATGAGCGTGAACAAAAGCATGAGCCAGGTCATGGACAAGAGAAAAAGAGCCTAAAGCTGGTAAATGGTTCAATCTAGTTTGTTCAGCTATGTATAAGCATGAGAGCCTTTTGGCCAGAAAGCTAGTGGTGCAAGCCCTTTTAAACTTTAAGCAAATGGTAACTTTTTCAGGATTTGTGAGGTTTTCCTTTGCAACTTTATGTTGTGATCCATATTTTTATTTCTGTACTATCACAGAATCACAGAATGGTTGAGATTGGAAAGACCTCTGGGTATCTTCTGGTCCAAGGCCCCTAGCTCAGGTAGGATCACCTAGAACTGGTTGTCCAGGACCGTCTCCAGATGGCTTTTGAATGTCTCCAAGGTGGGAGCCTCCACAACCTCTTCGAGTAACTACGCCAGTGCTCGGTCAGCCCCACAGTAAAAAATTGTTTCCTTATGTTCACAGGGTGTTCCTGTGCTTCTGTTCATGCCCACTGCCTCTGGTGCTGTCACTGGGCACCACTGAAAACAGCTTGACTCCATCTTTTTTGCACCCTCCTTTTGGTATTTATATATATAATCCCCACTGAGATTGTCTTCTCTAGGCTAAACAGTTTCAGCTCTCTCAGCTGTTCCTCATATGTCAGATAATCCAGTTCCTTAACCATCCTCATGGCCCTTTGCTGGCCTCTCTCCAGTACATCCATGTCTGTGTTGTACTGGGGAACTCAGAACAGGACTCAGCACTCCAGGTGTGGCTTCACCAGTGCTGAGCCAGAAGGGAAGGATCACCTCCCTCAACCTGCTGGCACTGGTGTTCCTCATGTGGCCCAGGAGTTATGTGCATCTTTGTGTTGGACTGACATACAAAACAGTAGATAGATTTATCCTGTGGAAATAGTCACAATGCAGACTCACAGGTAATACCATTTAATTGTGCAGCTGCACATTTTGAACCTCAGGAACTAAGGTATTTACTGGCTCAGGAGGAGTTTATTTTAGCAGCACTGGGTAGTAATGCAATGCTTCCATCATATCTTCATATCTGTATGCTAAGGGCATTCTGGTCCTACAGTAGACACAAAAAGGCTTTTCCTCCATACAGTGGGTGTCATTCCAGAGGCAGTGGATAATGGCCTAGCTCCAAGACCAGGAGAAGGAGTAGTCAAACAACACGGACACCTGCATATTCCCTGCAACATTTTCCTTGTTCAGTCTCCCTGGAAAATCAAAGAAGCAACAACGAACAAAAATGGGAAGCATCTGAGACTTTATGAGCAAACAGGGAAATTAAATGTCATAGGTGCACTCCAAATCTTTTTGTCCCATCTTCTTCCCTACTTGGTGTGTGTTTAGTAACAATAATGGTGTTGGAGCCTTCAGAGTATGGATTTTGTAGCAAGCAAAGTCAGGGTTGTTTAAGAGGATTGAGGAACCCACACAAAAGGCAAATAAATTCCCATGGATAGCTCTTTCATCCATTGGAATACCCCTCTTTCCTGAGATACATGTCCTCACAGATTTTAGGTGTTTTTTGAAGCCAGAGGACAGACTCACATCCCTTGCCATAGGACACAAACTCATCTCCATGCCTTTCCTGAAGAAAAAAAAGAAAGAATTCTACAAAATCAGGCTCCAGAGTTTAACCATTCTTATACAGATTATGATCACAGAGAGGAGAAAATATGCTCAAGAAAGGACTTCTGGATCAAGCTTGCATAAATAAACCTCAGGGAGTGAGTGGGTGTATGAGTCAAGTGAAAGATACCAAGAACAAAGGTGAAATTTTACTTTTCTGTGACTGCTGAGTATGCTTTCAATTCAAAGGTGGTGGGAGAGCTGATGTTCACCTTTAAGAATCTTTAAAAAATTGTCTTGAGGTGAAAGTTTTATGTGTAGTGGACTTGCAGAGCAGTCAAGTCATTACAAAAGAGTTAACTAGTGCCAAAATGTGAAATGAGAACTTCATACAGCTGCTGATTAGGGGAATCTATTTCCCCAATCATCCATCCAATATTCCAATTGAACCTCTAGCCAAAATTCATGAGGCAAATTTCATTATATTAGTGGTGCCTAACCTGGAGTTGGCATCCTGTTGTAGTCATGATGGTGGGATGGATAGGAAGCTGAAAGATGAACTAATAACACTTCATTATGATGAAATATCAAAGTATGTTGGAAGGTCACCTTGTGTTATATAATTATACTTTCAAAAGAATTTAAATTCTTGCTTTAGCCCTTAGTAAATTTGAGACAGCAGCAATGATGGGAAAAACCTTCCTTAAAAATCCCAAGAATTGTACTTGTTTTGGCATGACACTGCCTAAGGTGATTTGCAAACAAGGCTGCCTTTGCCAAGCTTTCACATTAATGCAGGGTTCAGCATACATTTTAAAACATTAAATACACTTTACATTTGCATAGATATGATTATTTGAATGTGTAGATTGTGTTAGTTTAAAGGGCCCCAATATTCTAATGCTGGAGCCGAAATTAAATTTCAAAGTAACTGTATGTTAGTAATTTCAAGCAGTATTTCAAAAAAATGTCTGAGGTCATATTGCTTGACTTTGGAGTCAAGAGTCTAAGAGTGTGTGTGCTGCCACAAACAATGCTAGGATTGTAGCTATTGAATGTTTTGAAAATCAGGCTCAAAACCTAGGGTGGAAGTAGATGCTCCTGTCTGAGTGGGTTAAGCTTTGGGTTTTCCTAGAAGCCAGTATTGCTATATACCTTAAAGCTTAAAAAAAATACAGAAATCCCGAAATATGAGTTGCAATGGTTTTGTCAAAGTAGCTATAGTTAGTAAATATCATGTGTATCTGGGAAGAAAACATCCCATGGTTTATTATTTATTCAGAATCAAAATAAATAAAGCCCTTTATGGACAAAAACAGGCTACCACATTTTACTCCATCTGATCAAATCTCATGTCAGATGGTTTCAAATCAGACGATTAAATTGTTCTCTCAATGTCCTTGCACAAAGCAGTTTGGAGTATAAGTTGATATGACATGACCTGGATGGCAGCACAAAAGAAGGAGGCAAAGTGCATGTTTAGTTCATCAAAGAACTGCATGTCTGCCAGTTTGCTGCTTTTTCATGATGGCCCAGATTTCTGCAGAGATTGTTATGTCTAACTAAGAAATGTCACAGTGCTCTGTGTCTACTTACTGTATTTGGAATGGACCCACAAGACAGGCAGTGACATGGAGCTCCGCTGCCTTTGTGAGAGTGTCAAGATGGAAAGTGTCATTTTTCATCATTAACTCATGGTTAGCAACAGGAGATCCAGATCCTACACCTGCTCCTACATATGGGCAATGAGAGGGGAAGGACCATAGCTGACTACTCCTTGTTGTCCACTGTAGATGGGAGAGATCTCCTCCTATGAAAAGCAGCAGTGAAATTATGCCTTTGGCTGTCACTGGTGTCAGAGACTTGTATCAGACAGAAGAGGAGTATGCAGAGAGAGGCAGGAGAGTGGGTATTTCTCTGTAACCAAAGACTGCCAGTGAAGGCATGGGATTATGCATTGTTCATCAGTCGCTGTGTCTCAGCTGAACAGTTTTAGAAACTGTAACCATGAGTTTACAACATGCACTGTACTTAGGGAGCCGTGATCCAGAGTAGAGGGGCAGCCTGACTATCAGTTGACCCAAGTTGCTATCTCAGTTTGCAGTGTGTGTGACTCGTGTTTCTTGGAGTAATCTACCATTTGTTGAACCAAAATGTACATAACATCTGTGGCCTCATCTTCACAGATCCCTCATTCTTGGCCGGATCCTTACTCATCTGTCAGTAAAATGTTGGAATATCTTGGGAGTTTGAACATAAAATTGCACTGTTGTTCACACCTTACCGAATTCAACACAAAGCTGGCAATACAGCCATACTGCCATACAAATCAGAATTTCATATTTTACATTGGCACTATGGGGTGATAGTATTTTATACATGATGAGTGAAAATATTTTAAATTTTACTGGAAAAGAAGAAGTGTGTCTGAAAGTATTTTTAGTCACTGTTTTTTTCTAAAAGCCTTTGGACATTCAGCCTAACAATTTGTTTCTTTCCTGAACATATCTTTATTTATGCAGCAGAAGTATTCCTCTACTTCAAGGTAAATTCTGTACCGTTTCACACCCCATTGTTTACAGACCTTCATGAATCCATTGTCATTTATTTGACCCCTTAGACCTAGGAGCACATTTCCAGTATACAGTAGGCAAGAAATTAAATTTTGAATTTATATTAATAATTAATCTCTAATTTTATTATGTTTTCACGAATTGCATGACATTCACTCTGTTTTTGTCTCTCTTAACGGTTGTTTTAGTGTTCTTTGTAGTGAAAACTATTTTGTTCATGATATAATTCATAGGACAGTATTAGTTGAGGGAAAATTATCTCATTCATGCAAAAGGGCACAATTAAATTTTCAAAAGTAGTGTATTCAAAAATATGTGTCATCTGTCCCCTTTTCTTACCAGTTTTAGTAGAAACTTGAAAGGTTCACTCACAGACTGGATAAAGCATGGAAGCAGAAGATCTGAAGTCTCAAAAAACCCCCACGTTTTCACCCTGCATTGGCAACTGTCAATGACAAATACAAATTTACATTCATTAAAGCAAGTCACATCCTAAAAACTTTTTTTTATTTTTTCAGACCACTCTTCCGTGGAAATTCAGATGTTGATCAACTAGGAAAAATCTTTGAGTAAGTAGTAACTAGTTGCCTTATGTCAGTATCTGTTTAACATTGAAACCCTATGAGATTGCTCTGCCATGTTTTTATGTAATCGTGTGACTAGAACAAAGTATTCCTAGAACATATTTCCTATTTCTGCCATATGCAACATGATATTTCCGTGTATTCTGTGTCAGAGTGGGAGGAGGAAGCAACATGGAATATAGTTCTGCAAAACTGACGGCCATCATCAGGAAGTTATGAGGTCTCTGGGTTTGGGCTTTTTAAGTCTCTTAAACATACTGTGCATGTGCCATTCATACATATTCATAAACAGTTAAGTCCAAGAGATTCTCTTCATGTAAACAAACACAGAGGTTTTATTTTTTGGTGATTTCTTCGTGCATTGCAGAAAACAACATTAGAATACATTAAAAGCTGAAATCTCTAAGATTATTACCAACAGCATCTTTGCAGAAAAGACTTCTGAACATCTGAAAATACATTAGCTTTTACACTGCATTGTGTAGCCTGTTAACAGTCCTTATTTTGGTCAGGAAGGTAACTATGAGAACAGAGGAAATATTTTAACTTGCTTTCTCAGAGATAAATTGACTTTATTTTAAAACCATTTTACAATTATATGAGTTTGTGTTTTTCAGATGTATCAGATAGGTTAAGGAGGTGGATAGACTCTAAACTCACTGAGCTAAAATATTTCTTGTCCAAAATTAAGTTATTGATACTACCAATATGATAATTAAGTAGGATTATATTACTGTTTTCTTGTAAAAGCTGTTCAGAGTAAGGGCCATTACTGTATTTTTAAGAGGCATTTTAAGAGGCATATTTTTAAGAGGCATACTTTAAGTAAATTTAAGATCTGATGTCCATATCATGTAGTTAGGAAATCAAAGCCGCACAGAGCTGGTACCAATCCAGAGACTGAATGTCTGTTTGCCTCTGCACCTCTGACTTCCCTTTCTGTATGGAGAGACTGCAGGGATCCAGGGATCTGGATGAAATAAGAAGTAGATAGCACAGAGAGAGAGAGAGAGAAGTATTATTCCAAAATGTTATTTTCTTGAAGATATTCCAAAGAGAAAATAGTAAAATTTCTAAGAAAGCTTAAACTGAACAAATAATGAATTTCTCAGTTTAACCATTTTTCCAGTTCTCAAATCATAACGGATCTGTTTCTAAGCTTTTTCATTATTTAATGTGGGGTTCCTAAATTGCAGGTCTTGATTTCACACAGTTGACTTCCCTTTCCTGCATACCATACCATGAGTATGTGACTCACTTGTGTGGTTAATTTGTCATGCGCTAAATAGCTCTTCCTGCCCAATCCAGAAAAATCAGTCCTTAAAGTTTCCTTTTTCTTCTTCTGCCAAAACTACTACTTTAGCCCTACAATATTCTGCTTTATTAAATGAAGACAGCTTTGATACATACAACGTATTTTGCAATTTAAAAAGACATAGCTGTGATTTCTTTCATTTGTGACATTTAAGGGGAAAATGAAAATGAACTGGGCTAGGATTAAATGCCTAGCTGCTAGTGGCAGCCTCCAACGGGGATCTTTCCATCCCTAGGGGCTGAGATTACCTGTGCAGAAAAGAATTCACTAAGAAAAGAAAATGCTGTGCTAAATTTAGAGGAAATTCCTTGTTGCACATCTACTTACAGAGAAGGTTTGGGTTTTCTTCTTTTGTACTGTTCTTAAATAGTTGAAAAGTTTCTGTCTTGGGTTCTGAGGGGTTATGCCAAGTAGTGTTTATTTTGTGTTTTCACAGCTGGAGAACCCCCTACAGTTAGGCATAGCTCTTCTTGTAGGAGGGTTGTTTCTTTCTACAGTAGTGACTCATTCTGGAGATCAATTTGGACAGAAGGAAGTTTCAGGATTTGCATGCAATCTGGGCTGATGCATTCTTTCAGATAATGCGGCTGCGGTCTGCCTTTGCTTTGCATGTGCATTGTGATTTGTCAGTAAAATTCCACTGGGTGTGAGGGTAAACGTAAATCCCTTGTAAATGTCCCAAAACATTCTCCTGCTTTTCCAGGACACTACCAGCATGTGGCATATCCTCATAGATTTTGCTAAACTGCTGTGGTTTGAGCAGATTTGTTTCCCATTGTGATCAATGGGAGTGGAAAGTACTCAGCATTTCTCAAGACCAGGCCTGAACCTTTGGCAGGAGGTGAAACTTACTAATACACTCCCAAACTTAGTCACTGAAGTGGTGGTGCCACCAGACCATTAGAGTGAGAACAGCTACCCAGACATTCGTTATTAAGGGGGTTTGAGTACTCTGTGTGTCTAGCTAAGTATGTCTCTCCTTTCCACTCTCAGTCTCATCCAGCCTACCCCGTCTGGCAGGCTGCCTCCTGCTTTCTCGTCATTAGCTTTGCCTGTGCTTATTCTGCCCTGTTCGTTCTCTGCCACACATTTGTTAAAAGAAGTGGGACTAACCAAACACATTTGAATGACAGGTTAAATGTCATTGTTATTTAAAATACCTATCTCTCCCATCTGTGATGCTATTTGTATTATATTTAATATGGGACCAGATCCTGAAATATCTAATCCAAAGGCTTTAACTGCCCTGGCCAAGGGGGCTGCCCCATACCCACATTGTACCTGGTGAAGAACGCCAAGTGTGGTTTTTCATACGGATTCAACTTAGCGTTTCCCAAGAGTTGTGGTATGTCCAGGTGTAGTAGGATTTCATTGTCCTGCGACTGTAATTGCTTTGCCCTTCCAGCCATGCTGTTATTTTGAGGGCATATTAATTTTTAGAGGTATTTTAGGTGAGTCAAATTACAATCTAAAATCCATGTAGGTGGAAGGTAGGGTAATTCCATTAAGTTCGCTGAGGTAACGTATGATTTACCTCGGTGTGGTTGGCCCATGGCCTCCCCCGATGTTGCAACAAACTCGGTGAGAAAAAAGGTCAATGCTGCTCCCTAGTGGCAGTGGGCTTTGTCCAGGCCCAAATATTCAGTGACATTATGTCTTTTCTTGTCTTAGCCTGTCAGCATTTCCATTGAAAATCTCGATTTTACAGGTTATAACAATTTCTTTTCCCTGAAACCAGGCAAGAAATGTATGGTCTTTTCCAGAATTTCCATCAGAAACTGGTTTTCAACCCTACAAATACTAGCATTAGACTAAAATGTGAAAGGTATGAGACATAATGCATCATTGGTGGTTTACCTATTATTTAATTTATTTGGGTTTTAGACCTCAGCATGATTATTTAATAAGTATAAATATCTTGTATAATTTAAAGAATAAAGACAAAAAATATTAAAAGAAATTAAAATATTCTATAAAAGAGTGAAGAAAAACTAAAACACAATTGAAAGCAAAACCACAAAGACACTCAAGTGCCTTTCCACTTCTAAATTGAGACTTTAAAACCTGTATTGTGAAGCAAATAAATTGTTTAAATTTGGGCAACAATTACTGCACATAGCTTTGAAGCATTATGAAACATCCCTTTTATTGCCTTACCCTCATCTTGACCCACACTCTTCTCTCAGTCCCTATTCTTGTGAAAAAAAGATCCTTGCACGCAATTCCCCTTTGAAACCTACTGCGTTTAATCATCCTGGAGTGACATATGTTGCGCCATCCAGTCAAGAGCTAAGCAACTTTTTTCTAAAGCACTCTGCCTTTTTTCAACAAAAAGACTCAAAAAAATTGAGACTTAGGCCAGAAAATTGTGCTGCCCGCAAAATGATTTCTACCAAACACATTGAGGACCTGTGTTGATCAGCTTCTGTTCACAGAGATCATTGCACTACTGCAATTAAATTAATTAAATAGTTAAGCTCATTTAAACAAAAATACTTACAAACTGTCACTCATTGTAATCAATATAAAGGGGAAACTGCATAAATGTTCAGACCTAACATTGTGTTTTTCATTTCACAGTGTAATTGGGCTCCCGGAAGAAGAGGACTGGCCTAAGGATGTTGCCCTTCCAAGAAATGCTTTTACTTCCAGACCCGCACAACCTATTGAAAAATTTGTACCAGATATTGATGAAGTAGGCAAAGACTTGCTCCTTGTGAGTTGCAGTTTGTTGTTCCCTAATTCATGTGCCTGATATTCCCACTGTGCTTGCAACTTGCCAAGAAACAATGAAGTTTCCATTTAATGGAGTTACTAGAAAAAAGGTCAAAAATAGATAAGACAATTCATGTTAATCTGTGAAACAACAGCACAAAGACACTGCCTTTGGCTCAAGAGGTGTCAGAGCTGAGAGTAGTTCAAGATTAGGAAACTGGGTCAGGGACCTATCTGTTTGACCTGTCATTAGACCTTATGATTAGATCCTCATTACTGACCACTGTAGTGCCACTGATTCAGCCATTCTTATGGTATTGGCCTGATGTGAGTACAAAAATGGATCTACCAATTTTTGTGGTATAGTGGACCCAGTATAAAGCAGGAAATAGGCTGTAGTGGCAGATGACATCTGCATGCCTTCTACTGAACGCTGAAAACTTGACACTTGGAAATCACCGATTCCTGCCTCTTGCAAATGGCAAGGCTGAACAGAAGCAAAAAAAATGGGCTGGTACAGCTATTTCCATTATTATTATATATATATTAGAAACCCCAGTCCTGAAGTTCAATCTTGACATGGAATGTAGGGAAGGACCTCACATCAGTTTGCTTCTTTCTGTGCTTTTTGAAATCTAGTTAATATGTTCTCTGGAAGTCTTTTAAAGGTCTTGATTCATATGAGCTAGGTAGAGTGGGCTTAGTGCAATTCTTGAAATACTTGATGCATCTCTTCAGGAACCGCTGTCTCTGGCCAAGGTTATCTCAACAGCAGATGATCCTCCAGTGTCCTCATGACTGCAGCCCCCAGCTGCAGACTACATCTGGACACTTGAAATGACAAAGGAGAAACACATCTGTTGTGCTTGCAGACAGCTTGGAAGTGGAAGCTAGACATGGGATAAGAATTAGATTCTGGGAACAACAAGGAATAATACATGGCAGAGAGCTCAGTGAGTGCGGAGGCATGATGGGAGGGAGGGAAGAAGAAAATAAATATCTATGCCTAGAAGGTGAGGTAGGAAAGAAATCTGTTCCTGGTAGGCAAAGAGATGATAACTGGGAGCCACAAATGAAAGGGGAGAGTAGGACTGAAAGTCACTGAATTAAATTTCTGAAGTTAAATGATAGAAGTTCTGACACAAGAAAAGAAAGGAGGACTAGGAAGTGGCTACACAAGGATGGTAGGAAGAATAATACATGGAGGTGGATGAAACAAAGAGCAAGATATAAACACAAGGTTGGGGCAGAGATTTCAGTGCCAGCTGGACAAAGGCTGGGATACAGATGTGGAAGGAGGGCCATCGAAGTGCAGTGAGGAAGAAGAGGGAAAACTGAACACAGAACATAACCAGGTGAAGGCTGTCCTGTGCATGTGAATTCAAGAAAAACTGTATTCTGGAATTTCATAAACTGTGAATACTTGAATTTTCTGGCATGTAATTTTTGAGGTGACCATACTCTTATTCTCTGACCCCACTGCTTGTTTTAATATGGATGATCATTGTGCACCACCTTCTGAGACCCTGTTGTGTCTCATACTGACCATGAACTGAAGGTGGTATGCATTAACGTATGTATGCAATGATAGCTAGCACTGTTACCTGTACATTTGAGCTAAAACCAACTTCTTTTCATACTTTCAGAAATGCTTAGCATTCAACCCAGCCAAGCGAATATCTGCATATGTTGCCCTCTCTCACCCATATTTCCATGATCTGGAGAAATTCAAGGAGAATATGGACTGTCACATGTCATCCAGCCAAAACTCCAGTGAGGTGAATGCGTCATAAATGCTGACTGAAGAGGAACCATAAATGAACACAACATGTAGCTGACAAGGCCACTGTCCCATACAAGCCACATAGCTGTCCTAGCGAAGATCATTATTTGGAGGTTTTATGCACTTGCCTTTTATTTTGGGATTGTGATGTGCTTATCCATGGAAATCAATCTAGTTTACTTTTATCAGCAGTGCAAGGGCCGGGGCTTTGACCTGCTCCTTTTGCAGCTTTATGTTTGTTTTGGTTTTGTTTTGTTTTGTTTATCTACCTGGGAAAACTCCAGACGAAGAGAAGCTGCTGACCAGTTTTGCTGCCATTTTATCCTTCTAATATTGAATGTTGCCAGTGTTTGATGATTGAGTCACTGCCAAAACATGATGCAATTTCTCTCTCTCTAGCTGCTGAAGCATGATTTGGTACTTCTTTATTATTATTGTTACGTGATATTTAAAGAATGGCATTGAAATATCAGATCTCTGCAACCTGCAGTTAAGTGATACATGCGTTAATACATCCAGCTACTGTTCATTCATAGCATATGTGCAGGTGCTTCCCCACTTGAAAACTTGGATGAATTAATTTATCATTTCATTGCTCTATAAAAGTAACAGTGATGATGATCATAATAAATGTCTCAGCTTTTAGGTTTTTTCATACACAAACAGGTTATTATTTAGCTATGTTTGTGTGCACATTTCAAAAAACTGTCCTGTTCTTACTGTTTCAGTTTCCAAATGGTCAGTTTGTGTTGAAATGTAGACACATTCTGGTCCATCATCTGACCCATCATTCCCCCTTGGAAACAGCTGCAAGCATATTTTCTTCATCTCATTCCAAATAATTTTCTGATGTCCAGCTCAAAGACATGAGCAGAGCCAATGAAAATCAGTACAGATTTTTGCCTTCAACCTGTTTTCATTGTCAGCCAAGAAGGAAAATAGAAAAAATATTTCTGGTTCAGAAGCAGAGAATCCTATACCTGTAACAAGCACAGAGAAGTATTTGTGCTGCATTGTACGCTGTATACTGTGCTGCCTTACCTGCAACACCCCCCGGTGCATCACAAGTGCATGAACATTGGTGTTTCAAAATCCCTCACATGTCACTTACTAAGCAGGCTTGTTTTCTACGCAGAATTGCATGACCTTCTCTCCTAAACCACCATGTGAGGACACTGGCACATGCCTCTCCACTAAGGTTAATGTGCTATTATTGAATGTCAAAATGACTAAGCAATTCACTTGTCTTTATAGCACAGTTATTTTAAATATTACCTGAAATTTTTATATTTAGTATTTTTACCTTAACTAAAATATATTTTCAGTATTTTGAAAAGAAACTTTTATTTTTTTAATACTGTACTGGGGAAAAAGAAGTATTTTAAATCCATAAAAGGTGTTCCCTAGCATGACTTCAGTGCATTTACCTGGACATGACCTGAGGGGGAATATTGGTCCAATGAATACAACTGATGCTAAGTGAGGCAGCCAGCTTTGCTTACTCCTGTGACAGTCCCTTAGGCTTCTCTCTTCCTCATCTCTATTTCATCTTCTCTAGGTGGTAAGCCAGCATTACATCCTCATCCATGGCATGCTTGGCAGAAGCAGGTCCTTAGCAGTGAGCTGGGCAATGTAACTTTTCCAGTTGTGACAGGGGTATTTGTAGCCATCTCACTGGCAGGTCTCTCCTGTGGCAAACTTCACTGTTAACTCCATTTCAGGTATCTGCACTGTCTGGGTCATGGTCCACTGCTAGGATAGTAAGTGGATCTTATCTGTCTCCTGGATAAAGCTTTTTGTTACTGTTAGACACTGAAGTGTGTTTTACATGGTTAAATTAGGTCTACTTTAAACAAGCCAGATTTTAAAAGGACCACTTGGATGCTTGCATGCAGTGGGCTGTGCTTTTCTTTATGCCCAGAATGAGGCTATGGAAAACGTAACCAGCATGAACAGGCAAGTTGCAAATTAGGCCTGGCAAGAGCATACACGAGGCATCTGCACACAGAGATATCACAGATGCATAACATCAGAATTTTGGAAGCTCTGTGAGCAGCAAGCTGAAGGCCAGGGAGCTGTCACAGCAGCAAACCTTCTAATCTTGGCCTTGCCTTTGTCATTCTCTCTGTTCCTACACCCTAGGGGAGCTGCAGACCCACTGCACTGATATCCAACAGTATCCCTGTATGGGTCAGTGGACCTGAGCGTGAATAATTTTTAATGTTCACAGGGAAAGATGGGCCAGAGTGAAATTTTTGCTAATAATTTTTAGACACTAATTTAGAACAACAAACCGAGCCAAAAGTCAGGGGACTCTTGCAACAGTAGCAATTAGAAAAGTTTTCTACGGAGTTTAGCACTTTTGAAAACATTCCACATTTTACCTAGCGCTGAGCTATCTATAGTACGTACATACCTTATCAGGTCATTCAGCTGCTGTGCCTTCCCAGCAACTGCTCAGGGAACTCTCCCAGAGCTCTCCACCAACTAATATAGGGTGAAAATGTAGAGGAGATGATATTTTCCAAATTGGGCTTAAAACTTTCAGAGAGAAACGTGCATCTGTTCCATGTAAGAATCTGTTCTATTAAGCTTAGCAAAGCTAAAGAATAAAGAAAGTGGTTGCTGATTGTAGACACATTATTAGGGTAAAAACAGAAAGGAGGGGAGAGAACACTTTAAGCCAAAGGTTAGTGTTGGCCCAAAAACGAATGAGAATGTGGAAATCACAAGGAATTTAGCTACTGGAGCAGTGTTTCCCAATCGTAGTATCAAAGAGCTAAGAAAGCAGCAGAGAAAAACAGGGGCTGACTTACGGAATCAGAAGCAGAGCTGCTGCAACATGGTGCTGTATGTTGTCTAATATAGTAGGATCAGGTTATAAATGAGACTATTCAGGAGAACAGTTTGCAAAGGGCTGCATTAATGGTCACATTTTGGAACATCTTTCCACTGGGAATGGCAGGAACAAAACCAAGAAATCTAAGTTCTGTCTTGGCAGGGTTAGGGAAAATATTTCTCTAATGGGGTCCTTGTGGTAGCAAGGGCCTGGTTGCAAAGGACCAACAATTTTTCAAATTACCTCTTTTTCCGGATCTCTTTAGGAAGAAATTCCATTTGACATGCCATAGGCTTAATCTTATTCCAGTCTTCCTTGCCAAACCATGTGGAGCTTCACTTACACTAGTAAACTGAGAAAGCCTGTTCTCTGGCTGGGCAAAGCACTGTCATTGGCTAATACCATGCCAGGAATCATGTTTATAGTTAGACAGCACAGACAACTGGGGGACTGTGCTCAAATCCATGCCCTTGCTCTTCTTATTTTACTGGTATAGCTCTAGTATTTTAGTACCTTTACTCATTACTGCCATATGTGTAGGATGTAGGAATTGTGTATGTGAAAAAGAAAGTGCTGTGATGAAAACTCTTTGTACACCTTTAAATAAGACTTCAGAGTGCAATTCTTCTTAGTGATAACTAAGCCTGTATGTCTTCTGTTCAACAGGAGTGGTTCAACAGCAGCTGAAAAGTGCTGAATAACAAAAGATGTATTAAGTATAGCTCCTAGAACACCCACAACCAGGCACTGTGCTCTTCTTAGCGGAGAACAGGGTGTTCTAAGTAATGAAAGGAGAAGTTTCTATCTCCCACCAACCTTTTTTTTCCTTTTAATCGCTACTACATAATTCTTCAGAAAAAGCCACACTCAATAGCCAAGGACAGAATCACCAAAGCCAGCTAGTGAAGTGCTGATTGCTGAACTGTAGCAATCCATCAGGTGCAGCCCTTCTCTCTTCTCCCTGTCCACGCTCACACCAGCCTTCCTGTTCTTCTCCTTCAGCTCCCTTACATAAACAGGTTTCAGTGATGCTCACAGGTGCTATTTCCAGCAAGATTCTTCCAAATTTTCCATAGCTACACAGTGTCAATGTCCCCTACATTCCTGTTACCAAATGTTGCTTCTTTTAGTCCCACAGCTTAAGTCAATGATGAGACAAGAGCTTTGTGCACCTCCTTGCTTAGGCTTAGTTTCGTGTACCCCTGTGTTGTCTTCTGTGTGGTTAGTAAAATTCTAAAAATAGGATTTGTGCATATTTCTGTGTAGGCTATGCCCACACTCCAGGTTGTTTTCAGCCTATTAGTGTACAATGATCAATAATTGAGCATGTTTTCCTGCTGTTTCTGTTTTAAAACACACCAAAAAATGAGGGTGTCATGTTTGCAAAAAAAAAGAAATTTAGTACTATGTGTACAGAGCCTTTTTAATGAAAGGAATCACTAAATTGCAGCATTTGAACATCTTCTGCATAGGGGAGGGTTTCTAGCATGATAACTCTTACTTGGTTTTTATACTTAGTGGTTGTTTTGGTGAATAAGAAGAAAATATTGTGCCTTGCTGCTTTTCACAGGTTTACTCACTGTCTTTGAAAAGCATGTTTTATTATACATATAATTCTTTCTGCTGTTAGGTATTAGACCAACTTTAATGTGGAAAATAAAGAGAAAACATGCTGTTTTGGCCTTTTAGCCAGCAAACTCAGAGCACTTACCTGACTCACAACTGAAAACACCTCAGTTGTCAAATATGTATATGAATGAGAAACCATACAGTTTGGTTCAAAAGGCCACCTAAATTAATTATGTTCCATATATAAGACACATTTGAATAATGAGGAAGTTTATTCTAAGAACTCTGTTTTATAGAAAGAACCACTTGGCTAGTATTTTTCATATACAGTAGGTTCAGGAATAGACTTTTATATACAATGTGAATTAGAAGATACTAGGCTATTTGAGTGATTTTGTTGTTTTGTGCTTGAAGCTTGAATTGATTGCAAGCTTAGGAACCTAACATATTTATTTTATTGCTTCAAAACTGCTAAATATCAAGATCTTTTTTTATGTTAACAGGATTTCACACTTTTTTTAATGTGTAAATTATTTTCTTGAAATTAGTATGTTAGAAAAAGCATTTTTCCAAACTGCAGTAGTAGAGGAAAATTTAAGAAATATATTTTTACTTTCACAGAGAGGTGAAATCTTCAATAACTGACTATCAATAAGCTATCACTTTTACTTCCTTTTGATTACTAAGCCTTGAGTATACAGGTTACTTTGAATGAAGAAAAAATTCAGAAACAGTCTCTAGAAGAGTAAATGGGATTTTATATGGTTAAGCTTCCAATTTTATTTTCATATCTATTTTTTTGTGCAAGTACAGTTCAGATGTACAAAAACATGACTACAATTTTAACAGTCCAACAGTCTGTAGGACTCAAATTGGAGTTTTATTTGTGAGCTGTTTGTTTTCTTATCTGTGTCTTGCAAATTATTAGATAATGGCTGTAATACAATTCTAGTTTCTGGACTAGACTCTGTAACCATCAAGTCTCAATAATTTATGTAAAACAGAAAGAAGCTTTCTCATTGATTTTCATTAACTAGGCCATTAAAAGAAGAAAGATGTGGACATATAAACTGACAAATATACTATTGCTATATTATTTCTTCCCTTTAGTTTGAAGCTTAGCAAGTATTGCATACTGATGTGCAATATATACATTTTAAGAACCATAAAGACCACTTAAGAGTAGTGTGCACAAATAAGATGAAAAATGGCTCATTAGACTCTCCGAGAAACCAGCTGAAAATCATTACTTTAGCTGTAACACTCAAAATTTTGAAACTCATATATTTTCCCATTAAAAAGTATTCTGGAAAAAATTATGTGTTATGTTTTTAATTCAGTGATAGGCACCCAAACAAAACTGAATCAAGTGGAAACTTGTTCTCAAAAGTGATTCTTCCAGGCCAAGTAGATACCATCAGTTCTTCATGTATTCATCAGAAACAAAAATTAACCAGCACCATTCTTAGATGAGCTTTTTGCTTTCTGGGCAGAAAAACCCAAGGTTGCTGTGAGTAAAGTTAGTGGAAAATTTGCTTTGACTTAAAAGTCCTGTGAAAACTTCTGTAATATTTGGATTTCCAGCCTTCATTGAAGGACCATGCAAAACAGCAAAGATAAATCAAAAGTCCTTAACCATGTGGTCTTTTTCCCTTCACATTGCGTATTTTATCTGTTAGAATATATTGGTGGGTTTTATCCAGCCCAATGTTAATGAGACTTCTGCAAGGCTAGAGAAAGTAAGAAGTTCTGCTATAGTATTTTGATTGTTGGTGATTGTGATAGAGCAGATTTTTTGTTTCGAGAAAGGATCAGACAAAATATATGGCCTTCTTTGAAAAAGAGAAAAGAAAAAAAAAAAAGGGGGGGAAAAAAAGCGCCCACAAATAACTGACACTTGGTAAAGATTAAAAAGGAGATTTGGAGATTTTAAGGAACTATTCAGAAAATACTGTCAGGATGAGTGAAAAGGAGCATACTTTTAATGTGAAAAATGTAAATGCAAACAATGTGTATTAAATAAGCATTGAAACTGATAGGGTTTTATGGAAGAAAAGCATCCAACTATGAATTTATTCAAACTACCACTTAAATGTTCATTTGCACTAAAGCAACCAGTACTGTTTGAAAGGAGATGGGAAAACACATCACGTTAAACTCGTGATTTACTTTGGTGTCTACAAGGATGTGTTGTAAAGCTCTCAAGCTCACTGTCCATTTTTGAGCAAGCCAAATTCTCATTCACACTCTTAGCTTTCTGCACGTTAAACCCATCCACATGCCTGAAAAAAACCCATTTTCTGGTGTTTACATGGATACTTGCTCCCACTGTCATGCTCATGTTAAATCCAGACAGAGAACAGTCTCTGCCACTGAATGAAAAATGAATTTTCACAGACTGACAGATTCCTTTGTACAATTATTCCTAAAGGGTTTGAAATGAATGTTCAACAATATGGAGCCCTTCATTTTATTCCATGTTTCACACATACATCATGTTATGCTAATTCTCAGCCTTTTTTAAAAAAAATTAAGCTCCAGTTCTTTAATGTTAGGATCAATTTTGAGTAGCTAGATGCAGGAGGAAAATTGTGATGTGATGGAAAGATAGAAAAAATGGGCAGAGAGTAGGAGAGTTCGCAAGTGAGTTTGACTATGTGGAAAAATTACATAGAAACATAGGGGGAAGACTTTTTTCCAGTTGTTTTGTTTTCTCCTGTCATTCACTTTCATAAGCATAAGATGATAAAGCAAGACTCATGAACAGGATTTTAGTTCCAGATACTTATGCCAACTCAAGTCATGAGTTCCAGTGCAGTTCTTCAACATAGCAACAGCTCTATTTTTTAGATTTTGCATAAGCTAGAGCTTTTTCTGGGTAGATATAAAAAAAGGTCTTATGTGACAGCTTGAGAGCAGATTAAGCTGTCCACAGAGACAGTGGCTGTAGTTCAGCTGCAGACACTGGAGAATGCACAGCTCTGCTACAGGAGAGGCACTGACACTGTCTATTAGTGTGCAGTGTTGTGCATTAGACGTTGACTCCTGCTCCAAAGTGAAAATCCTTTGGTCATCCAAAATAGTATGGTTTTGCACACTTGGATTTTGATAAGGTTATCCACATGGAGGTTTTGCTGGATGAGTCCAGGTGGTTCACCATCTTACAGGAGCACGTATGAGAGCTTAGCAAGTCTGTCTGACACCCAGTGTAAATAATAATGCAGATCATCTGCTATGGGAAAAGAAAATACTTTTTGTAGGCTGTGGAGTAGGAATGAGCTTTCTGAGCTGCTCTGCCGACATGAGAGCTACTGTTAACTATTGTTATGCCACCTGCAAAAATGCAGAATAGGAGGGCTGCATGGCATTTTGTTGTGTTCAGACTATATGTGTGGGTGGCAGGGTAAGTGTTGGCACAGAGTGGCCGATTTTGGTCCTTCCATTAAGCATGAGCAACTAGGCTTGGCACAGAGACAAATTTCACAGTTCCAGGGATGGGAAACCTCTAATTCTACACAGTAGTTCTCTGGCACTTGTTAAATACATGTAGTGATAGATCACTCAGCCACTCAAGCAGTCCTCTCCTTATCCCAGATCATCCTTCTGTGACACTGTGAAGGAAGCCCTGAGGAGTCTACCTCAGCAGTTTTCCAACTTTCCTGCTTCCTCTCACTACAGCAACAATTACCTATCATTTGCATCTCACCCTGCTGGTACTCCCACTACCACTGAAGTAGCTGTGAGCTAAATTACTGCCTTGTGACTCTGCAGCTTCCAGTCTTGGCCAGCCAGTGATTTGTACTCTAGTTTTTCCTTGCTTCTCATTAGGAACAGGGAAGTAGTACAGTAGAATATGGCAGAGTGTGTGCTACTTTCACACTTTTTGGTTCAAGCAAAGCAATGAGCTAGAATAGATTAGATTGAACATAATGTTCAATTGGTCAGCCAGAAAAGCTTTTGATTCAGAAGCTCATGTACTAAATACAGAAGATCCCTGAGAAACTGTCTGTGATGCACATTTTTACAAGAGCACACAATGATGCTCCTGTTACACAGAAGTTTTCTATGGATACAAACAAGACTAGCAATGCCAGCCTCCTACTGCTTACCCTGCTTCCCCTCGCCTTCCCCAAGATCACTATTCCCAGGGAGAGAATTCCTCCCAGCATGGGGTGGAGCAACTGTGAAACAGTCCCCAACTCTCAAGACAGGTTGCATTCATGTAGCTAATCAAGCTCATTCCCTTTTGGCTATGGCAGTTTAAAGTACAGACCCTGCCACAAGTACTAGGCACAAGCAAACCTTAACTGCCAAAATATTCTCCTGAGGAAAGGCCTTCCCATGATCTAAAGGGGACAGTATGTTTACTGTTTCTGTGACAGTTGACTTTTATTTTTTGTGTTTTAAACAGCACCGATATAAGAACTCCCCTAAGAAAACTCTCCCACTACACAATAGGGATGACACTGAATTCTGGACATTCTGTGGGAAAAGACAAAATGCTATATTTGGGGTAGATGGTGTGTATCTCGATCAATCATCCTTCATCTGTGATAGAAAATCCACTGAACTGGGTTTAAAATACAGCCTGAGTCTGCAGCATACTAGTAAAATGAGCAGTGTTTTTCTAACAAGACCAAAACCCTCCATGATTTCTTGCAGGGACTTTATCTTGGAGTCCCTTTTAAGAAAGGTGGCCGTAACCATGAGTTGCAGCTACGACAAAAGGTACATCAGAAATTGGATGCTGGCAAGAAGTTTGTGGATGTGAGGCTGTACAAGGTGGCTTAGGTAAGCTCAGGGGGGATGTGTTTGTGTGAAAGTATTGGTTGCCATGCACATTTTGAACTGAAGTTACCTATCATAACATGATAGAAGGACTGCAGCATCATGAGATCAGAGGCTTTTTCTCCTTAGATGTCTAGCAACCCTGTGGTGTTCCAGCTTTGTTGTATTTTGATTTGTTTTATTTCACCTCCACCACACACATTCTCCTTTCTATTTTGCATAGTAAGTTGAAAAGAAAAGCATTACCCTATAGTATACCATGTCACAAAGAGAGAAGGCCAGCACTGTCTGAAAATTTTGATCACTTTGTAATAGTCAATATTAAGGGAATCATAGAATATGCTGAGTTGGAATGGACCTGTCAGGATCATTGAGTCCAACTCCAAGAATCACACCATGTGCCTAAGAGTGCTGTCTGAACACCTCTTGAACTCTCTCTGAACCAGGCTTGGTGCTATGACTCCTTCCCTGGGGAGCCTGTTCCGGTGCCCAGTCATCCCCTAGGTGAAGGATCTTTTTCTGATATCCAACTTAAACCTCCCCTGACTCAGCTTCTAGTCTTGTCACTGGTCATGAGAGTGAAGTTATCTCTGTTTCTTTCCAACAAATGGAATTCAACACCCATCTGCCTTTTATTAAGCACTGTTAAAAACCTCACTGTCATTCTTCACAGTGTTCAAAATCTCTTTGCCAGGAGATTGAACTCCCTTCCTACAACCCATTTGGAGTCACAGAACTGTGAGCAAATGAAGTTTACATTATGACAGTGCTTTTCGGTAAGGAGTGAGAGCCAGTTCCAAGTGAAACATGGACTGAAAGTCTCAAGGAGTCTTAGCCAGGCACCATTCACAGGCAAGGCAGTCCCTTGTGCTAGGGCAAGAAACACATTTTAAAATACTTGAGATAGGGAAAATATAAAGGTGCCGTTTATTTTTCCAATAGCATCTGTTTTCTTAACAAAGCTGTATAATTTTGGCTCTGAAACCAAGCCCACAGATGAACATTCATTTGTTCCTTGCAGTCTTTGATTTCCTTGTAAATTCCTCACAAGCCTTCAGATTAATGTATTTATGGTCCATTTCATTCCAATTCATTTAAGTGGTCTATATCTGCCCTTGAATCTCATATGAATTTTATTGATAATGTAATATTTTGCTGCATTACTTTGAACAGCTTTAAAAGTATAATGTCTTCGAATGCTCTAGGTAAAGAAAAGTTACACCCTCAAAATGCTGTGTTACAAGTTGGAACTGTATACTTTGGAAGTGATGTTTGTATTATAACTCCCAAAGGCATCACAGGGTGCTTTCTTCTGTATGTCTTGTCTTCTGCTTTCTGTGTTACAGTGTGTATTTGTACTTCCTCACTAGCTTGATACTCTTCAGTCTGAAGGCCTAAGTCTGCAAAGACACAAATACTGTACCTCAGCTGAGCAGTCCCAGAGAGCAGAGAGGGCTTAGTCGGCTGAGTATAGTTGCTCACAAAAAGTACTTGCAGAAAAAGGCTTTCCTTTAGTAACTGACTGTAGTTGTGAGGACACATGGTTAATAACAGCACCAAGACGCCAGGAAATGGAGTCTGTGTTTATTGAAGATGTGGACACATTTATCTTCAAGTTATTTGACATTAATCTAAATTATTGCTATTATGATTTAGTATATCATTTCTTATGAAAACACATTAGTCCTGTGAAAGGGTAGTTGCAAAAAAAAAAGTGTTGAGTCTTGCTGCTTTATTGTTTATTTGCATTTAGTATATATTTTGGTTGTTGAAGTGAAGCTAGCTTCTTAGAGAGGCTGGAAGATAGATCAGTCTGAAAAAAATCATAAATAAGCTTCATACTTGTGCATTGAGTTTTGCAACTAGAGTAGTATATGTGTTCAGATTTAGTATTTTTTATGCGTTAGAGCATTTTTGTTTGTTTTAATATGTAAAGGAATAACCAGATTACTTTGAAATGCTATTGTAGAGCTAATTTTACACATAGTGGGGGAATGTTGTCTGAAAAACTAAAATTAGAAAACATTACATAGGCTGCCTTTGGCTTTAGTTTGTTTCTAGAAGGCCCAGCAAGTATCTGTTGATTCCAGATGCTTAAGCCAGGGGCCAAGTTTGTGCAGCATCTTGAAACTGAAGAAAGTTTTCTTGCAGTGGTAAAGTTGCCCATCTGGGCTTGAAGTAAGATTGATGCCTAAACAAAAGCATAAAGGCAGCAAATTTAGGTGCTGGTTTGTTTTGGGGTTTTTTTTCTGGATGGACAATTGCATGAAATAGGATTGGAGATTCAGAGTATTTAAAATCATTCAGTGTGATTTACTCTTGTTGTAATTCCACTGACTACAGTTAAATTAAACCAAGAATTTGGCCTTGTAAGTCTACGGATTTCAGTGTCAGGCAGCTCAGGTCTATATAAAGATACTTAAGCTTAGTAAATCAGCAAGAATACTATATAAATTGTAATGTGTGATAAAAATCTTAACTCTAGTTCCATTATTTCTCAAAAAAATTCTATTCATTGCTTTTTTTATACAAAAGGTCAGAATTGCACTTCTTAGTGGCATTGAGAGATGTGGAGAAAAGCAGGATGCTGGTACAGAAATGTATCAGAAATAAGATTCAGTTCTTACTGCTCCATGTGTGCCTACCTTACACATTACAAATCCCACTGAAGTTGACAGAAGTCATTTAAAGTTAAGCCTGTTTGTAACTGATGAAATACTGGTTTCAGAATCTGCAAGATAAGTTATGTTCTCAAAAGGCATTATTAAAACTTGTGGTTTCATGTTTACAGAATACTATGAACAGTGATGACAGCTTCTGAGACACATCCAGAGTAACTTTATTAATTGATATTACACCAGACCAACGTCCATTAGCAAATCAAAATCTCTCTCAGTACCTTCATTTCTCAGTACAATTTAAAAAAAAAAAAAAAAAAAAAATCAGAAAATTAAAACAGCTGCTAATGCTGTTTGGCTTAATTTTTTTCTCTTTTTTCCCCTTTTTTGTCATAAAATACCATTTGCTCTGGAGTTGTCTAGGATTTGATAATTCAAGGAGAGCATGCAAAGCAGTTTGGAATACATTTCTTCATTCACTTTGGGGCATATACTCAGCTGGTGAAAATCACCATAGTCCTGTTGAATTCTACAGCATTGTATCAGTGTAAACCAGTGCAACAGTTGGCATGTCAGGTTTTAGCATTTCAAGTCACTTTACCTACATATGCAGTAGGATTCTGTTTTGCAAGATGGAAAGTTACCTACAGTGCAAACTGTACTACCTAGACTACCACTGATACCTATTCACAGGACATGATTTCACTGTATCATTTCATACTTGAAATTCATGATGTTCTTTTAATCAGGGTACAAACATGAAAAGGTGCATGTGTTACTGTTTCTTTTAAAGGTGCATCATTTTGTTTTTTATTCTGTGTGCTTAATAGTTACTAGTCAGTGTTCTTTACATTCTTTACATTCAGCATTAAAATCACTTATGTGTGAAATACAGTATCACCTGCAGAGGTACAGAAAAATGTAACAGTGATTTCTTGAATTGTTACTGAAATATACTGGTTGACCTTTTAGTCATCAATATGATATCAAGGGGCTACAGCATGTGAACTGTGGTATATAAAAGTCTTGCACCATTGCTGTACAGGAAATCTTTCAGAGTCTCTCCTCTTCTTGCACAGCTGCTGATTACCATATACACATTGGGGAAAAGTATGTTTCTGCTGTACAGAATGGCTGGGAAGTAACACAGACACTTGGAAACTCTAGAGCTCCCTTTGCAAGCTTTTGAACAAAGCCCTTTGATCTAACTGCATGCCTGCTCTGTGTCCCAAATTTCACCCTGTGGGGCTTTCTGCTTTAAGAACACCCTCAGCTGGGGCTACTTTACGTTGACTGCATTGAAGTTCATCGGAGCATGCACCTTCCCGTATTAACATATTCCATAGCTTTTACAAGTTTGTAAAGATGGTTGACTGCAAAACTAATGTGTCAATACAGCAGAATTAAATTAAGGCACACAGAAAGGTTATCAATAATGTATTATATCAGAATTACAGTCATTTGGAACTGAACGTTTTGCTGCTGGCAGTGCAAGAAAAGCAAAGTTGTGTATTTATTGTTGGGTGCTGAGGGTTCAGTATGAAAATCAATATAATAAAAATTTTCAGTGTCTAGTTCTCTTTAGTTCCCAAATTATTGAAAAGTAAAAAGGCAAAAAATTAGTTTTGTATTTAAAAGTGCTTCACCCTTCTAGCTATATTTTTCTTTTATCTAAAAATGTAAAATTAATACAAATGCAGTAAGTATTCTATATTAAATACAGAAAATTAGCAACATTGGTTTCTAGTTTTTATGTTTCCAAATGTTTTTCTCAACACCCTGTGTATTCTAGAAAATCAACAAACACACACAACCAGACACACAAACATAAGCACATGCACACCTTTTCCAGCACCTTACTATATACCAGCTTTATAAAAATCTACCCTCATTTATTCCAATTACTCATTCCTAGGTATTTTGCTTACCTAGGATGAATTCCATTTAAAAAAATTAAAATCTGAGAGTTTACTTTTTCTTTCAAAGGCCAAACATTGCTGCAATTGCTGGGGATGCTGTATGATTCAGCACTGGTCTGTTTTTACTGAATCTTTGTTTTGATTTAGGCAGACTGTGCTTTAATTCAGCTATAATGGCTCTCAGTTGTCATGAACTCCACTATTTTTCCCAAACGTTACTTGATCCAGCTGTTGTGCTAAACGTGCATGGTATTTTTGTATTCCTAAAAATTCTGCTGTTTTCATCTTTTAAGGAGCTGAGCACACTTTATTGATTGACTGTTTTTTCTTGGTTGGCTATAAATATGACTAGTAACAATTCTGGGTATATAGAAACAATAAAAGTGTATGTTTTGAGTCAAACACAAAATGACACATCAGACTCTTAGAACGAGCTGCATTTTTTCTGGTTTTACTTCAACCAAAAAGTCCTCATCAAAACACCTCAAATACAGCTTTGGCTGATTGTAAATTTCATTAAGCTCTCTTTAGAGCAGGATACAAGTAGCTTCTACTAATGCGGCCTCCAAGGAGCCAGCCGATAGAGGAATCTGAAAACTAGCAGCTCAAGCATTCAAAGAGATGTCAGCTTCTGGATGAAAGCTGACAGAGGGACAGAAATGACTGCAGAGCTAACCAGACCCTAAAGCCTCAAAGGATTATAACTTAGAATCAAAACTTTGTGCTGCCCTTAGAACCCTGAGGGAACTATGAAAGTCTTTTACAAGCATAGTAACATAAACTGCAGGTGCGACACAGACTTAAATAAAAAGCTGCCTTTACATTATGTGACATTCCAAATTGGTCTTTAAGCACATTATAAGATTATGAACAGCAGTCTGGCCAGGGACAGACACAAAGTGAACTGCAGTGAGGCCAGAGTCACAAATACCCATATTAGCCATAGCTAATGCATGAAAAAATGCATGAAAAAGGGAAAAATCATGGAAACATGTAACATTACATAAAAGCTACCATAGGGATCTGAATACTGTCTGGTGCTTTATCTCTGATCGTGCTCAGAGCAAGACATCACAGAAGAAAATCCAACAGTCTTGACAATTATGGAACAAATTCTTCACATGGGAATTTTCTTCCTAGCCCTCATCTGTGAGAAGGTGAGTTCTTAAGACCCAATTATGGAAAAGAAAATTATATTAAAAAAAAAAAAAATCCAGTAAGCCAAATACTAAGAACTTTGTAGGAAAAAGCACAAATGTTACTCTTCCCCTTACCCACATAAAAGTTCATATACTCTTTGCCTCAAAATTATCTAATGACACTAGGTGTCACATCTGTTAGCACCATAGAAACAAATGTTCATTTAAAAATAATTTAAAATGCATTGTCTATCATTTGCCTGCCATTTGCTGAAAAACGGAAAGTAAGATTTTTTCAGTATTTGTATGAGTTCTCATTTTGAACTCATCAGTTGTGTTGCTCCTCCACCTCCCATCCCTTTGATAAACAAGGTCATCTTTTAGTCTCCTAGCACACAGAAGTCCTTTCCCTAAGTATTTTCAACCATTTTTAGAAATCTTATTTGTCTGGCTGGACTTTCAAGCCTTTGTAGCCCGGGGAAGAAAAGCTAATTGGGGTCTAATTAAAGTACTGTGGAGTGCCTAGCACAGGACTCCCTCCTCCCCAGTGCCTGCATAGGGAGGGACCCCGCACCCCTGCCTTCCTGCCATGGCAAGTCTTCCTATTTCCAGGCCCCAGGCCCAAAGCCTCACAGCACAAAGCGTGGGATGAATAAACTCTCTTAGCTCAACTTTGGTCAAAACATTTCTGAAGAGTCATTTTGTCCTGGCAGACTTGACGCAGCCTGGGCATTACCTCTGCTGCTGCAGCTGAGCCAAAGCCCCCAGAGCCCTGCAGCCCGACTGCTGTGCCAGCACGGGGACACACACAGCTGTGCCCCAAACTTGTGGCCACCCTTGAGCCTCCCAGGGCTGCCACAGCACTGGGGACAGCCTACACATGTGCAGTGCCATGGGGGAGCCACCTGAAACTGGATTGCTTGGGGTAACTCCAGAATCGTCCAAATCTGAACATGCATTTTATGGCAAGGACTTCACCATGTTTCACACTCCTAATCTCATTTTGTATGTATTTTAATGGAATTTATTTATTTTGCTTTCAATGTACTTCGCCAGTGTTGCAGGCAGCTCAGGGAGAACTTCTGCCTGGTGTGTTTCCAAAGTAGCCATCCTTGTTTTAGAGCATAGCAGCTGTTTTCTGAGGAATAAAAGTTCTCTTATGCACTATCTTGCAATTTTGAACACTAAATTTAATTTGCAACTGAACAAATTTTACTTGCAAATCTAGTATAGTCAGTTTCTTAGTTTCCTTCTAGTTCCTCACAGGCTGCTCTTGGTTTTACTAAGCAATTTGGTATCACAAATTCCCATGGGCTCGCCAATTTTTCCAGCTCTTCCCAAGTATGAAGACAGTAAAGCTATTTCAGTAACAAAACTCATTTGTGCTTGGTATGATTAACATATTAACATGTGATTACTTTTCTCCATTTTTACAAAGCTGTGACTAACATGCAGTAATTTTTAATGGTAATGCTTTGAGAAAAGAACATTTCAAACTCTGAGTAGATCCCGATAACTCTGGGCTTGTCTTAGCACTTCCATTAACCTAATGTAATATTAACCCTGCCGATATAATGCTTTATTTTGTAGCGCAGATGGCTAACGAGGGATGAGTACACACTTTTTTTTCCTCTTTTTCTTCCCTCCCTCCCGCCGAAATGGGGCCCAATTTCATTGAATTCTACGTCACACAGGCTGCTATTTCATCATACCTTGGTCTATGCATCTATCGACGGCAAAAAAGAAAAGGGAACACTGCGGTTCCCTCTGTAACTGACCACTAGATGGATCAAGAGGAGAGAAACCTCTCACCAAGAAACCTGCCCTCTCCTGGGAGGCGGATTCTAGTCGGGCTCCCCAGGGTACAAGTGCACATTTACATTTCACCAGCGCTTCCCTTAGAGCTGCTCCCCGCTCCCCCTCACAAAGGCTGTCCCGGCGCTTGCCCCGCCGGCGGCTCCTCAGTACAAGGGAGACATGGAGCTCCTGGAACGGGTCCAACGAAGGGCTACAAAGATGGGGAAGGGACAGGAGCATCTCTCTTAGAAGGAAAGGCTGAGGGAGGTGGACCTGCTCAGCATAAAGAATAGACTGAGAGGGGACGTCATTAATGTGTATAAATATCTAAAACGGGGGTGCCAAGAGGATGGACCAGGCTCTTCTCTGGTGTCAGGCAATAGGACACAGCACAGAGGGCAGAAACTGATGCACAGGAAGTTCCTCCTGAATATGAGGGTGAGCTTCTTTACTGTGCAGGTGACCGTGCACCGGAACAGATTGTCCAGAGAGGGTGTGGAGTCTCCCTCACTCGCTGGAGATATTCAAGAACCGTCTGAACACAATCCTCTATCATGTGCTCTAAGACGACCCTGCTTAATTAGAGAAGGTGGACCAGACGACCCACTGTGGCCCCCTCCAACCTGTCCCATTCTGTGATTCTGTGTCTGACTGTGTGTCCCCGCCGCTGCCACCGCCCCACCCGACGCCGTGCAGTAAAATTACCCTGCCCTCCCCTTCCTCCCGCCCGGTCCCGGCGCTGCGGCCGCGGCCCCTGGGCCCCGCCGGGGCGGCTCTGGGCGCAGGGGGCGGGCGCTGGCGGCGAGGGGCCGGCCCGGCGCGGAGGCGCGCGGCCCCGGCAGGCGGCGCTGTGTGGCTGCCGCCATCGCCGCTCCCGCAGCGCCGCGGCCGAGAGGGGCCGAGAGGGGCCGAGAGGGGCCGCGGCTTCCCGGGCGCGGGGAAGGACCCTGGGCCGGGCCGAGACGGCGGCGGGCGGCGGAGCGGGGTCACGGCGGCGCCATGGGGAAGCGGGATAACCGTGTGGTGAGTAACGTGGGCGGCTCGGCCGGGCCCCGGCGCGGAGGCCGTGGGGAGCCGGGCGTTGCCTCGGCCCGGGCAGGCCCGTCCGGCCGCCGCCGCGCTCCGACCGCCGGGAGGGGCAGAACGGACCTCCGCGGGGGACAAGAGCGGCCCGGTGCCGGCGGGGCTGCCCGCGGCGGGCCAGAGGCTGCCGAGGGCCGGCTGGGTACGGGGCGCCGGGACTCGGGTCCGGCCGCGCTTGGGGCCCCGCCGGCGGGGGACAAAGGCGGGCCGTGCCCCGCACCTCGCCCAACCCGGCCCGGGGGCGCCCCGGGATCTGCCGGAGCCCGTGTGGGTGGGTTGTCCCTCCCTCGGCACGTGCTCGAGGCTCCCTGGCAGAACCTCTGATTGCCTTGTCAAATCCGGCAGCATCGTGACTGACGGCTGCGTTGTGATCTGTCGAGGGAAGGTGATTATAAGATGCTGGCCTGGTCCGTACAAAAATAAAATGCTCCCAATGGGAGTTGCAGCACTCGCTGAAGTAGCTCTGATCCTTGTTAAGCCGCATTTCCTTAAACTTGGCGTTCGGCTGTACCTGAGAGATCTGAAATTGAGCTTTACGCAGCACTCTGCTGCCTCGGGAGCCAGCGCTCAGCAGGCAAAAAATGCACTTCTGCACACCTGACTGCAGAGCCTGAGTTCATACATAGCTGAACAATCATCCTTCCTCCTGTTTTTCTTTAAATATTTTTGTACCAGTTAGCCTTTCGCCTTCTACTCGTAATCATTTAGACATTGTAGGTTTGCTGCTGAATTTTATGACTAAACACAAATTGTGATCATAATACTTTTATTTTTTTCCCTTTCTCTGTTTCTTTCTCATATATGCTATGAGTTTGTACTCAGATCCATTCACATCTTTGCATACCTTGATGGAATAGTACAGTAATAGACATAAAAATAGATGGCAAAGTCCCTTTGATTGCTTTATTGACATATCAAAAAAATGGAGTCTACTAAGAAAGAGTTGACAGTGTATTAGGCTCCAAGACTGGATCTATGGTTGAAATGGACTGTAAGGTTTTCAGGTGTGTATTTATTTACTCTTAATTTTCTTTTAATGGGACAGCTGGGATATACCTACCAATGCCAGCAAGTCTTTATGTTCCTATATAAGGTTCATTATGCCCTCATGCTTTTAGTACACAGAAGTTATAATATAGGACCCTTTGCTCCTCATGTATGACCATAGAGATTTCTACTGTTATTTCTCTTCTGTTCTACTGTTACCTTCTTTTCTTTCTACTGTTACGTCCCTTCTTAAATACACCCACCATCGTTTTTGACTATTCGGAGATGGAAAATAACCATGCTTTTTTCACATCTACAGGGTACTTGCAAGGCAGTAATAGTATTGCTTGCCTAGAGAACCCTGCCTGACAGAAGGTGCCTTACACTTTTCATGAGCAAGGAAGCTATGCAGCAAATACCTTTGTTAATATCTGCTTGAGCAAACTGCTGAAAGAAGAAAATGAATGTGCAATTACTTCCTTTACTGAGGGTGCATTTCCATGCTCCTTCTAGCTAGTGACATGCAATTTGGCAAAGTCGTGTAAATACTTTTCAGAAATGTTTATTGGTGAAGTAATTCTTCATAAATAAACCTGGTTGAAATTATAAGAACATGTTTTAAGGCAGATTTCCTAATCGTGGAATATAGAGCAGTACACAGTCATTATGTACTTGCTGTGGTAAAGTTAAAGAAAGCCACTGAAGGAAGCTTCCTAGACAGTTATCCAGGGGCAGTTTGAGCAAGTACAAAATCAATATTTGACAGCTGTAGCCTCTTCTGCAGGTAGAGAGTTTTGTTGGGAGGTGGTGAGGTGTTCATTACTTGTAAGCTCTGGCAGCAAAGTAGCTGATTTTTATTTAAGAGCAGGAAGAGACCCCATTTTTTGGAAAGTAATTGTATAAGAGCTTTCAGATACAAAGTTCTGAATGGTAACCAAAAGTCAGTGTGCTCACTGGAGTAAACCAAGTATCTAATGGGTCTAATACATTGAAATTACCTTTGTTTAGTGAAAACAGTGTTCAAATAGTGCTGTCCTGCATTCCAAAAAGAGCTCCTTTTCCACTCGAAGCTGAATTCAATTACAGAAGTTTTATTCATTTTTAGATTTTTAATGTGAAAGCCTTTCTAAGTGTTGTAACTACTTGAGGGCATACATCCATCTGCTACTTGTTTCACTTGGCATACCTCACTGTTTATTTGTCCATGTTACCCTTTTTGTGTGAAATAAAGCAACAAAGCAAAGCCCCAAGAAATGGCAGCAAATGTCACCCTTAGAGTTGCAAAGTCAACTTGAGTAAAAAAATGTTCCACTTGAAAGAGTAAAGAGTCCTTGGATTGCTTCAGAGTGGTCCAGCTGATGGATCTGAGCCAGACTTGAGTGGGCAGTGCTTCCTTCCAGCCAAATGCCCCATCCCAGGCAGAGCCTGGAGTGTCTCTTCCAGGACTAAATGTATCCCCAAGAGCTGAAGCCACCTGCCTGCTTGCAGTCCAGTCCAGAAACTCAGCACTGCTGTGGTCACTGCTTCTGCAGTGGGAGCAACAGGAGGGGAGGCAGCAGCTGCTGCTTCTGACAGCTTTCACAAATGCTCGCTTACTGTGCATGGTGGTTTCTGAATGCATGGTAAAAAGAAGTGTTGGACATATGAGATCTACACAGATGGTCAAATCTTTGCTTTGAATCTACAAAATGTTGTACTCTTTAAAAAATTGTCTGAGATTGGGCAACCAAAGCAAGTCATTTTTTTGGCTAATTTGATCTTTTTCTCATCTCCAAACTGAATAGTAAGAACAGTGTGTTATGTTCTGCAAAAGTGAAGTGTTGGGATGGCGTAGTGATAAAAGCCAATGAGATAAGGGGGTGTATGTACCTCCTTTTCACATGAACAAAAATACTGTTGACATAAAGAAATTATGGAAGAGTTTTTCCATTAACTGCTGAGGTGGATTATGAATTCTAAATTTTAATTTCATCTTTTATAGCGCAAAGAGTATGCATGGGTTTGAAAGATGGAATACATCATAACATTGGGGTTATGTATGTTTGGGTTTTGTGGGTTTTTTCCTCCTTAAAATAGCCCTAAGTCACAGAATTTTGATACATGCATAATTGTAGCAAAGTACCACTGCTTGCTTGTTTTGGTGCAAGAAATTGCATGCAGAATTTAGTGACTCTCCGGTCAACAATTTTGAACAGAACTTTAAGGCAGAGCATCAGTTGTCCCAGAGAGTGAGCGCTGAAATTTAATTACATTTTCTATGTCCCAAGGAAGAATATTTCAGAAATCATACTATTCTTAGTTTACAAAATCATTGCTTAAGGAAGGGAATTATTGTAATGGTCTTTTTGTGGATCAATTCTTTCTGCAACAGTATAACTCCAGCTGAAAGCACTTAACTTTCTGCCAGCCTGAATCAACTCAGTTTAGCTAAATATTTTACATTCTTGGAAACAAGTCAGAATTCTTTTTCAGGGAGTGATAAAAAGTTTCTGTGAAGAACAAGCAAGATATTTTGGTATCATAGTGTAACTGATGAATTTTGTATTTCTTTTTGTTGTTTCATACTCAAGGCTTATATGAATCCCATAGCTATGGCCAGAGCACGAGGTCCTGCCCCAAATTCAGGACCAACAATACAAGACTACTTGAACAGGCCAAGACCAACATGGTAAGCAGCAGTGCCTGTCTACCCTTTTGATCTTTTAAGTAAAAGATTTGTTCTCTCTTACTAAAATGTCACTGGTACCTACCTCCTCCCTAGAATATCCAGTAACAGATTTTGAAAGATTCCTTGTCTCTGGCCAAGGTATTCTTTTCTAAACATGTATTCAATCTCCTCTTCTAAAAACAATAATATTTCATTTTGAAATGTGTATTTCTCATTTGTCTGTATTTTTTTGGCAACAGTTTCTCAGAAGAGGAGAATGTCATCTTACCTCTTTCACAAATTCTAATACCTAAACCTTGTAGATATATTTAATTTGTAATTAATGTCTAAAAGATTAATTAAAATTAATTAATCTCTAAAAGAACCATTTTGCTGGTGTATTCTCAGAATCCAGTTTACCCTACCCAACAAAACCATCACTTTGAGATATTATCAACAACTTTCTTTATATTCAATCCCTTTGCCTGCCTTCATGAGACATTAGAGGACAATTTGCCTAATTGCAAAGTTAGCTTTAGATCTTTTGGAGGGATTTAACTACCGTACGTAAGTTATTAGGGTTAGGTTACCATATGTGTAACATCTAAGATGCTTTCGTTCTTCTCGTGAAAGTTCAACCAAGGGTAAACTTCAAAAAAACTCTACAAAAAAGTTAGACATTGAAGAAGGTATTTTTAATTGTAAAAATTGTGATCTTATCATCCTTTTCATACAGGGAAGAAGTGAAAGAGCAACTAGAAAAGAAAAAGAAAGGATCCAGGGCTTTGGCTGAGTTTGAAGAAAAGATGAATGAGGTTGGTAATGTTATTAGCTGTTAATACATGATTCTTTTTATCTAACATGCTGCTTCTGTTATCATTTACAGTATCAAGTAGCCATAGTATTTCACTTCGCTCCAGCTTTTAATAACTATTTTGTTTCATTTATATTGGAAGTTGAGTTTACAACTTAACCAGTGAAGAGCTACATTCAGTTCAGAGAAAAAACTATATAAAACGTTTTTTAAATTGCTGGTGAATAAAACTTGACCTTGTTATAAATGTAAATACATTTATGCAAATGCATGTGCTTATATTAATAAATTAAACAGTGCATTTTCAGGCATGATAAACCAAAGTCTGCTGTGCTAATATTCACTTGTCTAAGGTCACAGAATCCAAATAGAGTGAGAAAAAAGTGCATTACTGGAAACAGATGTCTTTGGCAAGGAATATACATGTAGTATTATTATGGGAGAGGGCACAAAGAATGGATTTCAGTCAGATAGGACTAGGAACTACTTGTTTTTCTCTTGTCCTAAGCTGATTACAACACGTGCTGGTTTCCTGATATAAATGCAGCTGTTCTGATGTTTGTGTTCTGGACCTACCTACCTGAAGATCAGCACAGTATTAGAAAGCTTCACATGTAATTCCTGTTGTATACAAGGGAGAAATTAGTATACAGTGAATTTAACTGTTTCTGTTCCTTCTTGGGTCCTGGTGTTTTGAGATAAGCTTCAGGCAGTAATCTTCATCGTTGTGGGTAAGTTTCTGGTTGAAGTAGATTATGCTCCTCTTCCCTTACTGGAAGGGCATAGTACCCATAGTACTCCTGCTATACCTTTTTGCCTAAGAAGTTGTACCAGGATTTGGAGGGCCATGGGGTGCTCTTCTGAGAGGATCAGTTGTTCTGTGCTCTTGGTTTTAGCTTGGTGAGTTTGGTTTAGCATTCTATCATATTCCTTTCCTGATTTTACCTTTGGCTAATGCAAAATAAGTGAAATTGGCATGCATAGAAGCTAACAACCTTTCAGTGTGGTAGAAGGGTAGGAAGGGATGCAGGGAATCATGAAATGGTCATGAGTTATTCCTAAAGCTCCTAAGAACAAATCTCTGAATGCCTGGAAAGATCACAAGTCTCTGAATGAGGTGCTGTCTCCCCTATTTTGCTGACAGTTGTTGGACATGTGTGTTTAAAACATAACACTAGCACAGTCTTTAATGAAGCACAGGCTGTTGTGAGAGATGCCTCAAGTGGCTCTGGGTACCTGGTATATCAAAGTACACAACCCACAGGTGCTGCCTTGGTCCATGGAAGCACAGTTCACACAGCACTGCATCCTGCCTAATCTGCCATGTCCGTCAGCAGCACTGTTCAGCTCACTCACAGTTTGCTGACAAGGGGATCTGAGTATCACCCTGCATTGCACAGGTTACTTGATTCCTGATATTTCTGTCCCCTCAGCACGGTAGGTGGATCATCATTGTTTTACCAATACAGTACCAATACAGCTTCATTGTGAGGATCAGAGTAATAAAGAAGAGAGCACATGATGTGTCTGACAGTGCAGATTGAACCTAGCAGCCTTTCAGTTTGATGGGGGCAGGTTGGATGTTTCAGAGCTCATGAAGGGGACATTTCAGGTAACCCTAGAGACCAGATGGAGAATTGAAAAGGAGGAAGGAGAGGAGACTTTTATTCATTCATTCATTCATTCATTCATTCAGTGTGCTTGGCCCAACAAAGTAAGAGCATTTCTATGAAGATGTATATAGTAATTTGATATAATTATTGCTGACACCAACAAGGCCCAGAACAGATACTAGAGACACCCATACGTTGATGAAGGGCCAAGAGAAGTTGTCTTGAAGTTTTGTTTCAGGTGATTTTTAGAACTAAAACAAAATCACAGTTTTTCTGGTAGGGGTACCCTGCTTTTCTAAAATGCTCTAGCAGGAACACTGTGATACAAAAGCACAAATACCATAATTGATGACCTTCAAGATAAACGGCAATCTCTTAAAACCAAGTAACTTCAACATTGAGGTATGAACTAACACTGTATTTTGATGAATATTAATCTTCTGTAAAATCAAGTGTATTACAACTTTGGTTAACGTTACGTATTGTTTACTTTCTGCGGGTTTTGTTAAAACTATAATGTCAGGTAGAGGAGAGGTTAAAAAAAAGCTGTTCAGAAATGACCCTCCTGTCACTGTTGTGTTCGGTTTTATTTTCAGAATTGGAGGAAAGAACTGGAAAAACACAGGGAGAAATTACTGGGTGGAAATGAGAGTTCCTCCAAAAAAAAAGAGGTAAGTTGCTTTCAGTTGCATATATTCTGTGTTTGGAATTGGATTTATCATCAATGCTGCCAACACAGAATTTCAAAAATACATTTTAAAAGCCAGCATCAAAATTTATATACCTAAATGCATGACAAAAGAAAATGATGCCAAAGTAACATTTGTTCTATTCTATTTTTAAGAAAAAGAAAAAGGAAAAGAAGAAATCTAATAGGGTGAGCAAAATTTTCAGTTTTCTGATCTTTTTTTGCTTTGGGGTTGTTCCTGTTTGTCATTTAAGTTCTCTTGGAAAGAGAAAGCATAGCTGTAATTTTGATTTTAGATGTTAAATTAACTTACTTTTATTTAGAAAGGGTTTTCTTGTACATTCAGTACAAGGAAAATTAAAGGGAGGAAAAGAGCATTAAATAGATATTATTAAATGAAAAATGTTAGAAGTGGTTTAGAAGTTTATTTAAGAAAAATCTATGTAAGACCAGCTTCTCAGAAGTAAAATTTAATTGGTTACACTTTGAAAATGAAGAACTTTTAAAGGGAGTGTTCGGATGGGCTTTTGAGTATTTGCCAGACAAAATGCTGCATCTCACAAGCTTCACTTTTTGTTGTGTTTGGTCAAGTTGTCTTCATCTTCCTCTTCTTCATCAAGCTCTGATTCTTCCAGCAGTTCATCTGATTCAGAAGATGAGGTAAGATCTAACTTATTGGAATCTATCATGTTTTGTTCATGAAGTTTATTTAAGACAGATTTTGGTAACATGTTTTAGAATATTCTTAGAGGGCCTGGTTTGGATAAGACCATTTAGTTTTTATGCATTTGGTACTTATGATAAAGTTGTGAATTTTAGACATATTATATATTTAATATATGTGTCTAAATATGATGTATTGATTCTATTATTATTAATATTAATGATTAATGTATTAATAGTTAATAATATATTAATTAAATTAGTATATAATATATAACTATTTAATAGTTTCTATATGAGCACTACAGATTTTGGTGTCCTGGCTTGTAAAATGGATCCATTTTAACACTGAATTGCTCTTTTAATAGAATCCCCTATCTAATCATAAAAATGCAAAAATACCATTTTTACTTTCTAGCAAAAGTCTTCGTTACAGATAATCAGATTCTACATTACACACCTAAATAATAAACAGAATCTAGAGCACCTGGATTTTTCACCAGTTTGCATTTTTTCAATGCAGGAGAGTTATGAAGGTCTTCCACTAAAAGAATCAATTGTAGCGTACTTTATTCCTCAGGAGAACATTATAACATGTAGGAATTTGATGTTTCCTTTTCTTTACATTTAACATAAATCTTTAATGAGAACAAATTCAAGTTTGTGTTTTTCCTTCTTTTTCTACAATATTTGTGGATAGGATAAAAAGCAAGGGAAGAAAAGAAGGAAAAAGAAGTATCGCTCCTCACGGAAATCTTCAGCAAGCACAACTTCAGAATCTGAGTCAGACAGCAAGGTAAATATGCAGGTGTGTTCTCTTGGCAAGTTTTCCTGGTTGGTGTTAAAAAAACATAAATAATTTTGACTTCAGCATTTTAATGTGGATTTTCATCTTGCACACTTAAAGCCGTGTATTCTCATTGAGCCTGAGCTGCACTTGTATCTTCCACATGCAGTGTGGAATCTGCCTCCACTGGCCACAATTCCTGGTGGAAATAATTTGATCTTTAGAAAATGAACATGGTTTATTCCAGCAATTTGTAGTCATTTTTCTGATTTCAGACGTACACAGCTTTTGTGCTGCTCAGATGTTTAGTTTTATACTACATTAACACTTAAAATGTTCTTCTGAATATGCAATTTAATTGAGCACTATCTCTGAAAATGCAGGTATTGCAGGATACCTGTGGCCAGAACATTACCTTTCTAAATATCTGAGTAGTTTCCTGTTGAAGAACTGAGCCTTTCCCAAATATATTAAATTGAAGTTGTTTTTTCCTTTTCTGAAGTATAGCAATATAGATACATGGGATTACTGAATGAACAAAAAAGTGAAGAAGATACATGAGGCAATTTGTTCTGTTATGTTAGCATTTTTTTGTCTTACACTATATAGTTACTGTACTTCTTGCTTAAATATTAATAATACAATGAGTTTTTAAGATTCTCTGTGTAGACTTTATCACAGGCTTTCACTGGAATTCCTGATTCAGTGGGATATAAATTGTAATGAATGACTGTTTGCAGACACCTATGAATTTGTGCTAATGGAAGGTTAAAAACTTTTGCTACATAAAGGGACCCAGAAATACCCTTACTGCAGAAAACTCTGGGGCAATACCTGCTTAACTTCATCTGATCAGCAGAGATGGACATAGATAAAGACTCCCAACTGTTACATGTTATATGTAGTTACAGAAGTGATAGCTGATATCCTTCCTACAGGCTCTCTAAGTTTCCCGCAAGGATGCTGTTACTTGATTCCATACAGACCTTCTCATGCTGCTGGATCAGGAAATCAGCAGCTGCATCGCAATTACAGCTTTTTATATTATTCTTGTCAAGTGCAAGGTAGAAAGGACAATCTTGAAGAATTACCTTCAATAGACATAAAAAAGCTATTGGTCAGACTGCTTTGGGGATTTCTTCCTTTTTCATGAAATGATTTTGTTGTGGTTTGTTTTCCTTTCTATTTAGGATAGCACAAAAAAGAAGAGGTCAAAGGAAGACTGTGAAAAAGAGAAGGTATTTTTATTCTTGAAATCCTTCGATCAGAACTGCATGTTGCATACATAATGGAGCTTTTGTTTTTAATATTGAATGCCTCACTTTACATCTATGGAAATTTTCTGTCCAAACCCACCCAGTCAGAAGGTATCCAGTGCACCCAATTTGAAGTAGACTTTTAGTTGGATTCAGCTCCTGTTTTAGTATATGTTCTTAGTGGAAACCACTGGATCTGTTCTTGTTACAAAGGTAAATCAAAACTGTATCTAATCTGCTAGAGGACATCAGCTGCATTCTAGTGTTTTGGGGTTTACCTTTAGCTGTCACATTGAGCTAAAAATATGTGTGATGGTATTTTCAGTGGCATACCTGGTAGGCTATTGGCTTGTTGCTGTAAATTAAGAAATAAAAGCAGAGGATCTCTTTATTTAAATGTAGTCATAATTATAGATACTATACTTACAACAGCTTTGGAGAATTGCAGAGAAAAATGTATTCGCATAAGAAAAACTACCTTATTCTGTCATTTCTCTAAGCATGAAAATCTTCTCTCCTTCCCACCGCCACACCATTTTGTACACTCATCCATTATCTTTAACGTAAACAATCTAACTGACTTCAATTTTAGTTATTCATACAGTATGGGTAAACTAAAAATGCTTTCAGAGTCCATCCTAGTCTTTCTCTCCAGTTACCTTTCTTATCATGTTGGCCTCTACTGCTCCGGTCAATAGTATTGACTTCAATGTACAAATTCTCCATTGCACAAGGCAGATGTTTTGATTTTCCCCCCGCCCTGCTCCTGCTTCTATTTTACAGTGTCCATTTCCCATCTCATCCTTTTGAATGGCTTCTCTTTGAAGACCAAGTATCTACCATAGTCCCTTATTGTAGCACTACTTTCACACATCTGAAAGCAAAGGGTATTTGGGGACTAGAGGTCTTTCTTCCCCTACCTGCAGATCCCCCATATGTCAGATGGGCTGCATCCTGTGCACTTTCCATGAGTTCTTTTGGGAAGTTTCTGGTCTTAGAAATTGAGTGAGAGAAAGTACCTTCAGTCTTAGGAACACGTTGCCTTCTCCAGAGCAACAGAAGTACAGGGAGCAGAAAAGTAACTCATCAGAACAATCTCACACAGCATCAAAATGTTTTAGAAACTATCCTTTAAATGCACTGGAATTAAATATGATGTGTTACAAGTACAGCTGGCAGGGACAGCTTGTGGTTCAACACATACACAGAGGGAGCTTTTTCTTTCATGAACAAAGCAAGAGTCTGAAGCTACAGTGTTTGTATGTATACATTGAGACATCTTCTGTTACTCATTATTTAAAAGTGATGAAACATTTTATTTTCAAATGCTTACTTCTTCATGTGTTATTACTTAAAATAAGAGACTATTTTTCCTCTCACTTTTAGAAAGTTGCTGTATCTTAGTAACAAGGAAAAGGAATATACAGAAAATTATTATTTTCACCAAAAGCATTTTAACAGTTTGGTAGGGTAGTTTGATGATGATGGGTAACTAGTTTAATGTCAATAATACTTTAAAATATTTCACAACTTAGAAGTGATATTTCAATCTTAAATTTTAAGCAGAAGTTTCATAAAATTTGAAAGGTCCGTCTTCATTCACAAATACGTTATTTTGTGTAGGAAGGTAAAAATCATCACAGGAAAAGGAAGAAAGCAGATCGTGGTGATGGACCTTTATCATCAGAATCTGTGTCTGAATCGGATCAGACAGAGGAGGTCAGTGTGAATCCTCAGTTTCCGATGTTACAGTGCTTGTAGCTTACTGATTTATATCAGTGAATGATGAACTAGCTTAGATTTAATACATTGTAGAAAGGTTCTGCTCTGTACAGGTGAATTGAAGTGTGCAGTGCACTCAAAGTTTTTCGTAGTTTTCCTTTTAAAATAAACTTTCAAGGGTTGTTTAGCTTCTATCACCTACAAGTAATTTTGAATTAATTTTCTTGAGAATCAACTTTTTATGGATGCTACATTTGGTTGAATTTTCTTTAGGTGCAAGCGAAAAAGAAGAAAAGCAATGAGGAAAAGGAGAAAACAGCAAGTATCCCTCTTACTCATACTGTAGTTTTAGGATATAAATACTCTGTACTCGGTTAATTTCCAGTTTCACATTTTTCACTAATATAAATGTTTATAGCAATAGTCTGCTGTTGCATTTAAATTAACAGTTTCTCTGTTTACTTGCTGAAGTCACTTTTTCAATTGTTGAAGAAGAATTTGTCACTCTTTTACCTATATGTGATTTGAGATTTATACAACTTTAACACTTACTGTAGAATATATTTTATTCTGTATCAACCTCCTAGAACGACTAATACCTGTGTGGTACCAAGTAGGGGAGCAGTTTGCCACACAGACATATATATCAGTGCTGTTCCTTCGTTAACATTGTGTGTAATTCCTTGGTAAGCCTTCTTTGCCACCATGGAAGGGGCCTTAGGACATAATTGCTGCAACATCTATGCCATAATAACTCTTCCCCCGACCAAATAAAGAGCTACCAGCAACTTTTCTTTTTTCAATTTTTTTTATTTGTATCTGTTGGTAAAAGTGAGAGGAAGGTTCAGTAGTGATTTATATAGAATCCAGATTTACCACATGTACCTGAGGTTCCTCAGTTAGGAGTATAGTGGATTTGGGATCCTAAATGCCCGCTTGAGATGTCTGGGTATCTGTCTCCCCTGTCAGCAGCAGTGTTCCTTATTAGGCATCTCAGTTGTCGAGATGAGGTAGGGCAAAGGGGAGGTCTACATTAGTCACCTAAAAATACAAGCATAGGAATATCAGTGGTACACATTTTTCCGTGGAACTTGTTTGTATTTTCAGACTCATATGAACCGTTTGCCATGACATTTCTAGTGATTGCATATGGTCTTTTTCATACTAGACTTGTACATGTAAGGATTATGTATAAAACAAAGCTTTAATACCGATTGTTTCATTTTTGTAATGCCACACCTATTTGAGAATTTCAGTTGAAATTCTGCTTGCAAAAAGACAAGATTGCATCTCTTAGCTTCTGTATTACAGTGATCAGCATACTACCTTCAGGACTGAGTCCAGTAGGGTTAATTTGAGTGTATTTATATTTACAGTTGAGATCATAATTGTTTTATTTTAAACAAAGTACAAGTGATAGCCTAGCCAAGTGCAGTTGAGCTATTTAATGGTACACAGTGAATTTAGGCGCTTACTTTAAAATCTGTAAACATCCTAGTTATTCCCAAATACGTAAGATGTCACTACTGGTCACAGCACTTCCTTATTACTTTCTCAGTAATCTATAATGCTCTGAAAATCATTTAAAATATTAGGAAATGTAAAAGTGATGGTGATGAGAGGTGTGAAATAGCCATACTGTAGTGGAGATAAATTTAAATTGAAGGCTGCTCATAATAGTGAAAATTGCTGGGTAAAGTATTTCTTTTGTGATTTCTCAATAGGCTTCTGTAGAAATCTCTTTTGAAGCATCTTTCAAAAGATACCCTTTCTGTGCTCTCATTTTGCATTAGCAGAATGTAATAGTAATTGCATTATACGATAACTTCCTTTTTTTTTTTTTTTAGGATAAAACAAAAAAGAGAAAGAAGCACAAGAAACATGGTAAAAAGAAGAAAAAGAAGTCTGCTGGTTCAAATTCGGATTCAGAATAATATTTTAAAGCAACGTGAGACTATCAACAGAAGTGCAATGACTAAAGGAAACTTAAACTGTGAAATGACAGCAAACTTTACCAAACTGCATGAGTTTTCTTGTGTTTTAGAAATATTCCTAATCTTTCAGTAGCCATCCAGATATGCAGCTGTGCTGGGAAAGACCATTGTTATTGCCTGCTGCTTAATACATGAGGTACAACTTCTATAAAATTCCAGTAAGCAGTGTTAGATGTTTGAGACAAGATGAGATGGTAGGCCAGCTGAAGTATAAAATATTGGAAAATAAGAGAGATAAACTTTTTAGATAGTTAAAATAGTCTTTTAAAGCATTAGTAATAGTCTTTATTTGTAAATCAGGACAAATTAAATCCCAAGTTCATCCTGCAGGTTAATATTATGCATAAACTACTACAAGCTGGTGTCTGCTAATGGAAAATTAACAATAACATTTAAAAGGCTGCCTTTGTAGAAATGTGTATCATCTGCCCCATTACCGTCTCCATGCATATGTGAAAGGGAATGCTACCATTTTGGCTACCTGAACTGGGTGCCTTTCCCTTTGATTCTTGCAAATCTCTGCTGTTTTTAATCCGTGCATCTCTGCATTCCTGGGAAGCTAGAGCTATTGTCAGCAGCCTTTTCTGAATAAGCAGTTTTGAGCTTCCGAGCATGTGCTTCTGCATTAAGCAAGAGCAATGACATTTTGCAGTATAACTGACAGTCAAAACCTGAAGATTTTACCTCTGCTTCTTTGAAATGGCGATAGACCTTTGCTAGTAAATATGCATATTTCATTTAATGTAATTTTGGTTTAATTGAAAACTTCTTGCAAACACTGGTAGCTTTCTTTGCATTATCTTTAGAATTGTTTTGCATGATTTGTACCATTTTTAAATTAACAAAATGCAGGTAATCATTTGTTGTAACCAGTTCTTTGAATTACATTTTACATGCAGAGTTTCATGTATGTATTTAGTTATAGTTAAGTTCATTGCTGTGTTTAAGTGCACACTTGCTGAAGTTATTTAGCATGTAAAAAGCAGGGTTTTGATACTTTAACAGCTTCATATTGAAGCTGATTTTACTCTAAGCAAGTTCAGTGGCAGATCTGTTATGTGACGTGTCTTGTTAGATAAAAAAACTACTGCCAGAATCTCATTAAAGATACTGTTTAAACAGTTTGTATTTATATTTTTGTACTTGAGGGCTACAGAATGTTGATCTAAGTCATAAAGCTGTTTTACTTTAGTTTAGTTGCTTTAGATAACTGAAAAAAAGCTTTTTTAAATTACATGTGCACACAAGAAAACACAAGCAACCATTTGATTTTAGTTTACATGAAATTCTCACTCTATCTTCCATTGAAATACTGGTTGCTGGGCCTTCTGTTAGTCTTTAACAAATGCCCATCCATCCCAGGTAGTCAAATACAGATTTTTGATCCACCCCTTCTTTCCATTGCACAGGTGCTAACTTAGAACTTACCTCTATTGCATACAGATGTTTCAAGTGTTTTGTTGCCAAGAATTTCAAGACTTTTAAGACATTATTAGTCTGAAAACCCTAACTAAAATCTGTGGGAGAAAGATGATTTCATTCTGCCATTGTACGGAGAAATTGTCTTCAAGTTCTTGGGAAAATACAGCCATTCAGTTGCAGCAATGTGCATCTAAACAATAGTAATATTTTCATTGACTATTTTATACTCTTGGGCTTGATGTTACCAATTCTAAACACTTTTGTCGGTGAGGTTGAAATAAAGGCAAGATACAGTGAACAGGGGGGTTTGATTTAGGGTTTGTGTTTAGTTTTGTTGGGGTTGTTTTCCTTTTAAGTTGTGGTGTTGCAGTTTTGGTAAAAGAACTTGTAATGAACCATAGCATAAATGCTCTGTCCTGTGTGATACCTTATTTGACTTTTACACAACCACCTGCCACAGAAAGAAATAAAAATGGAAATGAGACCCAGTCTTCCAAATACTTAAGCCAGTATATAATTTTAATTGTGTGACTGTAACTATCTGTTCTGCTCAGCTGTAGCCTTCAAGTGCTGCTGTCATGCTTGGGAAGGGGTGTAACTGCTTGAGGGCTTACGGGCTTTGTCAGTTCACTACAAAGCTGCTTTGGTACTGAAAGGGAAGTGGTTCAGTTTGCAATAGCTTAACAAATACGTTGAGTCTCCTCTTACATCGCCTTTTTCCTGAAGGAAAGGTGGGGGGCTGGTCTCAGCTTTCCCGATGTGCCCACGCCGATGTCGGGTCTTGCGTGGTACCTACACCCACATTCCAAGTTTCAGCAGAGGGACAAAGTAGAAAACGAGCAGTGTCGGAGTAAGAGTGATTTATTTTTGCCTTCTGACAGCCGATGAACAAGCACTATTTATTGTATGTTGTATTTAACTTTTAGCTCTTTTTTTCCCCCCAGAAGTATTTTTAGTGAAATGCAGTTATTTTAGTTTTTACAACTGCAGTTTTTTAAAATGCGTGTTAAGACTTGATCTTTGTTTTGCCTGCGTGTGTTTACGTACGACCCGCCCGTGCGGCACAGCGGCACCGCGAGGCCGCGGCCGCCCCCCCGCGTTGCCAGGGCAGCGGCGGCGGGACCGGCTCCCGGCCGCCATGAGCAGGAAGGGGGTGAAGCTGCTGGTGGACTCGCTGACCCGATCCTCCAAGCACTGTGAGTCTCCCCCGGACCGCAGGAGCCGCGCCGCCGCCGCCCGGCCGCCCCCCGTTGTGGCCATTCTCATCGCCTGTGGCCCTGTTCGCCTCCGACGGGAGGCACTTTACCGGCGCCCCCGTGGGAACAGCGGGTGGGGCGGGGGGGATCGCTGTCACGGCCCTGGTGTATGCCTGTGCTTGCCTCGTGTTTCACCAGTATGACTTACAACCTGTGTTTCCTTGTGTTTGGGCCGGGCAGTTAACAAAAGCGAAGTGGAATGTCTGGTCAATCTCTTCGACACGCTGGTGGCCAAGGCCAGAAGCGACTTTGCTGGGGTCGGCTTTAACCGCGTCGTGTTCCGAGACACCCTGCACAGCGCCTTTGGCATGACGGATGACGTGGCGTTGGACCGAGGTGAGGCGGACACAGCTCTGAACGCCACGGAAGGGGTTGGGATTACGCTGCCGACCTGATAAGTGTGTCCGTACCAAACAGCGCCGTCTCATCCCGGCCAGGACAGCAAAGGAGGAGTTACGCTCAGGAGCTGTTGAGAAAATGACATCTTTTCTTTCTTTATGCGGAATAGTTTTTCCTTAGTTCAGGAGAGTTCACGCTCTATTTCGAGGCAGACCAGCCAGAGGCAGTTGTGCTGCCCTGTGGCTGTTTCTATCGCAGTCGCTGTAGTGTCGTGACAGAAGAGGGCAGCGTTGTGGCACTTTCCTCTTTTCTCCGGTGGTTCCACCGGGAGCTGCGGTCGCTGATGGGGGACAGCTCTAGCTCAGGCTTGGAAGTCCCAGTAAGGCATTCTGTTACAGCCGGTGACTTTGGGAATAGAGGCTCTGTGAACAGCATTGAAGGGGCTGGGCAGATAGTACAAGGAGGTGAGAGTAAGGAGCCAAATAACCCGTTGAAAATATAGTGATTTCACAGATTGGTAACGAGGGACACGTTTGCGGTCACTGGGACAGTTGAAGGAATGATCTCTGATGTAGAGGTGTCCAGAGGAGTATGCAGAGCAGGCATGAGTCTGCTGTTTAAGTCTTGGGCTGCCAAGAGCCACCCCTTGGTTCAGCTTTCTCCATCTCTCTAGCAGGAGAGCTATTTACATGCCATAAAAGAAAAACTTGTTGAAATTTTATGGAGCAAGTCAAGTGTATCTTGGAAGATACCTTACATTACCTTATACATTCTTAAAAATTATTTTAATGTTTACATGCAAAGGGGTTGATTTCAGTTTGCAAAAGCAAACCTATTGTCTTCTAAGTAAAAAATGCTTGGCTCTGCATGAAGAGGTGTTCCTTCAGCCAACTTACTAATTAATATTCTAAAATACAAATTATTATAGGTGCTAGTCAATGGTTTGAGTTCCATCTGGAATTTGAAATACTGTATTACAGGCTGTATGAATAGTGAAGCTGTGAGATTGAAAGTTGCTTAGGGAAGGGAAAAGAAAAATATTTTGTTATATGACAGATAGGGGGTTATTTTTCTTTGTATATTTAATATATATTGTTTCTAAGATTACTTTCTCCAAGACTTTCTGAGACAAAAGCTAGTAATTTAAATTAATTAATCTGTATGCAGAATTATCCCTTATTTTAAGGGATATTGGTTTGTTTGCTTTACATCTGGATGGACGCATACTTCCTGTAGTTGTTTAAGTCAGGAAGGCAACGGATCAAACAAAATGTCTTAGCATGCAGGATTCTGGAGTGGAAGATCAATAAACTGAGAGGCAGAATCCCTTTTATTGTTACATCTTAGAGTCAAAAAGGGTAATCATACCTTGGTGAAAGCAGACAAACATCATAAGAAAAAAGATAATTTATAATTTTATTTGATTAAAGAAAACATCCTTTTTTTGTGTTTCCCTATTAAATAAATTTATCTGATACACTTCCTAGTGTTCAGCATTTTTGATAGAGACAACGATGGCTGCATCACTGTGGTGGAATGGGTGGAAGGCTTAGAGGTGTTACTTCGGGGGACACTGGATGAGAAGATAAAATGTAAGATTGATCTGTGTGCTGATATTTAGTAGTAATGATTGAATTCACGACAAATAACACATTGCTTTTGTTAGAATTTAGTAGTTACTCTTATAAAGTACTTGGTAATTGAAAAGTTTTCTTCTGTATAGTTTAATGCAACTGAGTTCTGAAATGGCTTCTCTGAGACAGTTTTTTTCTGTGTAAACTGCTGTTACCACAGCCACCACCTTATTTTGTTGCTTCCAAAGTCTTGCATTTGAACTGAAGTTTATTCTACAGCGTACAGTTTTGCCAAAATACATGTTTTTGTAGTCACACACAAAATTAGAAAGAAGCAGATGTATTTCTAGCATGGTTTTGGCTAATTAGCAGTCTCAGGCCAATCAAGACTAGTGCAAACATTCATTTACTGGCCTAGTGGGGACACAGCAGCAGTTCCATTAACTCCAGCAGTTCTTCAGCTTTAAAGCATAGATAGAAAAACTGTAAGATGGTAATGAGAACCTCCACAATAATAATAGAGAAAGATGGAGGAGAAAAAATAGCAAGAAGTCTAGAATCTTAAGCAGCAGGGAAAAAAAGAAGGCATGTGGGGTAAAAAAAATCACAATAGAAAAAGGAGAATGACAGCATGTTTTTTCCATAGTTCCCAGGTTGCAGCTTTAGCCATCCCTACTACACTATATCAATTCATCTGGAAGTGGTCAGGGATGTTGCAGCATTAGGTTGTGTGCCCACGGTGTAATTCAGTGTGTCAGTACAACTACAAACAGTAAAATAGGCATTCCTGCTGTAAGCACTATAAAAGATACTGGTGGGTAGTGATGCACCGTGTTGTCTTGTCAGAAATATTTGCCAGGAGTGTTTCAGCACATGTATGATAAATTTGGCTCAGTTGATAATGCTGTACAACATACAATTCATATTTCTATATATAGGTAACAGCTTTAATGGTATGTGATTATAGTTTGTAATCAACTTGAAATTTATTTGTATTTCAAAAGACTGTTTTCAAGTTTATGACCTGAATGGTGATGGATACATTTCGAGAGAGGAAATGTTTCAAATGCTGAAAAACAGCCTTCTCATACAATCAGCAGATGAAGAGCCTGATGAGGGAATTAAGGACTTGGTAGAGATAGCACTGAAGAAAATGGCAAGTACTTATTGTGATACTTGAGTGTCTTTCAAACATTCATTAACCGATACTTAAAACGTTTCTGTGAGGTAACAAAATATGGTGTCTGTTTTACAGTGGGATTCTGCAAGTCTCCTGAGGAGCGCCAGAAATATAATCCCAATCCAATGAGTCCCTCTCCAGTATTCTCATATGAAACTATTAATTTAGTACATGAATGTGCTATAAACTTTATGTATAAACTAGCATGTGTATATGTGCATGCCCAGTCAAAGCAAAAACCCAGTCAGAAGTGGAAAATTCAAAAGTGTAAACTTCATTTATTCCATCAGTACGGGCATCTGCAGTAGCTTAATCTTTAAATATCTTTGTGTTTTATCAATTGATCATGAAACGTCTTTATCCAGTTTATGTATTTGATAAGAATAGTAAACTCAAGGTTATTGTGAAGCTTGTTTTACAGTGCTTAATCTAGAATATCAGATGAGCCAGGGACTGTCTGTCAATGTCTTAATCAAATCAAGATATATACTCTCCCTTTCTTTTGTGGTGGTCAAAAATGTTCACTTAAAACCAGATCTTGCATCCCAACTTTTATTTAAGCCTATCTTTTCAACTTTTCAACCCCACCCTTTTGCCTTAGGTAGAGGCAAGTCATACAAATCTTTTCTGAGCAGAAACTGATGATCCCCAATTTGCAAATCAAACTAAAAATAGAATCCATGTTCTTTAAAGACCTGTTAAACAAAACTACAAGTAATAACCCTTTGCTGAAGTGTTCCCTTCCTTTTGTAGGACCATGATCACGATGGCAAGCTTTCTTTTACAGACTTTGAAAAAGCAGTCAGAGATGAAAACCTTCTCTTAGAAGCCTTTGGACCGTGTTTGCCAGACATAAAGGTACGTTAACCTGGAGTTCAAAAAAAACTACACAAGCCAGTTCCTTAGACACTTGCACCAATCCTGTGAATGTCAGCATGGGGCATCTTAGGCCAGTGTTGGGTTCATCCTCTCAGTGCCAGTTCTGCTGCCCAAAGGTGGCCCCTGAGCACTCCCACTCCAGGTTTATTGCAACACAATGCTGCAGATACTAATCTCATCACCAAGGGAAATTTCAGTCCTTTACATTGTCATCCCAGTCTCTAGCATTCCATCCACTTTATCTCATGCTGCAGCTGGGCCTTCTTGCCCTCCATGCCAGATCATTCCTTGGTCATAATTCCTACTGCTGAGCAGTTAAAATTTTAATTTCCCCTTCAGCTGTAACTTAGAATGTTCTGACTGGTCTGCCAGTGATGACACCATTAATGCTACAGATTTACCTTTTCTAAGCTAAAAAGCAAGAGATTGTCTTCATTGCATACAGATTTCAGTTCAGTACCTTTCAGTTCAGTACCTTTTCTGACTAAATAGAAATCCTTTAGTTAATTGAAAATTAACTTTTTTCCTCTTTTTTTTTTAACAGAGCAGTATGTCATTTGAGCAGAAAATTTTCCGGGCAAACTCCTAAATAGTAACTCCAAGTTGTAACTCCATTGTTGAATACTGTTAATAGGGGTCTTCGTCTTCACCATTCTTCGTGATCTAGTAAAAACAGTAATAGCTTCAAGTTGCTCCTGTGTTTCAGTATTCCTTTGCTGTAAAAGCTATTGAATAAATAGAATTTACTTCTGTAACTCTACCTAGAGTCCTTCTGTGAGTTACGAAATATTTAACAATATGAGGTACACAGGACAACACTGCAACAACAATACAGTACATTGGTTTCTTCATTCCAAGTAACAAATTGATACAATTTTTAACAGTGAATCACTGGGAAATATGGTATAAAGGAAGTTTTATTTTTTACATAAAAAAATAAGTATTTTAAACTATATTCTTTACAAAAGGACTGATGGAAGATGCTGCCAGCAGTATCTATATTCTTCTTCTCTGCTTTACAGGTGGTTTGGGTGAGCTGCTCTCTGGCTTTTCCACAGATGATGTTGAAACAGAATCTGCTACCTAAATTGGAGGGGAAAAAATTTAGTAACCTGTAACCATTACTTTTTTTATGCTCATTTTAGAGTAAGGCCACATCTCCAAGATTTGAGTATTGGGAGGGATTTATTACTGTCATCACACTTGTATTGAATTTTCCTGCTGACTAGAGGAAACAAGTAACACCAAAGGCATGATTAAACACAAGAGAGGTGAAACTTAGAAGACTTAGCACTACCTTTTTTGTATTTAACTACATAAATTGATTTCAGATATGCTCAGTGATAGAGCATTACATATGTCATTTCCCTTCTTCCTACCAGAGGTGTTTTCAAGCAAGGTTTAATGTGTTTTTTAAACTCAGGTATTTCAGGAAAGATAAGGAAAGCAGAAATGCGCACTTTGACATGTATTTTAGAAATGTATTTAATGTAAGTGGTGCTTACTTATAAAATAAGCACTTTCAAATCAATCTAATTAGTCATAGTCAAGGGAGTTTTTTCATATCTTAATTTAAATTTTAGAGATGTTCTATCAGGAATGTTTGACCTTCTAATTGATTTAATATCCTCCATAAAAGGCTATATATCTTAACACGTGCTTCTCAGCATGGAATTAATGATTCTGTACAGCTTTTAGTGGCATAAGATGTTGAAGCATAATGACACTGAACTCTGACTTCCATTATTCTCCTTTCAGAAACCAGATACAAGTAGCACACCAGAGTCAGCAGGACTACCTGCAAAGTTATCATGACTCCACATGTGGGGGAAAAAAAAGTGGTTTACTAAAAATCATTTAAGATCATGCTCTGACATTTTTACTTTCTCAAGTATAGTGTAAGAGGTCTGGAATAGAATTCCCTGCTATATTTGAGATTGTGAAAGAGTCAAATAGTAAGAGCTTTAAGTGGCAGATAAACTGATAATAATGAGTAAATGCTGAATAAAGCTGAAAGTCACTACTTTTGTGGATAACAAGCACCTATGTTTGAACTATCAGAACTTCAAGAAACCATACCTCTTTCAGTTTATTTCGAATTAATGTAGCTGAAGTATTCAAAGACTCATCATCCATATCCACTTTAGGTATTTCTGGTAGTTGTGGACCAATAACAACTTCAGTATTGTCCTCACTTGTTCCAATGAGGGAAAACTTGTTACCTTCTTCTCTCTTCCTCTTACGTTCTTGCAGGTGAGTTGTACGAGGCATAAACCTGTCAATTCCATTGTAAGTGGGAACCATTCTTTGCTGCATTAAGGAAGCTGGTGGAGTGTGTCCTCCTGGACGTACATTTGGAGTTAAAGATGTGTTTTGACCAAAGTACGCAGAAATGTCAGCACAATTGTTATCATAGTGCGGGGATGTTGACAGGCTCTGATTCTGATTCCCAGATGGATACGCCATGTTGTGGGATACCCCAGGAGAACTTGTAAAGCAGGATGGATCCCAGTTACTGGCTACATGTAATTCTGATGTACTCCATGGACAGTCATGCTCAGAGTTCTTTGAGGCTGTCTTCTTAGGGCCCTCTACTTTCTTCAACACAAAGCAATCTTTAAAACAACAACAAAAAAAGCACCCTCACTACTTCATGTCATTATTAGTTCTAACACCCAAGAACAAAACTTTAATATAAATGCAGAAACAGTATCAGTGATATTTGATTCCCAGCTACCTTTCTGTGATTTTTTTTTAAGCTTGAAATTTAACAAATTCAAGTTTCAAACCAGTTTTCCAGTCTAGTGCCTTTGCTGGTTTGTAGCATTGAAAAAACCCAGATGTTTAGATGTTAAAAATCAGTGGCTTTACTTGCTTTAAATATCCCTATGCAATGAGTAATGATACCCAAGTATGTAAGCACAAGAAAGGAGAAGCTTGTGCTCAGCAATTTGCTTATTCCTCAGCTTGCCCAGCCTTCAGTGTTGCCTGGGAACTCTACAGTACAGGAGCCTTTGTAAACACAGTCCATTCTTAACATTCCCCCAGTGCAAATATGTGGGCTGGAGAAAATTTTTTTTAAGGTTCTGATATAGTCATCTTCCTTCCAAAACTGTCCCTTTGGCATGCCTGAGGAGGCTGGAACAAGGGTGAAAATGTGATCCCAAATTTCCTGCCAGGGCTTTAAACTTCTGGTAACAGTTTGAAAGAAAACAAGAAGTGAAGGAAATACTTCATTATTAAAGCTTAAGCATTTCATTATTTTAGTCTTAATCAAAGCCAAAAAATTACTTTGAAAAGGATATACTTTTCTAAATACTGAGAGATGTCTCCCTGTAAACATACTTAAAATGCATCTGTATTGGGTTTGGATGGCCTGGTTTTTTGTAGCATGGGGGCTACAGGGGTGGCTTCTGTGAGAAGCTGCTAGAAGCTTCCTCAGCATCTGGCAGAGCAAATCCGTGGTGGCTCCAAAGATGGATGTGCTGCTGACCAAGGCTGGGCCAATTAGAAATGGTGGTAATGCCTCTGTGGGAACAGATTTATGAAGATAAACAAAAACTGGTTGCAGAGTTGTAACTGCAGCCAGAGAAGAGCAGAGCAAGAACATGACAGAAACAGCCCTGCAGGTGCGAAGGTCAGGGAAGAAGGAGGGGGAGGAGGTGCTGCAGGCACCAGAGTTGAGGTTCCCCTGCAGCCCATGCTGATGACCATGGTGAAGCAGCTGTGCCCCTGCAGCCCATGGAGGGCCGTGGGGATGCAGGGACCCACCCACAGCCCGTGGAGGAGCCCCACGCTGCAGCATGGGGCTCCCAGGCTGGAGCAGCCTGTCCTTGGAGGACTGCACCCCATGGAAGAGTGACCCATGCTGCAGCCGTTTGGGGAGGACTGTTGCCCATGGGATGGACTCGTGTCGCAGCAGGTCACAGGGAACTGTTGTTTGTGAGATGAAGTCACATTGGAGAAGTTTGGGAAGAACTGTCTCCCGTGGGAGGGACCCCACGGTGCAGCAGGGGAAGGACTCCTCTCCCTGAGCAGTGGGAGAAGCCACGGGTGATGAACTGACCATAACCCTCATTCCCTGTCTCCTTGTGCTGCTGGGGTAGGAGGTAGAGCTGGAAGAAGGCAGGGCTGGGGGAAAGGTGTTTATAAGGGCTTATTTTACTTCTCATTATCCTGCTCTGATTTTGTTAGCAATAAATTCACTTTGTATCTCTAATTAGAGCCTGTTTTGCCCTCGATGGTATTTGATGAGTGATCCCTCTCCTGGTCCTTATCTCAACCCATGAACCCTTCATTAAATTTTCTCTCCTCTGTCCAGTTTGTGGGGGGTGGTGAGTGAGCGGCTTTGGTGGGTGCCTGGCACCTGGCGAGCACCAACCCACTACAGCATCTTTCAAAGAGGTAGGTAAAAACCATTTTCTTTAACAGGCACTTTAGCCAAAACCCCACCCACCTCTGAAGAATGTTAAGATTTTATAGGAAATGTAATCACAAACCTCTTTGATTTGTTGCTTTTGCTATGTACTTTCTTCTATCCTGCAACTTCTCTCTAGTTTCTTGGACTGTTTCAAATTCTGGAGCATAGCACACATGCAGCAAACTACCAAAGAAACTTCGTTCATCCATTTTTTTCTTGGCCACCCTGAAGGGAATTAAATTGTATTGGGAAAACTGAGGGTTTTACTCCAACTCTCTAGAAACTTAACACATTTCAAGTACAGAAGTTGTAAAGATATTGCCCTGTCCAATACCTTGCACACTGCAGTTTTTTGAATTTTATGAGATACACTTCAGTAAATTGCTCTGCTGGATATTCATCTAGAGCATGATACTCATCAATGGCACCATACAATGCAAATTGTTCAACTAATTCCTTCATAACACCTAATGCAGGAACTCCTTGTATCAGTAAATAGCGAGATTCCAAGTTGATAGTGTAAACCTGAAAAAAAATAAAAACAAAGAGTATTCAAAAATGTTCCCATTCTTGCTTTATTGCAAAAGGCAGGCATTTCTCCATGTTTTCTGTTGTTCTCCAAATCCTCTCATGATGCTGAAAACCCCTATGTACTCTGATTTGCAGGGCAGTAAGCACATGGTTATTTGGGACCTCTTCATCCCTGAGCAAGAGCTCAAGCTTCTCAAGAACAGTAAAACATGAGACTTGGCTTTTCTGCACAAGGTCAGAGTACTACTGCCAGTTGCTGAGTAAAATCTCTTAAGTCACTGGCCAACTTCCATGCAAGACATGCTAGTAACCAGTTCATAGGAGGAACTGCCAAAATACAGAAAAAAACACTGGGTTAGGCAGACAAGTCGTGCAGATGAAGCAAAGTGCTTTTTCCCACACAGGGAGTTAAAAAACAATTCCCACAATTCCCTGGGGCAGATCCTGTGTGTGGCAGAGCTGTCTCCTTGCCATGGTGATCCAACAGCACATGTTTTAAAGACACACACACAAAATCTGGATGCTGAGAGAAACAAGGTCTTCTCCCAGCAGGTTAAAAACCAAACCAACCATTTTCTTCTGCTTTGTGTAGTGATGGTCACATAACAGACTCTAAGCAAAGCTTTTCAATGGCTCACTATGCACAATAGGCACCTAGGCAGCTCTTCCCTGAAATCAGAGGAAATTTATTCTGAGTTTGTTAAAAAAAACCCAACCCAAAACACAAACATTTAGACTGCGTAAGGTACACACCTCAAAAAAAAAAAAAAGAATATTCTGGACAAAGTGGGAACTGCTCGGGAAATCAGCTCTCAAACTTCCACTATAAAAAACACTCTCCACCGACATGTCACATAAGTTGTTCTTGTGGCAGCTGCATACTCCCACCTGCATTCTTTTTGGAACAAGAGACTGAAGGATCCTGATGCTTTCACTGTGATTTTTTTTTTTTTTTTGGCAGGTTTGTCCTTCTACCTCTTTCTTGTCCAGGAAAAAGAGATTTGAATGAGGTTTTTTTCACACTTGGGACATCCATACTATTTCTCCTGCGTGTATTCTCCAGTGCCCAGTGATGGCTGGATGCCTGTGGTGGCCATTGTCCCTCTGTGGATGCACAAAAGGCTCTCTGTCCTCTGCCCCACCGTGTACACTTGGAAGAGTAAAAGAACTTAATAGCTTTGAGACTTCATGAAGCACGGAGGGTTTGAAATTTTACAGGAGGGTGGTGATAGCGAAAGAGATGTGCCTTCTGTATGTGTGCAAGAGTGACCACTGTTCCGGCACTGGTGAGACCACACCTCCTATCCGGGGCTCAGGTCAGGACCCCTCTCCCCAAGACACTGAGGTGCCGGAGCGTGTCCAGAGAAGGGCAACGGAGCTGGTGAAGGGTCTGGATCACCGGTCTGATGAGGAGCAGCTGAGCGGGCTCAGCCTGGGAAAAAAGGTGGCTCAGGGGAGACCTTATACTCTACAGACGCTACTACAGACGCTCTCTACAACTCCCTGACAAGAAGCTGGAGATAGACGTGGGTCGGACTTCATGACCTTAAAGGTCTTTTCCGACCTTAGCGATTCTATGATCCTTTCTCACGCTAGCCCTAGAAGGTGCCGCTACAGCTCGTTGTACACCGAGCGCACACACAGATACCCAAATCTCGCAGTTCTGCTGCAGTAACGAGAAGCTCCTGCCGCGCAGCAGGCGAGGCCCACAGCCTCCCTCCCTCCCTCCCTCCCGTCCCCGGGAGCCGCGGGACTCCAGCGCAGGCCCGGCCCCCCCCGCCCCCCCCACCTTCACGGCGCGCGGCCGCCACCCCTCGCGGTACTTGGCGCGCGACTCGCAGGCTCCGAGCTGCGCGTGGTGCCGGCACGGAGCGCCCGGACCGCCGCTGCTGCCGGCCGCCATCTTCCCATCGCCCACCGCGCCCCGCGCCGCACAGCCCCTATTGGCTCCCTCCGTGAGGCAGGGAGAAGGAGCAGCTGTCCGCAGCGAAAGAGCCAATCAGAGGCGGGCAGCGGGGAAATGCCGCGCCCGCATTGGCCGGCAGTGGGCTGTACCACTGTCCGGGGGGTGGCAGGCAGAATTACCCCCCCGCGCCCGCCGCGGGTGGGTAGGTCTGTGTCCGGGCGGAGCGGGCGCGCGGAGTCCGGCGGCCGTGGCTATGTGGGGCTGTGGCGATCCCGGCGGAGCCGCCGCCGCCACCGTCGTCCTGAGCGGAACCCGCGACTGCTTCCTGCACCTGCCGCCCGCGCTGGCCTCGCTCCTCCGCCTGCAGCAGGTACCGCGGCGGCGCCGCTCGGGGCCCGGGCGGAGGGACGCCTCAGGCAGGCAGGGAGGATTACGTGAGCGCACCCCCGCATCGCGTTGCCCTGGCGATACAGAGCCTTTCTCTCCTCCCTCACGAGTCAGCCCTCACTGCAGCCGGGACCCCTCACAGGGAGACATCGGAGAACCCCTCCTTCCCTCGCATCCTGCGTGGCCCAGTGTCGTCACCCATTCCTAATAAAAAGCGGGAAAGATTGGAATTTTTCTTCCCCGACGTGGTCTGGCACTGTGGGCATCTGTGTCTCTCTCAGCACTCCCTATTTCATACCAGTTTTCACAGTAACTCGCCAGCATTAAGCGATTAATGTGTAAATATGTAACTCAGGTAGGAGACCATGCAGAATCCTCATTCTTGGTGTACATAAATAAAATGTGACACTGTAGAAAGGGACTACCGTCATACAAAGTCCCGCTGAGGATGCGGGGAGTGCACCTTGCATTATAAATAACATTTCACACGTGGAAACGGGGGAAGAGACACCGTGTGCCTCTTGTGCCGTGAACACAGAACTAAGAGTGGAAAATGGCAGGAATGAGCCGAGAAAGATGCGAGCAAAGCTCAGGAGTCGTGGCACAGCCTCTCTGGCCCGGCAGGCCTCCGTCGGCGTGGGTAACCTTCTGATTTCCCAAGGCCAAAGAGGACATTTCACAACAGGAAAACAATGTAGGCGTGTGAAAACCTGCTCTTTCATCTTTGGGGTAGTAGAAGGAGGTTGGTGGAATTGGAAGAAATGCAGGATTAAATGTGAGCTTCATTTCAGCTGCAGTTTCTGAGTATTTTACAGATCTGCTGGCGAGAGAGAGAGGAGAAGGGAGTGCAGTTGCTTTGAAGTCATTCTGTAGTGCCATTCTGTACATCGTTTGTTATGGTGGACTCCTGCTTTTGCTTAACCTGAGTTGCAAAATGAAAAGATAGGATCTCTGAAAACTTTATAGAAATAGTGTATTAAATACATCTTGTGAATAAAAATATTAAAAAGGGAATCAAAAGCTGAATCTAATTGGAGAAGATACTAGATAAGTGAATGACAAAATGTTGTACAGAACTCAATGTTGTGTGAAGATTAGACACTCAGAGTGATGCTTTATCTGTGGGAATACAGGGAATTAAATATTACATTTGATAAAAGGATCTTAGAACCACTGTAGATATTCTCTGAAAATGTTCTCAGAGTTTACCAAGAAAAGGTCAAATGATACTTGAAATTATTAGAGTACCGTTGAGAAAGAACAGAACATCACCATGTTAACAACTAAATCTGTGGTATATCCACAGTGTACATTGTCTTGGTCACTTGATTTTCATAAAACCAGTAATTTTTGAAAACTACAGAAATTACCAGTTGAATGATATAATGTAAGATATAGTCTCTTTATGGAAACTGACTGAATATATTGAAATTCTTCTGTTTGAAATCAAAATACGTGAGAAGTTCTGAAACGGACTGATAAAATTTTTTTCGTCTGAGTTAATGTGATTTTTGACTTATTTTAAATATGTCATGGAAGCACTTTTTGAGACCATGTAAATGTTATAATTTTTGTGAAATCAAAGTATATGTTTATTTCTTTTCCTCATTTGGGAAATACAAATGTGCAGTTATACATTTCTGTAAAATATTTTTTGATACCCCGTAATACAGAAGAAAGGAAAAGCAATTAATTTTTTTACTTAAAAATAGTCCATAAAAATAAAAAGCTGTTTGAGAATTGAAACTGACATGCACTCCTGTGTTGACAGTTGTGCAAACAAGGTGTAAAATCCAGATAATATCTTTATTCCTTTGATCTCTCTAAGCAAATACAGTTTAGGTCGTCTAATAGTCATCTTATTTAACTTGTTTTATATTAATTTATTTTCTTTATTTGAAACTCATAGGGTCAAGCTGTGAAAGTTTCCTGTGGTCATCAGCCGATATTTTTGAGCTGGATAGAAACAAGGCATCAAGGTCACCCGGGTGAAAATATTGCAGAGATTAATAGACATTTGGCAGAGAAACTTGGCATCAGAGATGGAGAACAGGTTTGAAATGCTATCTTTGTTTTCTATTTAAACAAAGAGTATATTGGAAGATAAGTGAAAAGGTAATACTTCATGAGTTAGCTATGACCTTGTTGTGTGTATTTAGACAGTTTCTTCATTTACATCTGCTCATGAGAAAAGTTAACTGTCATGAAATGTCTCGAACATGAAAAGATTTTCTCATTAAATCATTAACAATTGCCTAAACAGTGGTAGGAGAGGCTTGTGGGTAGGTCTTTGCAGGGCTGGAACAACTATCTTCAGTGACATTAACTTTAAGAAAATACACTTTTAAGAAATTGAAAAATTGGGAATGGGAATATTTTGCTTGGAGTTCCTGTTGTTTTAAAGTAACTGTTGACCTTCTGCATATTCTTGTTTCATTTACTTGGAGTTTAAATTTTCATCCCTTTTTTCACCCCTTCACCGTATTTCCCCGTGTGTCCTCTCTATTTATATTCACCTCTTATGTATATACACCCACACACTTCTTGTATATTCACCTCTTACACTCGAGCGCACTGTTCAACTTCTTGTAAACAATTCTTTCACTGGGCAGAAGTTAAGAGATGCCCAAGAGGCAGACAGAGTTTTCTGAAATGAGACCACCAAAATCTCAAAATTGAAGCATTTTTTTTCTGTTAATAGGTAGAGATTTAAACAAACAAGAAGAGAAAATTACTGCTTTACACAGTGTTATCATGTAGTATATTCATATATGCCTATTCTCTTATATGCAAAATTTTGTTCAACATAATAGAATACATCAAAGAATGTGACTCAGAGCAGTGTATCTTACCTTGTTTACTCTTTTAACATATTTTCTCTAGAAATTATGTGTCTGTTTGCAGCAGTTTCCAGTTTAGTAGTTGAGCAGCCAGGCATCTACCCTTTTTAGTTCCAGAAATTAATAGCCTTCAACAGGAAAACAATTGACAAAGGAAACCCAAGAAAACCTCACCCAGCTGTTGCCTGAGAATAATATCTGTACAATTGAATAAATGCATGAATAATTAGGTTGTTTCACCATTGTTTTGGATTCAGGAGTTACATGTTTGCTGCGTTTCATAATAGTATGATCTTCTATTTACTGTGCTGAGGAAAAGATACTCGTCTCAATTATTACTTCAAACTAAGGACATAGAGAAATTCAAAACTGATTGTCGCTTTTGTAAAAGGTGACCTAGCGTAATTCTCTTGGAGGACAGGTAACTAGTTTTATCTCAGGAAAAAATTAATGACACTTCTGTAAAAATTAATTGCAGTATGTTGTTTGAAAATTGATTTTTTTTTTTAATGTAACCTTTGGCAAAAACTGACTTTTGAAGTATGTATTTAATGCATTCTGAAAGACCTAAGCCACAATAGCTTTTACCATTCCTCCTGATACACACGACATTAAAACTGTTCTGTGGAGGTAGAGCTGCTTCCTATGAAACTATTCATTAAGGAGCTGGGCTTGCTTTTTCTATTGTACTTTTTCCTTATTTTTTAGCTGGTTTTGCCTTGTCTAAATTTGTGCACAAGTCAATGAATTTTTCAACTGTCTAAAATCCTGGGGATTTAAAAATAAAGATTAAAAAATGGAAAGATGGTTATGTGATCAAGATATATTAAAAATGGATTGCTTTTTATCACCTGATACAGCTCCTGATGCTTTTCATGCTCACTGTTGATTGACGTCCCCAAGCCTAATAGGATCCATTTCCCATCCATTGAGCATTCATCTGCTTATGAATTACCTAGTGTCATTAAGATGGTGTGTGTTCCAAGTAGCAAAAACATATAATAAAGGAGATGTCAATTTTCTCATTGAAATAAAGGTGGAGCTTTTATATACTTAAAAATAAGGAGTTAAATATTTTGGTGTTACTTTTGCCAGGTATTTCTTGAGCCCTGTTCCCATGTGTCGTCCTGTCAGCAAGTAGAAGTGGAACCACTCACCGCAGATGATTGGGAAATCCTGGTAATAAAACCTCTTCCACTGTTATGTTCTTTTCTTACAGATGACAGAGATTCTGACTCAAGCAGTTTTTTGCACAATGCCCCGTTCTTTTCAGCCTCTTAAGAAAATACTAAATGTGGTGTTTAGTTGTTTTTTATATTTCAAATGGTGTATTAGAGAAAGACATAGTTTTTTTTCTTCAAACGAATGTTAAAAATGTATGTGGTATTTAATTTATAATGGTATCACATTTCCCCAGGAACTGCACGCTTCCTCTCTTGAAAGGCATCTTCTTGACCAGATTCGAGTGGTGTTTCCAAGAGCCATCTTTCCTGTCTGGGTTGAGCAGCACACCCAGGTTTACATCAGGATTGGTAAGCAGCACTGGAGGCTCTCAGGGCACCTCCAGTAAGCTGTTTTGCAGGAGTGGATGCATTCATTGGCATCTTTTGTTCATACTTAGGTACACTTGTGCCAGCAGCCCCATATGGGAGATTAGAGCCACGCACGGAGCTTCTGATATGTCCCAAAACACACGGACCTGAGAATATCACCAGCACACCTTCCTCAGAAAGTGACATCTTGCTCAAAAATTTTGTGAAAAATAACATGGAGCAAGAGGAAACATTAAAGGATCCTTTTGCCAAACAACCTTACTTAAAGCCTGGAGTCCTTGATCAGAGTGAGGCTGATGCAAACATGACGTTTGGCTCAAGTGTTCTCCCTAATATATGGAATTTCATTGGAAGCATTTTCTCTAATACATCTGAGCAGAAACAAAAGACTTTGTGTGATAACGATGAAATGAGCACCTTCAAAGACAAGCTGCTGAACTTAATTCGCATGGATTCCATTTTTAGAGTATGTCAGTCCCAGCCTCCCAGTGTACAGAGTGTATCCACCACTCATGAATTTCTGAAATGCAATGCTATTCATGTTTTTCCATGGAATTTAGAATATATTGATTTGGATCCAAATCCTGTAGTATCTTACGGGAAAATCAATGAGCTGCTTTCCCCAAGACAGCGTCATCAAGAAGCAAAACAAAATCTGCCACTTGAAAAGCAAAATCATTTGACTAGTACACAAGACAAAAATCCTTCTAATTCTAATAGCAGTCGAGCATCCAGTGAGGGGTCTGTTGTTCAAATCGTTTGGAATGGATTTGAAGACCTAAAGAGTGTCATAGAGTATGGCTACAATGGGGAAGCCTTGCATGCTGGAAGAGTTTGGGTCAGTTTGAGCACACTATATTTTGGGCTTTTTATTTTATAATATTTTCTATTGGATAGTTGTGAACTGGCTACTTAACATGTGGGTTTGGGCTGTAGTGTGTTAATCTCTCGAGTTTACTAGAATCAAATACTGTTTGCTTTGCACTCATTCTGGACTACATTACTTACCATCATTCTCCAAGATGTACAGTGTGCTCTGGGTTTCTGCACACTTAGCATTTTTACACCAAATGAGGAACATGCTTCAGCGTTTCTGGAAGGAATATGTGCTTTCTTCACAATCTGTGGTAGCCGTTGTATTAATGAGAAAGTGAAGGTATCTATTTGCATAGATTCCATACTGCATAATAAGACTCTTCATCAGTTAACTCTTTGAAATGTGCCTTGCACCCTAGGGGTCATCAAACTCTAAAGTAATGGGATCACATATCCTAGTGCTACATGATGTTTGTGAGTCCTTTTATACACTCTTTAAAATACATCTTAAAGTTTTATATCAAATAACCATCTTGTATAATTTAAATTGTTCTAGATTTTATATGCCATTTTGCAAGGTGGCACAAGTCCAGGTGAGGCGATACTTACACTTCAGCTTGTTCTGATAGAACTACTGCCTGATTATGTTCTTTCTTTCCTGGAAGCACATGTGGGATCAACAAAAACAAAAAAAAATGTGCTCCAAATCACCACTTGACTATTTTGACATAATACATTTCTCACCATTCATTTATTGCTGTTAAGAATGAGAACAAGAGCTTGCAGTGGTCTTTGCCATGAAATCTTCTGACAGGTATAACAATTTTCTGAATGCCAGCATGTGATGCATGAATTCTTTATGGTCCTCAGTCATGGTATAACCGGAAACATTTCTTAAAAGTGTATATAGCTTTTATAATATTTTCCCTCTCAGGTTAGAATAACACGAGCCTGGATAGCCAGTAGCATAGCTGTTCACGTGTCTGCTAACCAATAATATAAGTGATCACATTCCTAATATTCACATCAGCTTTTTTTCCCTAAAACAAGTGCTTGTATGACAATTTTTTTCTGCAAACTGCTGTGCTTCTGCTACCTGCTACATTTTAGAAACTTTGTTACATCTCTCCTGCCTCGACTGAATAATCCTTGTTCTTAACCAAGTGGTCTTTGTTCTCTTATTACTTAGCATTCTTTGTTCTCTTGCCCCACACCAGCAATCATAAAGTTTCTCACAGTTAATAAGTATTTATGAGATATTTTCAAATTGGTTTAAACTAACACAGGTTAATTGGAAAGGAGTTTCCTTTAAGGGGCAAACTGACTAGTGTGATTTAGGGAGACTGGATTTTCTCTCTCTCTGCTGCAGGTGTGCTTAGTTCTGGTCTCTGTAATGGTCTGTGTATATTTACCTGCCTATGTAAAATTAATTTTAATCAGCAAATGAAATTGTTGTTTTTCTCCTATACTAAGAGCATTCTTGCAGTGTTCTAAGAATTCTTCCTACTACTTATTTTTTTAGCTTTTGGATTTTATTTAAAGAAGTTAGGAGGTCAGCTGTAGTGAGCACTTTCACAAATAGGATAAAAGGTAACTAGAAGTGTGCATGTAAGAGTAAGACTTGGATATCGCTGTCAATGTTATAAGTTCCTTCGTAATTCTCTTGAGGTTCCATTAGTGATGAAGAAATTGATGTGGTATTATATATGCAATGTTATAACTAGTTTACTTTTTAATATTTCTTTTTTTTTGCTTTTATTTTAAATATTTCAGATTCCAGATGGTCTGAGGAAAAAACTACGTATCGAAATACATTCAACAGTCCGAATTAAGTCAGTTGAATCTATTCCTAAAATTCCTGTATCTCTTACACTGCAGCCCAAACAGAACTTAGTGAGTTTATATTATTGGTCATGTACTTGTTCATGTATTGGGAAACTGATAATGTTGCTCTGGTCAAATTGCAGTGGGGGGTGGGGGGCATTATGTTTGTTTGTTTTAATTTGTTAGGTGAAGATCTGGAAGTTGTCTGTTGTTGACTATGGAAATAATTACTAAGGAATTCTTTTTTTGTGTATAATTTCTTGTTTTTTCTTTTTACTATGTAAATTTAAGTTAATAAGTTGCTATGATCTACTTAAACAGAGCTTATCTAGTATTTGTATTTTGATCAATGTACTGTAAACATCAAGTCATTAAATTTTGGGTCACTCTTGGTAGATAACTCCAAATAGTTACAATGCTAATTGTAATAATTTTCTATTTAAAGGGACTGGTAGATGTCACAGAGGATGGAAAAAATTTAACTTCTGAATTTTGACTCATTTTCCTGAAGCTGTTAAAGGATATAGCACCTTTAAATCATAGCACATTTAAAATGATAGGGTTTTTCATTATTCTCAGATTTGGAGAATTTCTGATGTATTTCTTAATAAAATGACATTGGTAGGGAAAATGTACTATTTTTGTTAAATTAGGTCTCAATTGTAAAGAATCACTGTCAAAATAGCAACAATAATTGATAATAATTTTGCATCAGACCTTCATTTGTTGTGCATTAATATGGGTTCAAATCTAGCAAATATTAAGTGTGTGTCTATAAGCCTATAAAAACAAACACCAAACAGAAAAAGAGTCATAGAGTTAAGGAGTGAATATCCAGTTTAAGTCTCCTGGGAGAAGACATGTTTAAATTTTTCCAACACTGCAATGCCCAGACAATTGTAGTGAAATTACCGTAATTTGTATGTGCTGTTTAGTTTATTACTTCCTTTTTCCTTTTCCTTATGCTAAATATTTAAATTTTTAAGTTACATTATTGAATCCCTTTGTTTTCCTATAAGTGAGACATATTCTGAGTGAGCATCTGTGACAGTAAGAATATACTTAGTGCCAGTTCTCACAGTCCATCAAATATATCTCTGGAATTCTGTATTTCATCGTAACTTGTGGGACACTTTCTTCATACTGTGGCACTGGCCTGATTATTTCCTGTGTTAACTCCTCCTCAAAGCTTTAAATACAGCACTTGCCATCATAGCAAGGCTTAGGTGGGTTTGTTCTTCATCCCCAATATTCTAACTTGGTTTCTTACCTACAGAAGAACTGCATATTTTTTTAATATTGGAGATAAAAGGATTATTAGTTGGAATTGATGATCCTTGTGGGTCCCTTCTAACTCAGAAAATTCTGTGATATTCTGGCAGTAATGCTAAAATTGTAAAAATAGTTATGTGTGCTTTTGTACATTTTCAATACAGATTTCTCCTTTTTCTTTCTAATTCAGTTAAAGGTTTCTTTAGTTCTTGGAAAAAAAACAGAAAAATGCAGAAAGAATTGTTACAGTAACTTTCATTGTTCTTTCTGAACACTGCTTCCAGGATCTTTGTTGCTTCCACCTTTTCTACATGGGAATTATGTAGAATTCTCATTTAGGAATTCTACATTAGGAACTTAGCCAAGAGATCTGGGATGTAGACTCAATTTCTTTTCCTATTCCATTTACCTAGTTGTTCTGGGGTAAGTTCCTTGGTCTCTGCCTGCCTGTTGAAGTTTGTTGGTGATGCCCCTGAACTGGATGAGCCCAGGGTTCGTTTTATAGGAAAAGGGTATACAGGGAAGAGAGGGGTGTAGTGAGCACCTGAAATAAGTCTCAGGTTAATATTGATGCATATCTTCAAACCCAGGGTCAGGTCTGAGCAGTGCCCTTGGATCTGGCAAGACAGAAAAGTAAAACAAAAATAAAAGCTTTTCCTTGCCCTCATGTCAGTGTTTTGAGGAAAAGTCTTTAGAGGTGGGCTAATGCTCAGCTGTGGTTGTAGCAGGGGCTGCACAGATGCTTTCCCTAGAGCAGCTGATAGAAATGGTGGTTGTTGGCAAAATGCTGTTTTCTAAATGAATAAAAGTCTTACATCTTCTTCCATCCCTGTGTTGCCATAAGAGAAATAAATGCCCCATGCATAGGAAGAAAACATTTTTACTTATTAATACCCGGGTTTGTTTTATTTACCTCTTTCCTTTTTCCTATTTAGCCTAAAGATATACATGAAGATGATGTTAAATGTGCATTCAGTTCTTGGCTGCAGGATTCCACTGATGGTGATCACCCATGGCTAATGACAAGCACAGACTGTATACACCTGTCTGTTAAAGAAGGCAAGGATAATACTGTCCTGTTTACTATGGGATTTACTTAGCCAGTATACCATTCAATTCCTGTGCACGCCTTTTAATATAACTGATACCTCTTTTCATGGAAAGTATAAGCTTGTGTTCTTTAATAATGATTAACCCTTTTTATTCTTTCATTTTGGATTATATTGTAGTAGTATTCTAATCTGTTTTGTCTTGTGAGGAATGAAAACTGAGTTTATTTGGAGTTTTAGTAGTTGTTCATTGTGTTTTACAGGAATGGAGGAGTTTGTCCTTAATGCAGCGCATCCCGTGCACATTGAAGAAAATAAGTCTGAGAATATTTTTATACTAAGTCCCAGGTTGCTGCAAAAGACAAATATACAAGTAAATATCACATAATATCAGGTATCAAGTAATTTAAATTGTTATACTTGTTTAAAATATATTGTATTTTGTATGTAATGTATTTCAGTTTCTCTTTTCAAGTAAATAATGTTAGTCTATTCATTAAATTATATCTGCATCCTTTATGTTACTTTGTAGCTTGAGGGCCTGCTGAGATTCCAGGTGTGCCATGCTTGTTACTGAGTTTCATAGAGTTTCCACATCAAATTCTCAGAAAAATCAGTTAGAAGAGAGGAGAGTCGGTACTGTACAAGTCTGAACATCCTTATACTTACTTGTATATGTACCGTCTTAGTTCTTTCCCTTGGGAACTACACCACTGCTCAGTGTTTCTGGCAGGAACAGTAGCTTGTTCTGGCAAAGATGAGACGTATTCCCCATTCAAACCTACCACACTCACCCTGCCTTTTCTCTGATACAGTTTCTGTGCCTTCTGTTTCTTCCATATTTTATTTCTCAGGAGAATAAATATTTCTATTAGAATTACTGCTTCCATTAGTAATTCTGGTTGAACCACTGCCCATTACTTCGGGGTTATGGTTATAGGTGGGATAATGTTTTTTTTTTTTTTTCATTTTTAAACATACAGTGACATTTTAGTGGAGAATTAAGGTGTCTTTTGGCTGTTTAGAATAGAACTAGATTGAAGATTCAGAATTTCTGTTAAAAAATAATAAAATGAGCTTTCTTTTACTGGAAGTAGGTACAAGAAGGCTTCTAGAAATTGTTCAAATGACTGGTACTAAGATTAAAGAGCAAAATGCATTTCTTAATAGCAGTGTCAACTTCTCCTACTAGCTTGTTCTTACCTGTGAACCTCTGTAACCCCTGTTTGCCTGCCCAGCTTTCCATACTAGTGAATAAAATGGAAAAATTCATGCCAGGTGTTTTGTCAAGTTACTTTTCACCTAGTCAGACACCTGATCTGTTTCACTATTCTGCCTCATGAGCTCTCCAGCAGAACAGGGTATGGCACAGGAGAAGGAACAAGTTGCAGGTAGGGAAAGAGATAGTGGGCTGCACAGTCTGTTATAAACAGCACTTGGCTCAAAATCTAATCTTACATTATTAAATTGCTGTCAACACTAGATTGTATTTTGGAAGTAGTTATATGTCTTCCATTTCTCCAGTGCACCTTTCTTTCAAGCACAGTAAGCATCAGCAAAGCATACATGCAGCATTTTCTTTGCACAATTCCAGAAATGTCTAGTCACTTCATGCCCTTCTTCTGCAGTTATATTTCATCTAAAGTCCTAACTCTCTTTTGTTGTAGGTTCTTTTACATCCTCTAAGTAGAAAAGCTGATGATGATGACAACCAGCCGGCTATGCCTGATAGAGACAAGAACTTTCCATATCACAAACTAAGCGATTTAGGGTGAGACATTTTCATAGACAAAAACATGGGAGGGAATGGGAAGGAGAATTAGAAAAAAATAACATTGGTGGAAATGCAGACTTTTTCGGAAACTATGCCAGATCTAAGCAAAACTCTGCATCTTTTGGCTTATGTCAGGTTCAGACTTCATCCTAGTTTATGCAGATGGTTAATTTTGTCCTTGAACAGTCTTAACTGCTGTGAATGGAAAACCTCATGTGTCTAAAGGTACTCACATACTGAAAATTTCTGCATGTCTGTCAGTAGGATGGGAAGTCTCAGAACTGAGACTGCCTTAGCATGGAAATTCAGAACTGAGCTTTAGAAGAAATACTGATAGTTCAGCAGTTCTTGTTCTAAGTAGTATGAACAGACTTCTACGCAGCAACAAAGTATAGTGGGGTGGTTTTAGCTGGGGTATTCAAATGAAACAAAATTTTTGGTAAGTTGCAGTCTGCCAATCCTTATCTCCCAGTAACTTCAACCTATTTGTTCAACTACGTTTAATAGTAAGGATCTCAAAGAACTGTAGTTCCTAAAAGTTTTATCCCAATCATCAGCTGAGGAGAGAAATGCAGAGTCCTGTGGTCATTAGTACAAGGGAAAACAGTGGTACTGTTTAGCAAACATGAAGGGATGGGGCAGAGGAGACAGGGGAGGCTTGGAGTGTTGTGATATGTGCTGTCAGTGCTGGAAAGGCAACTGAGAATACAGTCTGTCAGCATTCTAATTTCTTGTAGTGCAAGCTTCTGCTGCCTACGTAGCGCGCTCTGATGCTGCCCAAGGCCATTTAACGTTTCCTTTACCCAACAGAGGAGTGGACAAATTAGGAGCATCTTTATTTGAACACGTAAGCCACAGCCTTCTGGGGCGTCCTTTATCTCAAAAGCTGGCTGCTATTGCTGTGGGACTACGAAGTGGAGGGGTGCTTCTCACAGGAGGAAAGGTACACACTTCTGCTTTCACCTTGCAAACCCTTGCACCTTGTTTTCCATAGTTACAAAACGGTTTGTGTTAGTTTTCTTTGATACTCTGCACGTTCCAAAGAATAAAGAACAAGCTGAAAAAAAACTGAACAGAGGTAATTCAGTAAAACATCACTCACACATACACACACACACACACATATATATATATATGTGCATTTTAAAGATTGCTACCAATGCAATTTCAGTAGGGGATTAATCTACTTTGTCTTTATATTATGATAATCACCTGTTGCCTTTGAAGTATTTGAATGAAAATAAGCATATATTTCCTCTTGTGTTCTAACATAAAATGGCAGTGGAATTGATACTGTTATTTTCCTGTTGCCTCTTACAGTGATCCATTTACTACCATATGTCACTGAACGTAGCAGATGTCTTAACACTGAACTCAGTGGAATCAGAACACCGTACTGGATGTATCTACTCTGAATTTAGCTTTGTTTCACTCCAGGGCTTTGGTCCCTACCAAGTGATACAGAGGCAAAATACATATATACATTTACTGAGGAATAAACCCAGTGTGTGTACAGCTTCCCCAGCTTGTTGGCTGGTGCATATTGTGACAAAAACATAGAAACACAAGGAATTAGCTCTGTCAATTTACTTTAGCTCACATTTATTTTTGTAGGGAAGTGGAAAGTCAACATTAGCAAAGGCCATCTGCAAAGAAGCTTTCGCAAGACTGGATGCTCATGTAGAAGTAATTGATTGTAAAGCTTTAAGAGGTATGATAATAGTTTTTTTTAATCTCAAATGCTTGCTGTACAATAAAGAGGCACAGTTATGAAGTTAGTACATTTGGTCTGAATAATTTTTCTAGTATTTTTGCTGTTTTTGCAAGGATGTTTGATGCCCCACAATTAGTATCTTCAACAGTCTGATGGAAATACAGCTGCTGTAAGTTTATTTCACATTTCTGTCAGTTTTTGTCCCACATACCACCACTAAATTCAAACCGTGCTTGCTGTGCTCATTTCTAATTGTTACAGAATAGGAAGAAGTTGCAAAAATTGAACTGTGTGGTTTTTTTGCTATGCTAGCTGAAACAAATGCTATGTTAACAAACTGTAGGTGTTAGAGGATACCTGTACTCAGTGAAAGGATAACACAGGCACCAAAGACAGATCGAACAACCAAATGAAACCTAGTTTAGGATGGCATATTTACTAACCTAGTGTATTTGGCAATAGTCATCTAACACTGGTGATTATAGATGATGAGATGACTCCTTTTGGGAGTTTAAAATAAGTATTTTGCGCAAAGATGGAAGAGCACAAAATAGGCTTTTTTCTGCTTTTGCATTTCACTGGCTTTTCTAAATAGTCTTGCTGTCACAAGGGCAGAAAACACTCAACTGTTTTCTTACAGAGCCCTTATATGGCCCCGCTATATTGTTTTTGCTTAATTCACTACTTAAGCTGGAGTTCCTTGCACCAGAGAAAAGGGGAAAGATTAATGAGCTAGGTCCTTTGCTCTGGAAAATTCTTCTGATTGCTGGATTCTTTAGTAGCTGTATTAGAGTGCTGCTGATTCTTCTCTGGTTTTAACTGTCTGGCAATTAGACTTGTGGACTTCTATAGTGGTTAGTGAAAGATGATTGATCTCATTTTAGAACTTGTGGAACCTTCTAGTACTTTTTTAATTGAAGAAGTGGACTCTTTTTTTTAGTAATTGTTGACTTTGGTTTAATCTTGGTATCTGGATTTATAGACGTAAAAGTAAGATAGACAAAATAAAATATTGTGAGCAAGATGTAGTCAGACTGATTTTTTTCCTGATATTTTGTGTCATTCTAATAGTATTTTGTTTTAGGAAAAAGATTAGTAAACATAAGGAAAAATGTGGAAGAAGCTTTTTTAGAGGCAGCATGGAGACAACCATCCATTCTTTTGATGGATGATCTTGATCACATTGTTGGAGTACCTTCTACACCAGAGCATGAGAACAGCCCTGAAACTATTCAAAGCAATAGACTTGCTTATGGTAATACTGTGCTACCTGTGTCTGAATAGAAATATAATGCAACTTAGAATTTCTTGCACCTGAGTTGTACTGTCCTACCTGAACAATTCTGTCTGTATCATTATTGCCTCTGGACCATGTGATATTCAGGCAGAGACTCAGAAATTATGGTAGGTAGGCATTTGTGGACCCCTGGCTGGTTCAAAATAATCCACTCTTGATCTTGGAGCAGTCGTTGCCAATGCACTTTCACCACTGGTGCTGCTGTGGTGGTGCTGTTGTCAGTACCGCTGCCAGTGCTTGAGACTTCTCCGTTCCTTTTTTATATTGTTCATACACTCAAATATGTTGCAATTGATTACAAACTGCAGATGAATCTTTAACTGATAATTACTGATAAATTGATCTTTTGTTTTCTGTAATTATTGTCATTTATAATTACATTGATACATCAGTTTGATACTTACTGATGGTTAGAACCAACTTCTTTTAGATGAGTACCAACTTCTTTATCATCCTACTTGTTATACATTATAGAATTTCTGTTGTTTTACAATGTAACAATCCACAAATGTTAAAAATAAGATGATCAGTTGTAGTTTGACTTCCTGTATAATGTTCCCTTTTATTCCTGGAAGTCTACACAATGCTAAATTGCAAATTAAAACTTAATCTAAATGATCAAGATTAATAAAGCCATAGCAAAAAACACCTTCCATTTCTTAGCTCAGTTTGAGGGAGTTAGCATAATTTTTACTGAAATACTTCTGAAGTTCAGAAAATCTTACTATAATTTCTTCCTTAAAAATGTGCTCTTAACTTACATGCAGAATTGTTTGGTTTTCTTAATACTTTTATTTAAAGGTGTAGTGCATACAACAGAGCTTTAGAGTTTTAAAGATTGTTTCTTGAAGGTCTACCTTGAATCCTTAATTTTTTTTACTTTTATGTATTACTTTTTTCCTAGAGTGCTTATTTTCTAGGCTTAAGATCTGTTTTTATAACTTTTCCTTTGTTGTTTGCATGGAGGCAGTAATACCACACAAAAGTAGACGTCATCAGTGATGTTACAAAATCAGCTTTTAAAAAGCACTTCTGATGGCATTTTCTTAATGGAATATGCTGTCCTAGAGAGACTCACTATACCTTTTTTTTCCCCTAGTTAAAAAAAACAACTGTAAACACGGGAATAAAAATAATGTATTACAAAGCTGTTACATTTTGTGTGCACTAATGCTACTCTCCAGGGTTAGGGTTATTTTTGTTATTTTGCACTTCATACAGCAACATCTTCTGTGTTTAGTTTTAAAAGATCTGATGAAAGAAGTTATTTCCATGGGGAGTTTGATTGCACTAATTGCCACAAGTCAGTCTGAACATTCCCTTCATCCTTCCCTGGTTTCAGCACAAGGAACTCATGTATTTCAGTGCTTCAAATGTATCCGATCTCCAGATCAGGTAAATTCAAATAAAAATGGTTAAAATGTTGTTTGCCTTGCCAGCAGTCTCAAATATGATGGTGGAACAGCTGCAAAAATAATAGGTTACACCTGAAGATGAGAAAAAAATCTGGAAATCTTAGAAGTTCTTTCATGATACTTAAATACCTCAGAACTTATATCTGTCGTTATAAAGTTTAAAAAAAAAAAAAATCCAATGAAAGCTCCCAGTTGGCCCCACTCCTCAGTAGTAAGAGAAGGGTGTATTCAGAGGGCATTTCAGTTCAATGTAAAACAAGTCTGGTTGTCTAGCACAGGTGAGATATGCATGTCTCCTTGTTCCCTCTAAGGGGATGCTAAAGGAGCAGCTTTGTAAAACATGTAAGTCATCAAGTTAGAGAAATGAAATTAAACACAAGTGTGTTTTTTCCCAGCTCAGTGAAATAAGTATGTCCCTAGAACGTGTATTTTAAAAACATTAATAAAACTAAATGTTAGATTTATGGGACAGTTTTAGGTTTGTTTCCATAGTAATACCATCAGTCTACTTTTGAACACAGTCCAGTTTGAAAAGAAAAATGGATAGAAATAAAAATGCACAGTATTAACTTTTGTGCAGGAGAAAGCAGAGACTTTGAAACCCTCATTCCCTAAGGACTCATTTTTATTTAACATGAGTTGTTCCTGTCTGCATGTCTTTGGTCACAGCCCAGCAGTTAAAAGCCACTGAGCAGGGGATACTGTGTTAGATGCAGTTTGACTTTCTCCCACTTCCTGCAAGTCTTTTAGATTTTATTTTTTAAAAGTCTTCTAGATATTATTTTTTATAAATATTTAAATTTTTTTAAAAAAACAAGATTTTATTGTTTTTAATACTAATACTCAAATAAGGATGACACATCACTGTAAAAGTCAAGATCTCAAAAGATACCAAATTATCTGAAGTGTTTTTATCTGGCACGATATATTTCATCTCAGACATATTCTCTGCTCATACTGACAAAATGCATTGTGTTCTGTTTCCTGTGAAACAGAAAAAATGGGTGTAAACCAGTAGAATCTGGAGAGGGAGGGATGTTTCATTATTGCTGTTGAATTTAAAGTAGCTCTGGTGAGGTGAATATTTAAAGTTATAAAACTGGTGAATTTATTGAAGTGCACTTGAAGAACTAGCATTTGTTTATATTGCTATGGTTTTGTTATATAAGGGTTTGGCATTACACAAATATTTAAGGAAATTTTCCTGAGTCATATCTATTTACTTTTTGAATTCTTGAACTCCATATAAATAGTAAACTCAATATGCACTTGCTGCACAATTCTGTTTTTCAGAAGCAAAGATGTGAAATGCTGTATTCCATAATAAAGAAGAAACTGAATTCTCATCCGAAGGACTTTCCTGATCTTGACCTGCAATGTATTGCAAAGGAAACAGAAGGTTTTGTTGCTAGAGATTTTACTATGCTGATTGATCGTGCCATTCATACCTGTGCTTCTAACCAGAATGCATCAGATAATGGTGGTATGTTGACAAAAAAATCTCTTATTTCATAGTCTTGCTTCTGTTATCCAGAACTGGTGGAATAATACAGAAACAACCCCAGTTTTTATATTTTGTTATATACATATATATATTCTATTACATATAATAGAATATATTTTTGTGTTTTATGATACTTTATAATCATATCTTCTATTTTATTATTAAAATTTATTTAATTGTTACATATTGTAAGGAAATTGTTACTGACAGTTTTTGCGTTTGGGTTTTGTTCAGGATTTTTTTTTTTTTAAGCAGATTTGAACCTGTCAACTGTGGATTTTCAGAAAGCTCTAAAAGATTTTACTCCATTAGCTCTGAGAAATGTCAACCTTCATAAACCTAAAGACCTTGGCTGGGACAGGATTGGTGGCCTAAAAGATGTGAAGCAAGTGCTGAGGGATACCATCATGTTACCTGCAAAGGTACTAAGTTCCTTTAAATTAGTTACTTGAATTTTGTACATAAAGTCAGTAGGGAAGAATTATATTTTGAGGTGTGGCACAGTGTTTGGTAGAAAGATGACAGGCATGATTTAGGGCTACTTTTGTAGCTTTCCAATCTTCAGCTGTCTTCAGCTACTAGAAAACACTTTATTCTTCCCCTTCTCTCTTCCAAATACAAAAGGCAATAGCTGAGCTTTACTACAAATCAAGTGTTACTCTACAATATTGGAGTATTGCCACACTCGGTTGCAGGGTTTGTAATTAGGTTCTGTAAAGACAACATTTCCAGCTGTTTTGTGCAGTGCTTTTGCTAGAGGAGTATTTCCTTTTGGATGAATGCCAATCCATCAACCTCTCTCTACTTCACTTTGGCCTTTCTGCCTTGCTTAAAAGTTGAACACTGAGATAAGCCATTGAGCATTGACTCTTCAGAGAAATGACTGAGGAGTATATTTGATCATTATCATTCAGTGATTAAAATAGGAATTTAGAACTACCAGTATGGACAATATAAAGCTCTAGTCCATCCCTATTCTGTCCTGTTTCCTCTTGGTAGAAAATCCCACTTGTTTGTATTTTAGGTACCTAGTAAACCTAGGAACTTAGTTCAGCCCCAGGTAAACTAAAAATAGTCCAGATGAGCTGTTGGGATAATATTGGGGATATAATAAACTAGATGCATTCTGTTTAGACAAAAGTCATCACTAGTCAGTGATGTTACAGTACATTACAGAATACTTACTTATTTTAGAAGGTATCACATTGAACCTCTTTTCCAGTATCCAGAATTATTTGCAAACCTGCCCATACGACAGAGATCAGGAGTTTTGCTGTATGGAGCGCCTGGAACAGGAAAAACACTGTTGGCGGGAGTGGTTGCTAGAGAGAGTGGAATGAATTTCATCAGCATCAAGGTAGCAAGAGTTTAAGATTAATTGATTCATTATATTAACTGAATGAAATAACTTTACATAATACCTGAAACTGTGTGCTTGTGAGGGCAAAAAAACTAAAGTAAGAAACTCACATTTAAAATTTTGCTTGTCTCTGGATAGCCCTCTGTATATCTGATTTCTGGAACTTAACAGTTTTATTACTGAGATTTTTTTTTTTTTTGTATACCTATTTTCCTCAGGTGGAATTATAAAATTTAATTAGGTGTTCTTAGTTTCTCATTTTTTGTAAAAAGACCCCAAATTTTGATTCCACTGTACAATGAAATTGAGCAATATATTTTAAACCTTTTTAAACTACAGTGTAAACCTTTGCCTTGTGATTCTGTAACATATGTTCTGTTATGGTACAAAAATGGAAATGATTATTTTTAAATAAGTTAGAATGCTTGAAAAATTCTTCTGGTTTATCTAGACCCCTTGTCTCTTCTGTTCAAAGATGCCACTGTCTTGGTTGCAAGAAAATTCAGTCTAGTAAACAAAATATATGCTGATGTTGAGTTACACATTAAAACTAAGAAACATGTTGTGAGTGGTTTTTTCTGATTATATATTTTTAGGGACCAGAGCTGCTCAGCAAATACATTGGAGCAAGTGAACAAGCAGTTAGAGATATCTTCAACAGGTTTGTTTTGTAAAGATTTGTGATGTTATCAGTTAATTTCATTGGCTGAACCACAAAGAAATAATTTTGTTATCTGAGGGGAGATACGGCATCAGATCATAAAAGCATCTGAAATAATCAGTTGTGCTGATCCAGATGTGTGTATCTTGGTAGGTTCATCCTGGCCTTCATTGTTCAAGAACTGCACGTTTTGGCTCCAGTCAGGAATGTGCTTTTGAAGCTGAACTCCCAGTTGTCTCCAGCTACAATGCATTGGTTCACATCACAGAACTGTCTTGGAAAACATGTCCTGAATTCCTTTCAGATGATTCCAGAAGACAGTTACTCCAAGTAGTAATGCACACTCAGTACATAGGGTCATATTAAACTTGGTACTGAGGTCCTCAATGCCAGTAGTTCTTTTTTACAAATCTGCTCTTACTGGCCCTCAGTGCTCACTAATGCCAACACATCCTACACAGCCTTGGCTTCTCACGTTATCATGTAGGCAGTCTTTTTGTTAGACATCTGTAAGCCAAGAACTCATCTGCCGTGATTGGATTTTAGAACTTTCACGTATAATAATATGACAGTTGAGCACTTAGAAATGATAAAGTGAGTGAAAAGTATGTTATAAAAATGAACAGTGACTGTATTGCAATCCAGTTCTTCAGAAGCTCTTAAATTCTACAAAAACAGATTTTCTGTTCTGTCATTAAATACAACTGTTCTCTGAAGCCAAAAAGCAATTACCTTCAATACTTTTAAGCAATTCTACCTGTGAATGAAACTTAAACAGAAAAATAAGTATTCCTTTTTTTTTTTTTTTCTCCATTTTAGGGCTCAGGCAGCTAAGCCTTGCATTGTTTTCTTTGATGAGTTTGATTCTATTGCTCCTCGCCGAGGTCACGACAACACAGGAGTCACCGACCGAGTGGTTAACCAGCTGTTGACTCAGTTAGATGGTGTGGAAGGCTTGCAAGGTACCAATTCACCTGTGTGCTCCTTTTCATGCAGAAGTTTAGCAGGTGTTAATGGCGTTTTTCTGAACTCTCCTAAGGGGTTTATGTGCTAGCTGCTACCAGTCGCCCGGATTTGATTGACCCTGCTTTGTTAAGGCCAGGTCGACTGGATAAATGCCTGTACTGTCCACCTCCTGATCAGGTGAGGAAACAATTTCACACAAGAGGCAAGGGAAAAAATCAAACTAATGGATTTTATTTGCCTTTTCTTTATACATAGTGCCACTTCAAACCTGGAAAAAGTGGACTTGATTGCCCAGCTCCAATTATACAACAGGATAAATTCGCTGATTTTAATGTCAATGTGTTCACATAAAACTGGGGAAAGAATAGGCTGTTTAGCACAGTCTTCTGGATTAAGTAATATTCTGTGAGTCTAGCTGATTAAAAAAAAATGTGAAAAACAGGAAACTAATCTGCAGAAAGAAATTGGATGCAGTGTAGTGTGTATAATGTTCTCCATCTTTCTTTGAACAATGATTCCAGTGAATATGCCATTTGCTTAAACCATAGTCAGTCTTTCGAGGCTGTACAATGTGTGTCCTTGATTCCCCATTTAATGAGAAAAAATTAGCACAGTTCATTTTCAGATTAGTTCACACATTTAACAAATACCACATCATTTCATTCTGAAACACATACGATGAGCCTGTGCCATAAGAGCATAGGTATACTCTCTTCCCCGCCCCCCCCCCCCCCCCCATTTTAAACTTCTGGCTGAGGGTGAGATCATTCAGGTAAACAAAAGTTTTGCACTTTCATCATACTTCTCTTTACAAAATGACATATGAGGAGCAGAACTCACTTTCATATTTTTATGTATTTCATATATGAAAATCCCAGATATTGACTAGATATATTAGAGGAATTTATTCTCTGTATACTACATTTGGTTAGGATAATATCTTTCTAGTACTAGGACAGTATCTTGTTGAAAAAAGATCCGTCCTCCCTCAGAGAGGAAGTGGCTGGTGACAGGTCCAAAGCACCATCTAGCAGTCAGGACAAGGAAGATAACAGGTTGCTTTACTGACTTTTTTTTTTTTTTTTTTCCCCAGAATTCACGCTATGAAATCTTAAAAGCTCTCAGTTATTCCCTGTCCTTGGCCAATGATGTGGACTTTCAGGATTTGGCAGCAAAAACAGAACAGTTCACAGGGGCTGACCTAAAAGCTTTATTATACAATGCCCAATTAGAGGCAATCCATACTAATTTAAATTTAGGTTTAACACAGGTAAATAAAACTGATATAAAAGAAGTCTCTCCTCTTTATTTTTATGTTGATATGTTTGAAAGAGTTAATTGTATCCATGCAAAATTACTTTTTTTATACAGAGGATTAACATTTTAATATGTTTGCAGAAAAATACAAGAATATTGTAATGAATTGGTTTAAATACTTCTTAAACACAAGGTTTTTCTCATTTCATGATTGGTGTTTATTGTAAAATGTATTTATTTAAGCCCAAATGTGTTTATCACAGTTGTGATGAACAACTAACAAATTGATAGGAGGGATCCCACACAGAGTTTCTTAGGAGCAGATAGCAAAATCAGTTTTGAGATGGCACATTTTGGATGATGGAGGAAATGAGAAATTGGTGGGTTTTAGGGATTCATTCCAACAGATTAAGTTTGATTGAGGTCAGGAGAGAAGTGGCAAGAGGATGGCAATACCTGAAATGGCCAGCTCTGGCTCATCTTCCAGGCACCAGCTGGTACTTGAACTTCCAAAGTATAGGATCCCACCCTAGGTTTGTGCCCCACACGTGACTGACAGATCCTTCCTCTTTTAGCCTCTGTTCAGCCACCTCTCTTCACATTTTTAATGCCTGTCCTCTGGTTCTAGCTGGACAGGGGCAGGCATGGCTTCTGCTACTTGGTGGCCAAAGGGAAAGGTTGGGACAGGGGTGCAAAATGAAGGAGATCCTTTTGAATTCTTTTTGCACCAGCTGTTACCAAGGAATTGGGCTCTGAGGATGCAACTCTTAGTATTGAGAGGGATCTCCAGCATGTCTTCCCTAACATTCCCTTCACCTGTAGCATCAGTAAGTAGTTGCTACCTCATGATTATCCATCATAGGAGGAGATTGTTGTCTGAAGCAGTGGTCTGCAGAGTGGTGTGCATACACCCCAGAGAGAGCACAAGGCAGTCCATTGATGTGCAGGAAGAAAATAATAGAACTTCAATGGTACATGTATATAATTTGCGAATAGTATCCATATTCTTGGTAGAGTGTGCTCTGAAATTTTTGACTGATAGAGGTGTACAATCAAAGTGGTTTGCAGACACCAGTCTAAAGCAACAATTTTGATTTCCACATCAGCATTTAAAATGTGTTGGCTATGACTAAAAGGGAGTACAGCAGTTAGGCACTATAAAAGTAGACTCACTTCAGTCTCCTAGAGCATTTTACACAAGACACTAATTTGCTTGGAGGGTAAGGTTGCAACAGAAGTTGTACAGTTCTACAACACAAGACATACATGAAGTTTCTCAACACTTGCTGTTACTGAGAGTGTGAGACAGTGGAAACAATAAAACCTCAGAATTACCTCCTGAAATTACTTTTCTAGCATGAAGACAGAAAGTTCTTCTTAAAGGCATTGGATTTTCTTAGCAAAATATTTGGAAACATACTCCTAGAGAAAGACAGATTACTATTAGAGTCAAATGTAAATTGATATTCTCATTTGCACTGTGTATTAAATCTTCTCGTGTATTTCCAATTGTAGTTTGTCACGAGTTAACTCTTGTAATGCTCTGTTCTTTGTTACAGGATTTTGGATCTAGTTCTGATAGTGACTTCAGTCTCTCTTCCATGGTTTTTCTAAACCACAGCAGTGGCTCAGATGATTCAGCAATAGATGGAGAAGCAGGGCTAGAGCAATCTCTTATTTCTTTAGACATGTCTGACTTGCTTCCTGAAGATCCAAGGTCCAACATGTATCGTCTTTATTTCGGAAGCTCTTATGAGTCAGAGCTGGGAAATGGAACTCCTTCAGAACTGGTAAATTACTCACTTTATGTCTTGAATTTTCTAAATATAGTTGAGAAGCAAAAAAACCCCATACCATTTGCCTGGTTAAGTTTATAAATACAATTATGTCTGCTTTGACCTGCAGACTGTCTTCAGGTAATACTTAGTAGTCCACAGTGAGGATGGGGATGGAAGGACGTGAGCTGAGAAAATACAATATGGACTTCTCTGCAATCTTGCTGGAGTTTAAAATCAAAATCCCAATGCTTAATACCTTATAATTAAGCAAATTGCATTCATATTAGATTTTACTCGCTGGTCAAATAGCTTGTTTCCTTCCAAAATTTTTGAATTTTGGTGGTTGGTTTGTTTGTTGTTTTTTCTTTAACTTAGTTTTATTACTAAAGAATGACCATCCAGCTTTCAAGAATTAAGTTACATTCTCAAGAATCAATGAACCTTCTTTAGTTTCCAAAAAAATGTGTATTAATAGAATAGTCAGACCATGGAATTGTGTAAAGAAGAAAACGAAATCTTAATTTCCATCACTGTCTTTAAGAATCAGAATTCCTGATCTAGTAGTATCATGGTACGCAGCAAGCAGCATGTTCTCTGGCCAGTTTGCAGGTAGGGATGCACACGTTGGCTGCCCAGCACCTGCACAGGGATCAGCTCACCTTTCTTGGCTGACAGGTCAGCAGAACAGGGTATGCTGCCTCGGAGCTCCTTACAGTGAACAGATGATTTCACAGTTCATGTGAATCTGTGGGAAATTCATTTTCAAAATCTATTGTAGAACTGTTACTACAAGTAGTAATCCAAATTCTTAGACTCTGTTTTCAAAACTGTCTTGCATTGATTCTTAAAGCCAAAAATAACTTACCTTGACATTGGAGAAGTAATTACTCACTGCTAATGTGCTTTGGTATATTTTATCTTGCATTATGGGTGATAGTGTTTGATTAATGTAACTTTAAAGACTTAGTTTTCCTCTGACTGTGAAAATTTTTCAGCAAGGATTCTATACAGACTTTGATCTCTTAAAGTTGTTGAATTTGAAAGGTGTGTATTTCATCAAGTGCCCAGAGAATTTGGACATGATGAATATTTAAATTCCAAATCTAACTACATAAACTTGCCCAGATTTTAGAATCATGGATTTTCATAAGTAAATAAAACAATGGACTTAGCAGACCTTTATTCATTCTGAGATGGGCCATTGCAAAAATGCTTACATATTTTCCAGACATGAAATTCTTCATTTCAAATTTGGCTTTTGCCCAAACACCTTGGCATATTAACCTAAATCTTTCTGTTAAAAAAAATACGTATGAAATATATTTTAAAGAGAAAGAACTCTTTTTGCCAGTGTAGGCAAGCTTATATTGAATTGTTGGCTAATTCCCAGTGATGGAGTTGCTCTTTTGGATCCATAATGAGTTAATATATTTCTTCTTGTGATGAATTTAGAGCTCTTTGTGTTTGTCCGGTCCAAACTCCATAACTTACGACTTTACCAGCGTCACTCAGAGAGATGTTGCATCCTCCCAACCTGCAATGCTTAGAGCAGCTTCTCAAGAAGGCTCCCTGGAGAACCAGGAGCAGCAAGCAGAGCACCTGAGGACAGAAATCAATGCTATCAAGGCCAATTACAGAAGCAAGAATGGAGTATGGCACTTTTTAAAATTAGTATTTAGTCTTAACAATTCTCTGTTGTTTTCCCACACTTCTTGGTATTTCAATTAATAATTTCTGCAATAATATTAAATATTAGGTAACAAAAATAACAAAGATAAGTGATACTTAGTTTGATGAAAAGAAGTCAGATGTTAGCATGCATATAATTAAACAGCTATTTCTGTTATTTATAAACATGGAGGGGGGAAAGTTGTGACTGTATTTCTAATAAATTTGTCTGTACATGTAATGTACAGACATACAGAGGAGGTTCTGTAGCTAATGATACCAATGGCACTACGTTTCTGTAAAAATTTTTCATTGTCTGTTCATGGCTCACTTTTCAAGGAGGACAGCACCCTTAATCAGTCAGCGCTTCCCAAGACCACCTTAACTATTACCCAGTCTCATCTGATGACTGCTCTTCAGAGTATGAGACCATCCATTAGTCAGGATGACTGGAAGCATTTTACTGAACTGTAAGTTTGGGTTGGTTTTTTTTGTAATTTTGAATTCAGTGGAGATTTGGTCTTATCACATTCCTTATACATCAGAAACACGATGATTTTAAATAAATGTGGGGACTGGCAGCAGATAGCTGATAGCTTCTGACAGCAGTTTTTTAAGAAATAGCAAGTTACATAGTGGGAAAGGGAAATGATTTTACCAGTGAATTGTCTTCTTATTCATGTAGGACCTAGAAATAACAGACCAGAATCCCCTTGTATTATGTTAAGAGGCTCTTTAAGTTTTAGAGCTAGGTCCTTCCTGCTTCCACTTAGTAGTAGCTCCTTGTATTTTCAGATTGCTGGAGTTTGACCCTCTGTAGTGGTCTTTGTAGCTGGTATGTTTGGGAAAGGCAATAATCCTTAGAAGTATAAACATACTGAAAAGGAGAATGTGTCTCCTTGGACTTGGAGATCAAAAAGCTGGGAAAAAAAAAAAAAAGGAAGCAGGACAGAGAGCTCTTGAGTTAGGTTTGGGGGTAAAAACTCCTCCAGGTCCCCAGGTTTGAGGAGACAGGCACTCTTCATTTCCATAAACATATACTTAAACATCTGGAGTTCTGTGGTGCATTAATATGCATCTGAAGAGGCAGACACAAAAAACACATTTCATAAGAATTTGCTAATGTCTTTTTTTGTTTTGTTTTGTTTCCAGGTATGATAATTTTCAGAATCCCAAGAAGAGGAAAGTACAGATTGGTGCAACATTCAGACCAGGACAAAAAATGACTCTAGCTTAGGAACTTGCACTTGCTTGTAATTGCTAAACTGTAACTGGAAATGACAAATGTGATTAAATCAGATTATTTATATTCATATGGATTTATTAATGTAGCAGTTGAAGATAAGTTTCTTCTAAACTCGCTGTAAAATTATGTCACATTTTATTTTGAAGAATATTATCTTCCTTTAGATTGATATTAAATTTTTTGAGAGAACATTGGTTTTGTTCTGTTCAGTTGTTTATCATATAAACTTTAAAATTTTGGTTTTTATCAATTTAGTTACCAAAATCTAACAATGATTTCCTCTGCCTGTTGACTCCCTCCCAACAAATAGAATCTGTTCAAATAGATTGTAATATTAATGGGGGATATGCTTTTTAAATATTCTATAAAGTCATTCTCTAATGGCCTTTGGAGGGCTTAGAGCAGGGTGGTGCTTCATATGTATATTGGTAGGCAACTAGACTAATACTTTCAGAATACATTTTTCCAGCTATAGCAAGAAAAACCAGACCAAGATAATTGCATCTTGTTTTCTGCCACTGTTTGTTAATCAGAAGAATACAAAGTTCCATTTCGCAACTGCACCTTCTCATCCATACCTTTTCTTCCTGGAGACCGTTAAAAACATTTTGGATGCTTGGAAGCTTTCTAATGTTGCATCCTGAAATTATGCACAACCATTGTCTTCCATGGAGATTGTTAAAGAGTTGGGGTCCTTAACTGAGACACAGATAACCAAGGAGGGGGAAAGAAGGAGGAGGCAGGAAAGAAAACTAGAGATGTTTCCCATGAGTCTGTTCAACCCTTTGACAGCATTTTGCTTTCACTTCAAAATAGTCTTCATCTCTAACCCAAGGAAATACTATCTTCAGTTCAAATACTTCTGTTTGAAACTTCAGCCCAGTTAATTTCATTGATTAGTTCCTGCAGTTTCTAAGATACCAATAGGAGCTTTGCACTTACTCTTTCGCCTACTGGCTTAATAATTTTTCAGGCAAAGGTTCTTTTCTACACCCAGCACCTCTATAAGAAGGAGGTCTTCTAGCTCTGTCCTTGTCAAAATTATTTAAAGAACATTGTGGTTTATTACATCTTTTTTGCTTGGTAAAGGAAGTTCCAGCTATTACAAAAGCATCCAGATTAGCCAAAATTAGCAGGAGCATCTGTTCTTCAAGTAAGGTCTAGATAATGGTTGTACAAAATTCATTAAAAATGGAAATTATTTAACCTTCCTAGTACTGATAATCTCATAATGCACTGATACTTAAATCTGAAAGGACCAGTCGCAGGCTAATCATGATGGTAGCAAAGACCATTCCATAGATTATTGTACTGTCCTCACACTGGGAGTCATTTAATTAGAATACAGTGCCAAGTATTATATTGCAAAGTTAAAAAGAAAGGTTTGCTGTGTGCCAAGGTCTTATCAGTCGTCAACCAAAATGATGTACTACACTGTCATGGAAAATGTTCTTAAAACCCGGGAAGCCTAGGTTCCAAATCTCTGGTGTTCCTCCTTCCTCCATGCAAGGAATTCCATCAGTGTGTTAGTTCAGACATTCCCCTGTATAAGTAACCTGGATGATGCTGAGGGCAGGTTCATGTGATCCAAGGAGGTCACTGAATAACTACCTGCTGTTAGGTGATTTTTTGGTTACATTCTGAATTATATTGATATCTCACCTTGAAAGGTAGGAGAGAATGTAAATGAAGCCTAGCTAAACTCTGCTATAGACCTAAATCTGATACACAAGGAGCATTAAGCCTGCAGCTCAGAGGAGGATAATCCCTTTTGTTCGTGTTGAGCAATGAGCATCAGGTGGTCTGTGGAGACTCTTGCACAAGGCCTGGTAGGGAGAAGCGCTCCAAGAGAGAGAAGAGGGGTTGATGACATTTGTTTCACATTCTGTGGGGCAGTAGGATTTAGCTGCAGTGGCTCATGATGATACCACAGGCAGACAAACAATGTATGTCATGTTTGAACCTGTTTTCTAGTCCCCTCCACCAAGAACCAAACAAGCTCTGTGAACCAGCAGCCTAAAGATGAACAAATCCTGTGTCTCCCTACTAGTTCTCCTGTCACTCCTACCTCACTTAAGGGATAATGATGTCAGTTTTTCTGGGTATATACTACAGCCCTTAAAAAGGTTTGATAACCCGAGGTAGCTTTTTTGTCACCAACATTGTCAGTTGTCACTGATCTTTCCTCAACTGCCTACCAGTCTTTCTCCATAGTTGAGGAACTTCTGAAAAAACAGGTGTTAACTATAAATGGTGTAAACGGTAATCCTGTTTCCAATGTGCAAGGGCTTATTTCAATTTGTTAATAGGAACCTGGTTTCCACTACTAGCCAATAATTTTTCTTAAAACTGATTTTATGTTTGAAGCTATCTTCTTTCAGCTGGTTAGCTGGTATTTTTTTCAAACAATCCTTTGGAAAAATGTACCTGTTTCAAAGTGATCTGCTATTCTGGACTGAGTATTGCCTGGAAACAGTTTCTTAGGGGGAAAAAAGTGACCTAGCAGGTCAATTCTGTTAAATCCTGGTTTAACTGGTGCAATTAACTCTACTTGAGAGGCTTATATGTCTGAATGTTAATTCCTAATTATGAAAATCTTACAGACTTGCTTTTCCAAGAACTGGGGACATTGGGGCACATTAAATCCCATCCAATGTGTTGGGTCCTTTTACTGTTAATGGCATTCTGCCATAAATCACATTTATTCTCTGGGAAACAGTATTTCTGGTTGTTCTGGTTTGGCCAAATTTAGAAATATATCCTCTGAGAGAAGGCACAACCACCCGTCCCCCACCAGGTTCAGGAAAAAATAAATTTTCCTCGAAGGAAAGTGAAGAAGATAAAACTATTTATTTACCAAACACACGGGAAAGGAAAATAATGTTAGATGGTAAAATCCTACGCTGTGGAGGAAAAACCTGGGAAAGTGTTCGAGTCCTCCCTTTGGTCTCCTCGGAGCTGGGACTTGGCCCAGGGCCAGGCCCTCTGTGCCCGGTGGAAAGTCCTCCCGATGTGCTCTGATGTTACAGCAATCAGGCAGTCCAGTAGAAAAGGGAGAAAATCTGAAATTCCAGAGAAGGAAAACTTCAACTCTCAGCCTCTCTCCGGAGAACAAGAAACTGGAAAAACTGGCCAAAAGCTGACTGGAAAGCAGCAAGCCGGGTGCTTCCTCGCTTCCCTGCCCCAGCTGGGGAAAAAAAACCTGCTGTCTCTGTGTGACCTTGAAAAAGCTGCAAACTGCTTTGAGAAAGTTTCGCTCAGTTTTTTTCCTTCCCCCTCTCAGGCTCAGTTTAGAGGCATGAAAAGGCATAAAAATTAATTTCTGGGCATAGGCAGTGATATGGGATACACATCATAAGGTCACCCCAAGACACTGGTGTATAGTAAAAAATTCACAAGGTGATTGATTGTCTAACTTCTTAAGGAATCAAACTTTGTTCCATTTTCAAAGAGAAAAAAAATGGAAAAGATTTCCCAACCCATTTGAAATTAATTTAAAAGATAAGCAACATCTGCTGAGGCTTAAATTACTTAGCCTTATGTTTCATAAATGATGTCACCAGCTAAAACTCTGCTTGACAATATTTTAAGAATGACAGTTAACAGCCTGGTTAAAACACATGAATTTTTAAATTTATATTAGGTTTGAAATGTACTTTGGCTTTTAGTTCACCAAAAAAGTCTAAATTTTGTGTGGACCAATGTCTGCATTTAATGTCATACAGGAGTTTCTCCATCCCTCTCTTGTGGCATTAAGGAAATATAGTCAATTTCTCCAGCCTAAAAGCAAACAAATATTTTAAAATACTATTTCCAAACAAAAGCACTTTATAAACTTGATTTTCTCACAGGCTATTTTACTCAAGTTAACTGGGGATGTGTGTGGATACATATATATATATATATATATATAAAATTATTAAAATATATAATTGACTTTTTAATCTTACTAATATAATTTATAATTTGACTTCTTGCCTAATTTATGTAATAACTCCTAGTTGCTGTAAAAACAGTAAAATCCATGCATGCTGTATCATTGCATGAGGATCTGAGTCTTTGTTTATTATTTAATAGCTCCTAAACTCATGCAGTAGGGTGGGAGTGAAACCTACTTTCCAAGAAGTTAAGATACCAGTCATAAACCCATAAGCAGTGGAGGAACTTTGAAGAGACCAGAAGCAGAACAGAGTTTCTTGTGTGAGTTCAGCAGATACTTGCAGAGTTAATCCTGTGGAATGAAGCTGGGAGACTGGATTACAATTTTTCAATATCAGTTGACAGGTAAGGATTCACTTCTCATAGGCATCACTTGGGAATAATCCATTTACAGCCACCACTTGAAAATTTTGGCTTTAAGGTTCAATTGCTTTAGCTTTCCTGTTTCTAAAACAGCCCAAACAGTACAAATCTGTCATAGGCACAGTGAAATGGAAATCTGTTGACTAAGGTTTAGCCTGCAGTTGCAGTGATGCAGCAAAGAGATCTAGGATTAAATACTTGCAGATGCTCAGGCAGTTCTTGGTAAAGAAATGCTAAATCAGTTTGCTAGTGTTCAGGTTGCAAGTCTAAGTCAGATTAGCAGAAAAGAAGAGGGAAATATCAATCCTCTCTATCCTCTAGCAGCTGGCAGGATTTTTGTAAGACTTCCATGTATGTGGCCTTCCTCTAATGACCTACAGGAGCAGAGTCATGTCAGCTGCTATTAGGTAACCAGGGCAGGTTTTGCATCTCTCAGCAGTGCTGTCCCACACCAGCCTCCAAAAGTCTTTAATAGTTTGAATTAGTTGAAATGATTTAGTGAAGACTGATGTGTCAGGGACAAAGTCAGTCTGGGACTCCACAAAAATATGACCTTTTTCTTCATTGTTTACACAAAACCAGCTTTTAGGATTCTGCAGTAATGATTAGTACCCCATACAGGCACAGCTATAGCACAGTACGGATCTTGTGGAGACCCAGTGGATAAGTGGACATTGACACTGGATTTTTGTACATCAAAAATTATTATGGTCATGCAGGTGTTGGGCAATTTTCCTTATTTCCAGAGGTCAGCAGCTTTGTAGAATAAAAAGCAAAGAATAAAAACAAGAATCTTTGGAACCACCCACAAAATGCCGTCAATGCCAATTTGTATAATTCCAGTATTAGCACCAGGAGGATTAAAACCATCCACATGTTTTATGCTGTTTTTCTGTTGGGAAAGTAACTGGATCCTTCAGAGGAACTAGTTATAGATTCAGTGCTAATCTTCACTTCCTTAATTATTGCCAAGTTTCAGGAAATAGTAATAAAATTGTTTCTTAGTAGTATGTATTAGTTTAATATAATGCTTGTATATTGCCAAAGCACTGCTGAAGTAATGTTACAACTACAGTATCGTGACCTTGTTTAGATACTTTAAGGCTACAACAGGAACTATTTGGTGGTTTACTGTTTTAGTGTTTGCCAAGAATTAACTCTTAGCCAATTTTCTAATGGCTGTTTTTCAATAGTTAAAAACCTGCTCATTTTCTAAATGCCTAAAAGACATTTTTGTATTTTTAAAAGATCAAAATGTCCTCCATTAGGGACAGGCTTAAAACACAGATGTAGGAGAAAACCCACTTGAAGGCAGCATATTGAAACTTGGTTTTCCTACAGATCCTGGGGAGAAAAAGGTCTCGGCTTCCCTCACAGCAGCATCTGGCTCTACACTGACCCCTGTCTTTCTTCCCATGTTTCAGTGATTGGATATTCTTGTCCTTCCCCAGCAGCTGTCCAGCACCACAGGTCCTGCTGACTGAGTCCTACCTTGGTGAAGACAGTGGGTCTCAAGCAGAGCTCTTGCAGTGGGGTGATAGGAGCCAGAGTGCTGATAGCAGGCAGAGTGCTGGGGTGGCATGGGACACAGGGGTTGCTCCTCTCTGTCCGTAAGGGATGCGGGGCCCCTGGATCATGGAGCACAAAGAAGAGTCAGTCTGCCCTAAGGGGCCATGGTTGGGAGCCACTGCAGAGCCTTCCCAGATTGTTCCTCATTCCCTGAGCAGCTGGCGCAGGCAAACAGGCGGAGGGAGAAATGCTTATGAGAAATGTTAATTTCATTTCTTAGTGGGTTTAAGTGGGTATCTTATTCCAGCTCCCTACTATGATGATAAGAATTCCGAAAGAGGCTATAGGGTGGAATGCAGCCTCTTCACAGGCCCTTCTTTGGTGAGATGGAACTTGAGCCATTCACATACATTAACAGACATTTACAGAGAACAATCAAAAAAACCTGAAATTGCAGACTGAGGCCAAGGGAGGAGATGGGGCCTGTGTAGTGCTTTTTGAGACAGCCCATCATTTCCTCAGACTGCAGAGTGGCAGGAGGGGGGTGTCATCAGATGTGTAGGATTGCACTCGTTTTGTGCAGACATGGTTCTGCACTGACATTTGTCAGCTCTAAGTCTGTCATACTACAAGTAAATTTGGTTTGCAAATGTTTCCCCTCAAGCACTGCAAGATGTATCTGCCACGTAAGTTGTGTAACATTAGTTCCCTCTTTGAAAATTCAATCTTTTTATTCTTGCTGATATTCCTTTTCCTGTAGGTGACTGATAAAGAAAGTCACCCTTTCCAGTTAACAGCTGAAAAATTAAAAGCTGCATTACAGAAACTAAAAAGCAGGTATCAATAACACTGATCTCAGATTTTCATGCTTTCCTTATTATTTTGTAAGCAGCATATGTTCTCAGCATTGAAGCACTTTTACAGTTTCATCTCTGCAGATTTTCAGTCTTGTGACCCAGGTGGGTCCAACTACGGCAATAAGAGTTGATTTTATATTTTGGGCACTGTAACAAAATGCAGAGAAACTCCCTGACTGTATTTTATGAAGAACAGTTTTTCAGTTTTTTTATGAAGAACTTGTTTTTCAAGACCAATTTTTTTTCTCTGTAGATTGTAATGGAATTCAAAGTTTTGTAAACAAGATATTGTTCTGACCCTGAGAAGAGAGAATATGCTACTGTAACAACCTACTTAGATAATTAAAGAAACATGCGTAATGTGATTTTAATGAGGGTTCTTCTTAGTTGCAACTAACAAGAAAATGTCAACAAACAAAAAATTTCAAAATGTAATTTTTCCAGAGTTTAGCAAACTTCATTAGTTCAAAACACGTAGCATGATCAGTGATTCTATTCTGATTGGGACTGCATAACCAAGGACATTATTGCTTGTCGTATCCAATTTTTTTCCACATTTTTCTCTGTACTTTAAACTGCTTTTCTTCCCTGTGGAAATGTTTGGTTTTGTGAATGTCCACAAAATAGTGCTGGCTAGTATTTCAGGCTAAAATATTTCCTGATTTTATTGTCTCAGTATTCATGATCTGCACACTTGATGAAAAATTATAAACACACTCACAGCTGTTTGTGAAAGATTCAATAGTGGCAGCACAGGCAAAACAGTAAAACATTTTACCAAAGATGTGGTGATGATGGATGGTAGTGATGTTTCAAAGCATGAAGCAAGATAGACTTCTTGAGTCCTCTTCCAAGATGGAAAACAAGGTTTAACAATGGATAGAGTGTATTGTTACAAGGAAGGTCCACTTACAAAGCTCAGTTTCAAAGTGACATAAAAAAGCAGATATTTTGGATACACACAGATATGTGCATAACATTTTTTCTTAGCTGTATTGAAGTTGTCCTAATTATCCAATTGCTGGTGGTGCCTGTGTTTAGACAGCATCTGTGCCTTTGTCAGACCGTGGGAGCGTGCGCATTCAGACCCTCCCCATCTGAGCCTAGCAGAGGGACGCAGCCTGAATCCCACAGCTGCCCCTGTGGCTGTCAGGATGGATCACAGACCAAATTAACTCTTTAGAGATCTCCATGTGTTTTTCAGCTTTCTAGAGCTGAAAATGTTCCCATTAATAATATTATAGACTGGTTCTTTGGGTACACGTAATATCATAAATAGCTGGAGGAACCAGGCTAGAAATGCAATTGAGAAACTGCCATCCCACAGCAGCTGATTCTGTGAAAAACAATGCCTCAGCCCCCATTTTCAGCTTAGGATATGTCAGAGGTCACATACACTAAACATACTCTTGTGCAAGGAGGGCTGTGGAATAGCTGTTTGTGATGTCATCTTTTTTTAATGCTATCTTTTTTCAGGTATTTTCTTCCTGTAGCCGGAATCAAAGGCAATACACTGAAAGTTCCCTGCTTGTGAAGGTCTTACTCAGAGTACCCATTAACACTCAAAGATATTTCACATGGCAGGGGAAGTCAGAAACAAACAGCCTATCACACGTGCCACTCCTTTATGGCAGGAATCTGAATGGGTAAAACCAAATTGTTAAGAGATTTTTTAAACAGATTTTTCCCAGACCTTGCACTGACTTTTCCAGTAGTTTTCTGGAAGAGACATTTTTACTTTTTTCTGCCTTTGACCTTTGTGTCAAAAATATTGTTGGTCACTAAAAGCCGAGGTGGATGTTTCTTTTCTGATGGTTTCAATTTATTCCGGAGCTGCTGAGTTAAGCTTGACTAGAAAGCCTACCAAGGAAGTACATTGCAATGTGTCCCTGTCATTGCCACATGTCATTGAAACACAGTATTTGTTTCTCTGTATGGCCTTATATGGATATGCTAAGTTTCAACATACCATTTCCACTTACCAAGGGAGCCATTGAGCCATAGTCAGGCTCTGCAAACTCTGCAGGCATGAAGTGGTTGCTTTTGGTTTTGTTTTGGCCAACAATAATTGCTGAAGCTACTTCAGTTTCCTCCACAGTTTCCAATCAACTTCTCATGAATAAGAGACAAATCTTTTACCTTGCCTAGCAGTGGTCTGTTATGACACAGTTAAGAAAAAGAGCCCCACGAATGCTCTGAGAAACTCCTTGAGGAGAGGTAACTGGAAAACTCTGTATGTAGATTCCCACAATTTGGGAAACAGACACTTGAGAAGGGCACACAGATTGAAAGGACAGGTTACTCTTTGCTTTAATTCTTAATGGCCTACTGAAATCTTGGCTTGGGAGAGAAGAGGTTCCCAAATTCTGCTTACATAATTCAGATTCACTGCCACATGCAGCCTCACAATGTAATTTTATACAAAAGTAACCTAATAGGAATGAAAAGGAGCATCAATCGTGTAAGATACTACGTACATGGAAAAGGATTATCAAGGGCTTGACCATCTGAAGACAAAATTAAACATTCCTACTGAAGTCCCCTAGAGGAAGATTTGTGTTAACAGAAAAAATATCATGTGTGTGTTCTGAACCTGGATCAGTTGACAGAGCCAGTTTACAACAGGGTGCTCTACACTGACAAAGGCAGAGAGGTGTGATGATTTTCAGCAAAGAAGTGGATGCAACGGCCGTGGACACAATGGCCGTGGACACTGATGGAACTACTGAAAGCAACTTTGCCCCTAGACTGCTTCATCAGAAAAGAGCAACACTCCTGCTCTGTTCTCCCTAAATGAAGGAGTTCAGAAGATTTTGCAGGAGCCCAAATTGCCATATGTAAGCAGATGCCTGGGTTTGCTGTTCAAAATGCCCTGCACAGAATAATCCTGATATTTTCAGGTTAAAACAACCTTCCTATCAAACCTAGATTCCAATATTACTTCTGTTTCATTAAACAGATGTTGAAGCACTTAAGCATTTCATAAAGATGCATGAACCACCTGGAGATGCTGTCCATGAAGTTGTTCTTGTGATTGAAGCTACCAAACTAGAAAAAAAAAAATAACCTCACTGAAGCTGTAAGCCAAATTCAAGAATAACAAATCACCAACCAGAAGGGCTGAGTAAGAAAAAATAATGCAATCTTCCTGAAGGTAAGCGTGACCATGTGGGTGGAACAACTGCCAAATACAAAATTCTGTTGTCAACGACCACAAGATTCTGTAGTGGGGAGCACACAAGAAGAACTATTAACAACTATTAACTATTGTAAAAGTATTTCTGCTTGGGAACATAATGCTCATCTTCCATAATTTTGGAGGTATATAGTCTCCTAACAGATGTACCAATTCTGTGTGAAAATAGAATAAAATTATAATTTTTTTGTCTTTTTAATTCAGTAACTGTAACAAGCAGTTGAAACTTCAATACTACACCTATTAATATTTTTGTTCTCAGTTCTGTAAGACCTTTTAAGGCCTTTATGAATCATAATATATAATGTAACACCAACTACAATAAATGCACTCTTTGCTTTTTGTATAATATTAAAGTTGAAGGCTGCATTACATGAAAGCAAAGCTATTGGATTGGCTTGGATACCACACTGTAAGGGCCTAATCCTGCGGCTTGTGTGAATCCAGACTGCCAGGATGACTCAGATAATTGTCATCTAGCACAGCACAGCAGCAAGAGAGGAACCCCAGCCCCATTTTAGAAGGAGGCCAAGGAGCCACACACTTATTTATCCATTGTGTTCACATCACATTTTCCCAGAAAGTATTCTTCTCCCGACAAAGCCTTGCCCCAGTGTAAACCCTTCTCCAGTACGTACTGTTTTGGTACAGTAAAGTTCAGGTGAAAGTTAAGGGCTACTTCTCCACAAATGTCCTGCAATGTGTGCCTCAGGGCATAGGCCACGTGTCTATGTGTTACTCAGTATTTCATATATGCTCTGTGCCTTTTAGCTCTTGGCTACGTGCTCCATCTTTAGAACTCAAATGCCTTAATAAAAATGACTGTTGGATGGCCACAAAACTCTGAAGCTTAACACAAGGCCATAAATTCAGTAGTAGTGTATCCACTCACAATCCAGTGATGCAAGTATGAAACCTACCTACATTTTGGCATGGGGGATTACCAAGGTAGAAGATAGAAATGGGTTGGCTCAGCTCCCTCAGCTGCAGGGCATCAAAGCCTGTCCCCACGGGATCCGCTGGTATCTCTTCTGCTGTTGAGTCCATGTTGCAGGTCCTCCTTTTGTCCATTTTCCTTATATAAGAGAGATGAGGAATTTTCAGAGACATTGTTCTCAGAGGTCCCATTCTTCAGCTATGTCCATCCATAAGAAGCTGTCTGGAGAGTCAGTCATTTTCCCTGTGTTACTGGGCAATGTTCTGAACGCAAGAAAAACAGGACAGTGCAACCATTCAAATACCTATAAATAAAGATGTAACACTTTAGTAGCAGTCATTGCCTGCAGATCCACTCTCTTTTGAGACCTTACAACCAGAATTCTTGCTCATTTGAATTATTTTTAGTATTTCCCAGTATAATAAAAACTAAAATAAAAATACTTAAGTGTTTACTAAGGGAAGTTGTTCGATAGCTCCCTGAAAAAGGTATTTTTTGTCTGTTTAGACTGTAGCTGGAAGTATAATACTTGAATCACCAGCATCACAAAATGTTAAAAAGGTGTACTCTGATGAAAAATTAATTGTCCCTTTTATATTACAATTTATTGACAAATAAGGCAAATAAGGCAATTTATTGACAAATAAGGCAAGTACTTTTCATTTGGTGTAACTTGTAGGAACTCAAAAAAGCAAAACAGTGTAAGCATTGTTTTCTTTCTTATTCCTATGAGGATTTGACAAGGAAAGCAGCTAAGCTTCATTGGACTCAATGACCATAAAGGTCTTTTCCAACCTTGATAATTCAGATAAGGTGAAACAGCCCACAGAAAAGGAGAGGTCCATGGATTATGCCGAGGCAGCACAGGGACTCTACTGTGATCCCCAGTGAAAAACATGTGGACTGCAGAGAAAGGAAGGAAAACACTTGAGTCAAGGGAGTCACGCTGGTTACTGTAAACATAAGACTTGTTATTTTTATTTTCTTGTAATGGTTAATAAAGAAATCAGAAAAAAAAATCCAGAGGAATTGAAAGGAGAGAATGAAGAGAAGTGAGGTCACCTTGGGATTAATTACTGCAACACACAACATGGGCACACATCTCATCTTTGTAAGCAACTGAGGATTAAGATTTAACTCTGTATTAGCAATCTACTGCTAATTTCTGAGCATTTTGAATTATTGACAGTATCCCTTAACTTTAGCATCTACTCCCTTAAGGCTGATTGTTCTTCCTTGTATTTGAAGAGGGCAGAACAGAGGCTGCAGGCCGAAACAAATAGATCTGGTTCCTGCCCTCACAGGTCCCACTGTATTGAAAGTTGTCAATACCTGAGACTTTCAAATATGTTACACCTTAAATCAAAACCTTTCATAAAGTTAGAACATAAGCCTAGTGCAACTTTTTTATGCTTTCATATGGTACCTTAAAGGTGATTTGGGGCTTCTGGGTGCTATGGTCACGTATGTTCACATAAAGAAAAAAAAAACTGGAAAAGATCCATTTAAATTTAAGGCTGCTTACAGCTCTTATCCTTCACAGGCAGCAGGAATCCCTAAGCCCTTGGAATTCAGGCCATACAAGCACATCTCATAGTGTTTGGAGCTGACTGGCTTGTAAAAGGTTTAGGGCAGGAAACTTTACTGGTATTTTAGTACGTAGCATTTCTCCTGTTCTGCTATTTAAACATTTTCCTTGTTATGTTAATACATAAAATTAGTTTTTATTTCCCTTACCAAACTTTTTTTCATATGAATTGCTTGACCATTTTTTTTCTTACCATCATTAATTGCGAAGACTGAAAAAACAATTTTAAATCAATTTTAAGAGACCAAGCTAACACACATTAACAATGTGAAACTCAAATCATGTGTCAGTGTTGGCTTGCTCAGGGAATGCAGATACATTTCTGCATGAGGATGTCAGGATGATAAATAACATTAATTTTTAAATTTGCATCCAATTGTCCAGGAAATTTATGCCCTTATATAACTAAAGTTTAACATAAAGCTACACACATAGGCCCACATTTCAGATTCAGATGAACAAAATTCCCTTAAAAGGTGACTGTTAAGAGTCCCTCCTTGCGGATGAGGTTTTAGTCTGGAGAAATCCAGGTAGATCACTCCTCTCCAAGTAACAGAAAACTGTTAATTACACCACTGGTCATTTTACTGTTTAGGTAAAGTTAGTCTTAAATTATTTAACAAGGAAATAAAAATGGCAGTCCCAGTTAACTAAATTAAACAGTTATATAAAGTGCTGAATGATTATGTCTTTTAAGCTCCTCTTCTGGAAAATAACTTAAAAACTAAGAATGAACACTAAAGGCAACTTTCAGAAGTCAAAGATGACATGAAACTTATGATTTTGTCCCAAGATGAACAATAATGTCAGAAGAACAGAGCACTGAAATGATGCATCAACTGGAATGAAAACTTCCACTTCAAAGATCTGATGTATCTAAAATAAATAAATACCACAATCTGTAAAGTAAACCGGCACATTTTATAATTTTTAAAACTTCTTGTATGGGGTTTACAAACTGGAGGATACACCCAAAATAACTAGTCCAAAGTATTCCTTAAAAAAATTATAAATTATTGGCTACAGTTTCTTTAATGGAGATTGCAGGAGTAGGTCCCACATGAGTCCATATATAGCCCTTCTCTGGCCTTGTAGGAACGGTTGGGAAGGGAGATGATCGAGATTTGAAATATTCCGAAGGTGCATGACAAACAAATTCTAAATACTCCATCTTCCTTGGGAGATCTTCTTCTGGTCCTAGGAAAAAAAATAAATCTTCAAAGACAAAACTTAAAGGCACAAAATTAAGTAAATTGCCTAAAAATTTGCCACAACAGCCAACATTCCCTTAGAGAATTTATCTTTGCAATCAATGGCTTTCCTAGGAAGGTAGCATCATGTATCAGGCAAGAAACCTCTACCTTCAATTTTGCTGGGCTGATCTTTCCCCCCACCCCATTTGAAGCACTCTGGTATTTGAGTGAAGTACTGTAGTTAATATATTTTAAATATATCCTATTTGTGTCTTGCCTGTCAGAAGGACTTACTAATTTTATCATCAGTAGCAGAACAGTCTCTATGCCAGTGCTTGCATGCCATGTATTTTGAATACCCAGGACAAAGATCAGGTAATTCAGGTCACTTTAAAAGAAATAACTTGGACTAGTATATCAGAATCAAAGTTACTATGGTTTAAACCTATCTATAGAGCAGTAATTTGATCTTTAAAGCCACACATCTGTAATTGTCCCCACAAACACTCAGATAATCACAGTACAAGATAATCACACACTGCAATAGTAGTAATCATATTATATACATAAGATAAATAAAAAGTGTTATTACAGTAAATGAGATGTTTACAGAATTAGGGTCTAAAATGTGGAACTTGCATAAAACACCTTGACAAGCTAAAATGTTCATTTAAAAAATACAACTCTGCATTAGTGTAGGCACATATAAGTAGTTGTACAAAGTGAAGGCCTACAGATTACCTATGATATAGGATGCTGGGTCAAAACAGTCTTTGGGGCTGGCTTGTGTAGGAATGAGCCAGGTTAGCGCAGCACTCTTTTCACAGTATTGGTCCTGAATAAACCCACGGATCTGAGCGTAGTATGTTCTTCCATCCTGCTCATCAACCACCGAAACAACATCTCCAATTTGATAGTATACACCCTAGAGGACATACAAATGACACTGAAATCAAAGAACCTGATTTTGTCAGCTTCACTTCACATTGATTCGTGTCTTAAGTATCAGTACCCTAAATTATACCAGTCTTGAAAGGCAGCTGCAATTCAGCCACATGCAAAAGAATGGTGGCGTAAAAAAGAAAGGTGTTTGTTTTTAAAAAAGAGAAAAAGAACACAAAAAGCCCCGAACAATCCTGTTCACAACAACACTGCAAAGTATCAAAGTAGCAGCATTTTGCATAAGGAGGTTAAACAGAAGTTTTGACATAATTCTTAGGAATTTTTGATAAAAAACATACACACAAGACAGTAATTCCTTTCTGAACTGGTCAACAGCAAACAAGAGATTCATCTAGGATGTCAGACACAAAGCATCAGGTCCCTGGAGAGTATACGGAATCTCAGCCTACCACTGGCTGCGCAGTCTCCCCCTACCTATCCTGACATTTTTTTGGGGGGAAGAGGGGGAAAAAACCATTTTGTTTGCTTATACTGCTGGGAAACAAAGCGAATTTCAGAACTTTAAAACACTAACACCTTAGCATGCTGGTAGAGCTGCTCTCAAGCATGAATGTGAGAAGGTTCCCTCCTGCTTCACTGCAAATACCAACAGATCTTGTTCCCACGGTGTCTGAGCCTGCTCGCACCAGTTCTGAAACGGGAGCCAGCGGAGACGTTGAGGCACTGCAACCCACCCCCTCTACGGGCAATATGTTCTGCGCCTAAGGCAGGAAACAGCACACAAATCGAAATACTCATCTCCAGTCACTTTTGCTTGACCTCTGCACGGTGCAGGTTAAGTTTAAAAATGCTGACTGCAATAATTAAAAAAAAAAAAAAGGATGCATTTTCTCTTGGAAGAGAACAACTGGGATACTGATAACTATTTAAACTACTTAGGTAAACTACCTTGCAAGACTTAACGGCAATAATTACGGCAAACCAAAGTCCTACACAACCATTAGGCAAGGAAGAACAGTTTCTGTGACTATATCCCTAGTGCTTTCACTGTACATGATAGTTCTTGAAACTGGAAACAGAAACAGGATAATAATTTTTGCAAATAGATTTGCATAAACCATACCTTATAAAAGATTGATTCTGCTGTAATTATAGTGGATACGGACTCAGGAGCCTTGATGGGCTAAGAAGAGAACACAGAAATAAAAAATCAAGAGCATTAAAGCAAATCAACCATGAAGTTCCAGAAATTGTTTTCCCTTTTAGACAACGTGCAGATACACTATCTTCTAAGAAAACTAGCACACGTTTCTAGTTTAAAGTTCAAAACAACACAGCTAACGTCTTCATCCCCAGGATTTTATGTGGAGAAGCGAGTGCTGAACTCCCATGACCGGTTTCTCTTCCCACTCCTCCCGCGGGCCCCGTGTCCGCCCCAGCCCGGCACAGGCTCCCGGCCCACCCGCGGCCCCGCGCTCTGCCACGCGCCGCCTTACGTTTTTTAGCTTGAAGATGTGCCGCCTGCCCTTGCCCTTCGTGGAAACCTTCTTCTCCGCGGCGGGCGCAGACTTGTACTTGGTGTTCCTGAGCCGCGCGGAGCGGCGGTGGATCTCCTGCTTGCTCTGTGGGGAACGGCGGGATGAACACACGGGGGACGGCCCGAGCACCCCGGCGCCGCCCAGCCCCGCCCGGCCCCGGCGGCTCCCTCAGCCTCACCCTCGGCCTCCTCACCCTCGGCCTCCTCACCCTCGGCCTCCTCACCCTCGGCCTCCTCACCCTCGGCCTCCTCACCCTCGGCCTCCTCACCTGCTTCCCGCCGCCGCCGCTGCCGCCGCCGCCGTTGCTGTGCTGGGCGGCGGCCGAGGTGGTGGCGAAGGCGGCGGGGGGGGGCGGCGCCGAGCGGGCCGTGCAGTTGTTGCACAGGATCTCGCCCTGCCCGCCCTTCTTCCACATGGAGGAGGACGTGCTGCGGCACACGCTGCAGGTGGGCTTCAGCCCCAGCGGCATCCTGAGCCCGGCGCGGGGCCCGCGGGCCCGACAGCGAGCGGCGGGAGCGCGGCGCCCACAGCGGCCCCGGCGCCGGCCCCTTCCCGGTGGCGGCGGATGTGGCTGCGGCGGGGCCGGGAGCAGCGGGGCCGGCCCTGCCCTCTGCTGGCGGCGGCCGGTCCCCGGCCCCGGAGACAAATCGGTCCCGGCCCTCGCAGGGCGCTGCTCTCGCCTCGGAGCCGGGGCACAGAGAGCCGTGTCCTGTTAGTCAGCGGGGAGGCCCGATGGGTGCAGGTGGGGCTGTTCAGCCCGGAGAAGAGAAGGGTGAGTGGAGACCTCGCAGCACCTTCCAGTATCTGAAGGGGCCTTACAGGGAAGCCAGAGAGGGACTCTTCGTCAGGAAGAGCAGTGACAGGACAGGGGGGAATGGGTACAAAATGAAAGGTGGAAAATTTAAATTAGATATTAGGAAGAAGTTCTCTGCTGTGAATATGGCGAGATACTGAAACATTGCCCAGGGAGGCCGTGGATGCCCCATCCCTGGCAGTGTTCAAAACCGTGCTGGATAAGGCCTTGAGCTACCTGGTCTGATGGGAGGTGTCCCTGCTAATGGTATGGGGGTTGGGACTAGATGATCTTTAAGGTAGCTTCCAACCCTTAACGTTCTGTTACTCGATGCAGCAGAAGCTGCCTCTGGTTCCATTCCTGTTTGCAGGGAATGCCAGGTGCTGTCATCCAAGGATTTACAGCTGTCACTCTTCATACTCAACAGAAAATCAGAGGACAGGAGATGGACTGCAATGATTGTCCTGATTCAGGAGAAAGTGTTGGTGGATCTTACCCTCAACATATGCCAGTTTTGGCCTTCATTTAGATCAGATATTTGGAAAAAATCCTCTACTTTGAAGGTGGTGAGGCACTGGAACGGGCTGCCCAGAGAAGTTGTGGATGCCCCGTCCCTGGAACTGTTCAAGGTCAGGTCGGGTGGGGCTCTGAACAACCTGGACTAAGGGAATGCGATCCTGCCCATGACATGGGTAGTTGGAACTGGATGATCTTCAAGATGACCTTCAAAAACAAACCACTCTATGATTCTATGAACTGCCCCTCTTGCATGGCACCTCAGTCATGTATCAAATAGTTTAAAAGGCCAGGAAATGAACATGTGCTTTTGTGAAGCTTTGAGAGCCAAATGTAGGAGTCATGGATCTAACAGCGGTTCCTCACCTAGTGCTACTCACATGGCCCTGGGCCATCCCATGTAGATGTTTCTCAAGTCTCGTGTTACGAAAGAAATGCCCACTCATGCTTGAGGATTTGCAGTCTCTTAGTTCCCATACTCAGTTGCCATCCTTAGGGTTTATTTAAACGTTCCTTGGTGCAAATGAAATTGATTTTTGTCTTGTTCTCAGTGGACACATATAACCATAGTTTGCAGGGACCTATTAACAGATGCTCCCCTCATGCAGTGTGCAGTGGATGCAGGGTGTGCCTGGGTTGGTACTGGCTCATGGACAGCTATGTTTAACCTTTTGCATGCCTCTTTCACACCAGCTTTGACCTTGTTGTCTCAGGTGCCAAATTTATTCCTCAATTTTGATTTAAATCCTGGTTTACCTTCATATCTTTTCAAGCTCATTATACAGGCGCAATTGTTTCTGCTTCTTTAATGCATCTCTCTATAGTTGCATCTTGCAGATCAGTGATCTCTCAGAGCCCTTAAGCTCTTCCCACCACTTTTTTTTGCAGCTTCTGCCTGCTTTTGTTCCCAACTGCCCACCTCAGCAGTCCTCCACTGCTGGGGCCCTCTCACTGCCATCACATTGGCATAGCATCACTAGTCTGCGTAGAAATGAGTGACAATGTCCATTTCTGTACAGATAAGCATCTAACACTTTGTGAAGGTTTTTATTTTGCAAATAAAATTAGTAATAGTTGTTTTTTTTCAACTCCAGTTCTACCATCTTCCCGACTCCTGGGCTTCTAATCCCTTGGTCTTTCTGAAACCATGTGCAGGGTATTTTCTGTCACAAATGTAGAATGTGTGTGGTTTACATATATGTGTATACTCTTAATTAAATATGCTACTGTATATTGTTGATAATTTACCCACTGTGATTATTATTTCTGTTTTTAAATAATAACTTGAATAAAAAACTTGAATATAAAAAAAAATGATTAAAAAATATCTTGAATAATAAAATCAATGAACTCAAGCTTTAAGAAACCTAATCTGAGGTGATACTTTAAGATAATTCAAAAATGGTTTAGACAATCATTTTTATGTTGTCAGAAGGAGTTTTAGGTCAGTATTTCTTTACAAGTGTGGTTCTGACTGTCATTTCAATGGAACCACAGTAAAACAACACCTTGAGATTACAGTGTTCTTGGTATGATTATTCTGTTGGCCTTGTGTAAGACCAGAGAGAGGCAGGGATTGCTGTCAGTGCTGCCTGATCACCCCCTACCTCACCTGGAAGGTGACACAAGGGACAGTGGTTAGGATGTTTTGTCAAAAATTAAACCTAGCATGTCTTTTATCTCAGGTAGGCAATAGCTGAAATGTTCTGATTTGAGAGTTGCTGAATACCTGGTAGTTAGGGGTAGAAGAGATGGGGCTCAGGACTTCTTAAAGTACCCCTCTCTCTAGAGGCTCCCAAGCCTTACAATGTCGATCCTAAATCCTGAGCATCCTCTTCAGTTTCCTGATTCTCCGTAACAGAGCTAGCCTCTCTTTGGAGCTGAAGTGGGTTGACTCAGCCTGTGGCCTGGTTGGAAGTGCCTGATGCAGCTGAGGCATTTTGCATAGTGTAAGCTCAGCTAAAGTTGCAGAGTAAACGTTTTCTTCCAATTAATGTGTTTTTTCACTTTATTTTATTTTTACCCCAATAAGAGAAAGGGCTGCCCTTTGGAGTCATCAGAGCCCATCCCTGCTCTGTGAAACTTCCAATGTAGACTCCACAAAGAATTGGAGAAAATAAAATGTTGGCTCCACCTGTGGAGGGGGACTGTGTTAGACACACTGGCTGTCAGTGCAGAACTGTTTCATCTTGGGAGCTCTTGGTGAGAGTGGTTTTTATTGGAAGTGATGCACATCCACACACACTGCTCATTTCCTGCTTCAGCACTTGAATTGTTCTGCAGTGGATTTAATTGCATTGCTTCCTCCTAGCTTCTTACTGCTATCCTACAGTCAGCTGGTTCACAGCTGAGGAATCCTTTATTCTTATTATGTGTGTCACTGTTCCACAGTCAGCTGCAGAGGATGCACCTGGAGTGCTTCTTCAGAAGTACTTGTGTTGTAAATGCATGAAATTTCATAAGAGTCTGATGGACTGGTGCACTCTGCATTTCCACGTGGATCTGTTCTAAGGTTCTGTACTTAACAGCTCTCCTGTGAGAAAAGCAGCTTCTATTCCCTTAATTCCCAGAGCCACAACTGATGCTATTCTTGAGATAGCATCAGTTATTACTTGCATAAGTAACATGCATCTGTCTTTACAGCTTCTGGGTCTTAATTACTCATTCAAGCTTGTGGAAGAGTCAAGAATTAACCCCGGATTTTGTGAGGTCTTTGGCTTTTGGCCCTCATGAAGGACATTGGTAGGTAAAGCAGTGGCAGAGATGACATAAAATGACCATGACTACTTGGTTCTTTCAAAGTATGTTAAAGCTGTCTCTTGAGCCAGACAATTGCTTGTAAAGAAACCACCTATCATTGTGTCCACGTTTTAACTTCTGTTCTCACCAGCCTCCCTGAGTGTTACAGTGGCCTTCTGTTAGGGTGCTGAGGCACTGGAACAGGTTTCCCAAGAAAGTTGGGAATGCTCCATCACTGGAAGTGTTCAAGGCCAGGCTGGATGGAGGTCTGAGCAGCTTGGTCTAGTGAAAGGCAGGGGGATTGGAACAACATGCTTTAAGGTCCCTCCCAACCCAAACCAGTCTGTGATTCCACGATCTTGGCATGCTTGGTGGAGGAAGCTGATGACATGACTGTAACAATGAACAAAGTAGTTTAGTGCTGTTAATGTAACAGAGGCACTCTGGAATTTCCTGGTAACAATGGAGAGTGGATATTAAGTGGCACTTAAGTAACACTAATTAACAGAATCTTTCACAAAAATTAGTCCCCCCCTCTTTAGCACCACTACTTGTAGTGACAAGGCATTGCTCTACAAAGAACAAGTGCACAATATGGCTGTAGCAATTAAGACAAATTCTATTTTAGATTTTTTTTCAAAGCTTAATGATGGTACCTTATATTTACAAATCAAAACATTCAACTTACTACGTGGTGTCCAACTAATCTGGCACAGGACTGAATATATCCTAAAAATGTTTGTCAGCAGTCTCAAGGATCTGCTACAGTAAGTCTAAGATGTAATACGACAGAACGGAATTAGTTTAAGTAATAAATGTTTAATCAAAGAATTTTACATATTATTAACAGCATTCATTTGGCCAAACATCTACATGGTTGTAGTATCCTACTTGTATATAAAGTGGGAATGTATCAAGTATAGACTATGAAAGTGCAAGTAACAATTCAAGGTTAGAGTAATTTTTTTACATTATAAAATTAACAGGTTTACAAAATAGTCTTGCCAAACTTTTATTTTTGAATTGTAAAGTCAATGACTATGGTGTTAAAATAAGTACCAAGAAAATACAAATTTAATAGGCTAATCTCATGCTCATAAGAGTAACACGGAAACAATGGATATACTGCACAACCTAACCAAGTTACAAAAAACCAGAACCCACAAACTTCACTATCTTCACAGAGAGCACTCTTACATATCTTACTGCAAAGACATCTCAATGCAATACACAATCTTTTTGTGAGAATCTTTCTATTCAGAAATTACCATTCAAGGAAGCTATGTGAGTTAAACAACTTTAAGACCAATTCATGATGACAGTTCATGAAGGACCATTTTAGTTGAAGGACTTTATACCTAGAGGTATTTTTCAAAGGCTCAATAATATGTCAGGACTAGGGTGGCTAGGGGAAAGGTTGGAAGATTATTTAGACTATTCTAATTCATTTTCTCTAAAGATGGTTGAAAAATGGACAAGGTTTTTATGGGGTAAGGGTAAAATATTCTTATTTCATTTTTCACTAATATGAACCTCATAACTGCAAGGTTCCAAAGCTGGATTTGCATGAATTAGTTACCAAAACACTCACTTGAACTCACAGTAATCAATACATAAACTTTGCTATCATGACTTGCCTATACACACTCAGTAGTAATAAACTTTTATATCATATCAACAAATCTCTGGTAACAGTTAAGCAAAACTTAAAATGGAGTGTATGTAATTTGCTCATGTTATGAAAAGTTTTGATTATATGTAATTAAAACAGCCATTTGAACAACTTATTCTAGTTGTAATTACATACTGTACCATTGTATCTCACTAACTGTAGATTGATGCTTTTAAGCAAATCTAAAACCAGTATTTTTGTTTTTCACGGTACAACAACTAGGAAAAGGTTTTTTTGTGGTTTGTTTTTTTTTTTTCAATTTTTTTTCTTACACTAAACAGTAATCACACAGCAAATGAATATTGTGCAATTGAACAAATACCTAGTAGTGTTTTGTATATGCAAAAACACTGACTGAACGTTTAGTTATTTACTGTAAAGGCAAGGCCATGGGTGGTTTTATGGAGGTCTTTGCAATTAATAGCATAGTTACTCCAGAACAAACACTGAATTTGAATTACTTGTTTAACTGTGGCAACTATCCAGTTGGGTTAGGCAAAGGCACCGTAACATGTTGAGCAGGATGTGTTATCTGAACTTTTAATTGTGGGACTGGCTAATATATGAAAATTCTGTATTCCTACATTTTTATAAAATGTTATCATTAAAAGTAATTGCACTATTAGTGCATAAAATGCTTTGTAGAATTATGAAAACAAAGAACTATGATTGCACTTCCATTAAAGTGTCTCTTAAAATACAGCATAGCTATTGCTAACTCACTGTATTTTAATATTTAAAATAACTGTTTAACAGCAGCATTAGGTTTTATTAACTTAAGATACAGGCTACATTTAATTAAATGCAGTCACCATGGCAACATATGCCAGTTAAATTTAGAGAAGCAATGCTACCCAGTGGTTTCTTTCACTGCTATGAATTGTGGGATTAGTTGGATAGAGTAACACTGCACTGTTTCATTAGGCTACTGCCAGTTAACTTTTCACAGTTTGGCACATTTGGACTGTAAATAGACATGAAAAAATCTTTGATTTTAAAGGGAAAGAATATCCCTAAAACTTGTTCCTGGAGCAGTACTACAGAGAAGCATTAAATACCTCCGTTCACACTGCTAACAAAAATGAAAAATGAGTAAGGAAAAATTATGGAAAACAAAACCAAAATGCAAATGAACTGCTAGATGTTATTGTGGTGAAATAATGACTTCTAAAAAATGGAATAAACTATTTCTTAGGAAAACCAACCAAAATAATCAGTGTAAGCCTTTAATCCGTAGTTTCAAGTCAAGGATCATCAACCTAAGGCTAAACAGATGCTGCATTGTATTAGGAATGTGGAATACAACCTACTTATTCCTTTCTCTTGAGAGCAAAAAGGCAAATACTACCTAATTAAATGCAAAGGATATTCCTTGAAAGGTTCACATTATTATGAAGAACTACAATTCAAGAGAACTCCTAAATATCCGTTGTTACGTCAGTGGTTACAACTGAGCTGCAATTATGTGGATCAAAGCCTCCATAATGCTTACTCCACATACTGTACCATCTGTCACCGCCATTCTTTTACTCCAGATTTAGTTTTTATTCATACCAGATGCACATGTTCAGTCCATTCCTTTGAGGTTTGAGGAGTCTGACTTGAACTCTCCCCTGAAGCATCTAGGGTGCTTGTTACCTCCCTGTTATTATCGCCAATTTGTGATACTGTTTCACTTGGAATAATGTTTTCTTCAGAAGTGCTTTCCTCTGTTTGGGTTCCTCTGCCTTCGTTTTTGAGTGCATCCTCAAACAGTGCATGCTCTTCCTGAGGCTCCAGCCCTGTGTCTGTAAGATTTGGTTGCCCTGCTGACCCATCTTCAGTACTGGGTTGCTGTAACTCCTCATCTGTTTCCGTACTTGTTGAGGGGATCAGAGCAATACTCTGTGGGTTCATGTCATGAAACCAGGCCATAATATTTCCAAGTAGATTTTCATTGGTATTGGGATCTTGACTGCTGGATTCAGCATCACTTGATGTTGAGTATAATCCGCTTCTTGTCTCGCTGCAGGGGTGTGAATGAAGACGATTGGCTGAGAAGGGATCATTGCCTGCACCCAGTCTCATCAGACTGTCACCGAGTTCCAGCAGCTCAGAGCTGCTCAAAGCACCCCTTGGGTTGTCTATACTTATGGGAGCTGAGTCCAGTCTTGTAGGCAAAGAGGTACCTATTGCTCCTAAAGATGCCTCATTATTTAGAAAGTCTCTAGTTTCTTCATCTATGGCCAAGCCAGATTCTTGTAATGACAGCTGAATAGCTAGCAGGATGTTTGGGTCATCTTCATCCAGAGAACTCAGAGCCTGTGGAAATACATAAGGTTGTTCTCAGCATAAAACTTGCATCTTGTTATATATTTTGGATGAAAAGTAATTTTGGCTCAAATCTGAAATTCATTCATTATTCCTACATGTCCTTTATCAGAATCAATTTTTACCAACAGAGCTGACAACACAATTTAAAAGGTGACTATTGTTATGTCAGTGACTGTTTAGCAGTTCTTACCAGTGTGAATGTGTAATTTATTGTCCTAGATTCTCCCTTTCTCATTGAAGAATTAAGAAAATTTGCAGAGACAAAATGATACAGAAAGGCAGAGCAGAGGAGAGCAAGCAAAGCAGAGAGAATGGAGAAGAGATTAGGGGAGATACCTGAAGAGAATCCTGGTTTTCAGAGCGACTGACAGGGGTATAGTCATGAAGCGAAGAGCTGTGCAGAATACCCATAGAAGCTGAACTCACCATGGAGGTGCCATGTCTTCTACTGCTGCCACCCTCCTGAGTGTCTGTTTGGGTAATCAAAACAAAAGCGGTTGAAGAACCAGCGAGGAAGCCCCCTCCACTATTATTTACTGACATAATCTCTTCCTTCCTTTTGGATTCTAGTTGTGTAATTTTACTCCTTTATTCACTCTGAATGAAATAATCCAAACCACTCCTGCCACAGCAGCTCTTATACGGTGGTGAAACGCCAATCCCACTGTTTTAGGAGTGACTGCCTGGCTCATTTGTGCCTTTCTGCCCTCAATACCCTTCTCTGTGAAAGGATGGGCTATGCCACTGGGAGCATGGGCAGAAGGGGCAAAGTGCTTCTAAGGCACATACATGATATATGGAAAGCTCTGAAAATTACTGCATGTGGACACAAATACAGAATGCATTTACAGGTGGATTACAAACCATGTTTGCCCATTTCTCTGTTCTTTGAAAGACAAAACCTCAACTGTAATGTTAACATTACAGTGTAATAACTTTTACTGTAACAGTACAGCACAATTAAGAGTATAGTCATTAATGAATACTTCAGCAATTACTGACATCGCTGTTTTCTTAAAACAACCAACAAAAAATAGAAGTAAGATGCTGCTTCCAGAAAAAACTGCTCTGTAATAAAAATAAATGTAGATCTTTTGACTTTGGAAAACGGATTTTTCCACTCCAAAACTCAAAATGTGATAGACTGAGATAGAATAATATTCTCTTGTATGCTTTAACAGTGTGCACTGGCCATCACTACTATATCCAAGTTTTCAGTCAAAATCTAGTCCTTGAACTAACAAGATGGTTTTGCATTTTATTTGTAATAGGGAAGAACCAAAGTTCACAAAAATTTTGATTACTTTTTCTAAAATAAATGATGCATGTGATCCTTTTCCTCAATAAAGGATTTCTCCTTTTGGTTTTAAAGAACAAGCTATGTGTTAAGTTCCTGAGACACAGCAGTGAGAGTTTGTGCAGCATGGCTAAGAGACTGAGCACACAAACTGGCAGCTCTGCAGAAACAGTGTCACAGTAAGATTTGGATTCAAGCTATTTTTGTACCTTTGCTAAGGTTCTGGCAGAACTGAGCCAGCCCAGACAGACAAGTCACAGAGAGACCTTACGGGACTGCGCTACCAGCCATAGCTCTGCTCGGAAGAGCAGCACTCTGGAAGTCACAGCTCAGGCCAATTTCTTTCCTGGCTGCCTTTTGGAATACAGCAGTTTTGGAATACAGCCTTGTGACTCTCCTCCACAGACCTGTAGACTCTACACGCTGTGCACAACTGGTTCTTTTCATTAGCGTGTAAGAGCTGGTGTATGTACGAGTGACCTTCAGAATTTCTTCAGAAAAGCAAACCTGTGCTGGACAGCTGAGGAGTTGTTAGTGGGAAGATCAATGCATTTCTCTTTATGAACAGCAGCAGCCACAGTGAAACCAACAACACTTCTAAGATCACATAAAAAAACTGCAGAGACAAGCCTTTATGTTGTATCCTGGAAAATACAGCAATGTAGTTGAAACTTCTTTAAAGTGTATCCACAGAAGAACAAACACTGTGGTCACTACCAGCAATTCCTGAAGCAGGAGGAGAAAAAAGGCAGCTCCAGACAGGTCCGTACCTAATGTACTCTCACTGGGGTCATCAGGGTCTGGAGTATTACTCAGCAGACTGTGCATGTCTCCACGTCGACGCTGTCTGTGCCTCCTCCGATACTGAAATTCAGCATATTCCTGCATAAACCAAAGGTTACAAAACACAGGGCAGCATGCAGTACTATTTTGCTGAGTAACAAGCACCACATTTTTATAAAAAATATGTGATTTTATATGTTCATTATAAAATCACCCACTTTCAGAAAAATGAATTGCAAGTTGGATCATGCAACGCTTAACATAAATAACAAAAAAATTCAAGGTAATCCTAAATCTATAAAACAATGAATTAGCAAAAAAAAAAAAAAAACAAAACCAACCAACAACTAGATGTACTACCAATATTTTAATACTTGCAATCTCCTTTTTTAACAATTCCAAGAACACATTTCTTGTTTAAAATCTTTGATGCCAAACTTTATATATGCACATATTGACACGCTTTTTAATAAATGCATACCCAGTGATTTTAGAACATAAAAACAATTAATGTAAATTAGACCAATAGATTATCTCAGAATCTCTGCCGCCAGCAACTGTCAGTAGAAAATAAAGACTACAGAAAGCTGGCAGACATACACTGGGACTTGATACACTTTTCCCAGCCTCCAGGACACTATGGCTCCAGAACTTCTTAAGCCACATCTGACACTCTTCTACTGGACAGTCTGTGATGGATTTTTATTCCATGAATTACAAGTCTCCTCTGGTTTTGCTTAACTCAAGCTACTAATGAGCCATACCATACAGATTTGAACTCCTGCAGCCTGTATTTTCTCATACTGTGCGTACTTAGTTCATATAGCATTTATGGAAAAGACTCTTGACCACATCAAGCTAACATCCCAAGGGTTAATTATCTTAATACTTAGATACAATTTGCCTAGCTTTCCTAATATGAAGGAACTAATTTTATGCTTGAAAGGAAATTTCCAGGTATCTTTTCTGGTATGTCCAACTGACACTGAACCTGACTGTGTAGGTAGCACCTTGTGTTAATTTCAGTTATTCATTCACACAAGGCAGTAAAACTATGCTCACAGGTACTTGCTCTTCTCTTTAGAAAAGAATACTGTTCTTTATTTCTGTGAGGTCCAAGTAGGGAAATCTGTAATCCAAAGGATTCATTCGGCAAAATGAATTGGGAAAGGTAACAGTACCATTAGTTTTCCTTTCCTATATTAACTCTTCATCATCAACATCTAAAGTACCTAAAACTTAAATCCAGAAGTGTTATTTCTCTTACACAATGACCTTATTAATGTAGATGGTATCACGAGAGTATGTTTTTTTCCATGAACTTTCTCAGACCAAAGACATATGCAAGACAAAAAGAATAGTCACAAAATCGTGAGTGTGGGCAGATTTTTATCCATGAAAATTGTAAGAACATCAAAAAGTAGCTTTATCGGACCAGACAACAGGTCCATTTAGCCCAACATTCTGTCTTCGACAGCAGTTAGTGGTATATGCTTGTTAGTCTATGGAACACCATAAAGAAACAAGGCAAACATGAAGTGACTCTTCTCTAAAATATTCTTCCAGCTTTTAGGGATCTCAGGGGTTTTCTAAATGCAAGGTGGTGCCTCAAACAACAGAAAATCAAACCTTGATATAGAACAGTATAACTGAATGATTTAAAAAATATATATCATTTTGAACCAGAAAAGGAATCATGGGAAGTGATCACTGAACACAAAGATTTATTCATCATACCAGATCTTAGCAATCATTTGTTTGCAATAAAATAATATATTTTACCAATAGCCATTTAATTTTTGGTTGCTTATTAACCTTTAGAAAGAGATCTTAATGATCACTTATGAAACCTTATTTCTTATTATATAGAACAATTTTCTACGTTGAGCAAAAGAGGTTTTAATTTTGTTGGGTAGGAACATCTTGATTTCACACAGTGTTCTACAACAACCAGCATTCCTTGCTAAAACCAGTTAAGATTTCATTTTCAATAATAATCTGTTATGCATAGTCATTCTAGTACTTATCAGTAAAAGTACAGCTCTACATAAAATACTTTGCAGTGAAATTCACTAAAATAAACAGATGACCATTATTAATTTTACAAAATTCCTTTACCATAGGTGGTTGCAAGTATTCGTGATAGTTACATAGCAAAGAAACCAACTTGCATCACACAGTGCCACATTTAGGCAAATCATAAAAACTCAAGCAGATCATCTAAGCACAGCTGCAATTGAACCTACTGCTAAACAGCTTTTTAACACATTTCTTACCAGCTTCTTCTCATAACCAGTTCCATTGATGATACAGTAAGATCACAATGAGTTTGATGTTATCAGATGTGGGATTATTTCAAAAGAACTAAAGGAACTGGACAGGAGAAGCAGCTGATTTTTTGTAGAGAAGCGAGCCGTGTTCTCACCAGCGTGATGCTCACCAACAATAGCAAAGGAAATATATAGAAAAAGTACATGGAGTTTTCTAGGATGTTTAAAAATGACTAGCTAGAAAGAAAACAGCAAACAAGGAAATGTTGAAATGAAGTTTCCTTTCTGACTGAATGCTTTAATCTAATGTTCTCAAAACATTAAATAAAAATTAAGATGATAAGGGAAAGCTTTACAGGAAGCTTCTCATTTTTTTAGAGCAAAGTCTCAAAAACTACTTACTCTTTCCCGTATAAAGATCGTAGAATATTAATTTTTTAAAAAAGTAGCAGAAATTAATGTCATTTGACATTCAAAAATAACCTACACAATTTCATACATTTATTACTTTAAGGTTCTCCAGTGCACAGACAACTGGTTATGTACTTAGAAAATGATGAATGCAAAGTAAGTGTGTCTAATGCCACCTTAGATAACTACATCCATATTAGAGGCATTGTTTAGAGTCATTGCACAATTAGCTACGAATATATTTCCTTCTATTGTGAAATAAATGAAATGGAAAGCTTAACCAACTTGAAATGCTTTGACTCAAGATAAGGAAGCTTGTCATGCAGATTGTGATCATACCTGTGTTTCTAGCATATGCAGAACTAAATTTTAAAAAATTAAAAAGAAATAGTTTACCTCGGGGGATGCAAATCCTAAATACTCCCAATCCCATGTTCCACCAGCAAAGCTGTAAAATGGAAAGACATACCATCAAATTTAGAAGTAGAATGAATTTGAACAACATCCAGAGCTTCAAAACCTATTGAAATCTGAAAACTAGTGCGATTGTAGCTCTCTAAACTTAACAAGTCTTCCCTTTTAATTCTTGACTCAAAATTAATTTTGAAACCCTACAGTTAAATGGTTGACTATTCCAGAACTGCCTGATCTGTTTAGCAAATATTTAAGAGATTTTTGAAGTGTACCAGGGATTTAGTGACAATCTTTATGGAAGAAAGTGAAATGGAAATCATGACATTTAATTGTTAATATATCACAAATGGGGAAGCAATTTAGGTTGCAACACACAGAGCAGTGATCCTGAAAAAGAAAAATACATTTTTCCCCAAAGGCTGTAATTCCACAAGGATCAAACGTCCAAGAAAATATCACTATCACAGTGATTTACAACCACCACGCTCAGCATCTACCTCATAGTCAGAGAACAGCAGTGGATTCACCCACTTTGGTAGCTATCAAATGAACTTTTTCTGATTTGTGCAGTGTTTTGGGTGGATTACCTGCGCCTGGGTGCTTCTGGAGAGTCTGCAGGAGCAACACCACGGGCCACAGAGGCCAGGAACTCCTGTCGCTTTTGCTGCACAAGACAAGCTGCTCGGATAATTTTATGGCGAGGCGTCCGAAGGTAAGGCCTGTTCACTTTCTGTGCAAGGTCTTCAGTGACCATTTCTAGGTCTGTCTGCAATAGTTAACAATACAGAAAAAACAGTTTTACAGGGAAATGCAAATCAGGAAGAACTGTTCTCCATAAATACTGAGCAGAATGATATCCATTTTCCTGAAAATACCTTATGAAATACCAAAATACGCCAAAATATCTGCCCCAGAGCCTACTCTTTTACTGACCTACATTCTGTCCTCCAGCTTGGAGCAGGATTTCCCTGCACTCTGAAATATTGAGCATCCTCAAGAGACCTAAGGGACAGGAAAGGAGGCAGCAGTCCCAAGTACTCCCCCAATTTTGCCTCCTCTCAGATGTCAGGCACGTCAGAAGGGAAAGAAAGAAAAGAGAAGCTAGAGAAGGAGATGAAGGCTGAAGCTAAAATGTTACCCTCAGAAAGCAGATTAACAGGAAATTTTCTAATTTTCCCCTTCCATCTGTCCTTATCCTTTTCCTTTGCAAAGTGATATAAAAAATATGCTACTTTTCCAAACTTGGTTATAAATACAAAACAGGTATGTCAGTTTTTTACTACAAAAACGGCAGAAAGACACTAATAATTAATATTAAAAAAATAAAGTCCCATTAGGAAAGTAAAATATATCCATGTATTACCTGCATAAGTTCAAATATTTCTTTCTTTGTGCTTTTAGGCTCCAAAAAGAATCCATATGGATAAGAACACTTAAGAATGCGGCGAGTTTTTAGAAGCTCTTGCACTGCATCTTCAATGAATGTGGTATCAGGACAGCCTCCCTCAGCTGCAATATGAAACAAGCATTGGGAAAGTATTTTCCTGCTGATGTCAGCATTACTTTTGTGCATATCAGTTAAATATTTTGCAAGTAAATAGCAGCAAATTCTCAATGACTGCACAGTGTTCTTACTAAAAGAAATAAGCACAGAACATTAGCTTCAACCTTACTAATGCTACTTCCTTCTTGAGGCTTTGGAATAGGCAAGATTTACTGTACTTTTAACTTTCATCCAATGTTTACAAATTCTAGTCCTGGAGGGATGACATCACACAGCAGACTGATGTGAGCTCTATCCAAAAAAGAACAGTTTAGCCATATCAGTGTTGATGTGATTTCAAATCAAAGACATAGATCACAGCACTTACTTCCACTTAGAGCTCTACTCAACTGCTCCATCTTTTCTTTGGCTGTTTTTAGAAGGCGCTGTTCTAACTGGAAAAAGAAAATAAACAAAATACAATTAGATAATTATTTTTCGATTAATAAAACAGAAACAAACATCAGTAAAAATGGGCTGACCCATACCTGGTAGCTAAGTTCATGGTTCTTAAATCTTGTATAATAGTGCATAAACCTATCAAGCTCTTGAAATCTTCTATGCTTCTTTTCAGCCTGGAAAATAATGGGGAAACAAAAGAAATCAAAATAAATATTATCATTTAATACAACAATCACCATTAGATATAATTAAATAATGAACTGTTTCTATTCAGGCTATATATAAAGTATTGTACACAATGCTGAGTGCCATGTAAGAGACATTCACAAGGCCAAAGAATTGATACACTGTCAGTGCCTGCTATTTAAAGCAACTTTCCAAAAGCCAGAATTAAGGCATGTCTTCTGTAGTGCACAGCAGCTAATTACAGGACCAGCTTGCTCATTTCACAAAAGGAAACCATGTCACAGAGAAGTAAAATGATTCGAGTAAAGTCACCAGTGGTTGTTAGCACAGACAAAAGCAAAAATCTTATGTATCCACAAATAAGTAGTGCTTTCTTTCTTTCTCTTTGATATGCTTAAGGGTGTATTTTTCCATTTGGAACTCTGGTTTGGAAGAATTTTGATTAAACTTACCCTAAATGGAGAATTGCAACTTTAGTGCTATTTTTCAAATGCACACATTCATTTGTTACCTCTACTGTCATCTCCTTGGACTGTTCCTCTACATGCTGAATAACTTCATAGCGAGTGCATCTGTAGTAGCCTCCAGTGGAAGAGCTGTGCTTCTTCCATTCTTCTAAGCATATCCAGCAAAAGTCATATTTGCACTTCAGAAAAAAACAGGAAAAAGGGAAAAAAAAAAGTTGAAATGTCTTAGATTTGCAGTTAGGCATCATTACTCCTCTATGGACAACTTAATTAGCAGAATTCTGAGTGTAAAACATTTTTGAGGAGCCTCCTTCCTATTTTACTTACTAAGGAGATCTGTTTTTCAAATCATATCAAACCATGTCAGTCATCATTTTTGTTCCTTTGATCATAAGACTGTGTTGGATCTAAATGTTAAGTTTTAAGTGGATAAAATAAATGAAATGGTAAATACACCTCCTCAGGCCTGTTTTTTTTAATTATTGTTAAAAAAACAGTCCAATTTCTTTAAATAACACAGAAACTATTAATGAGAAAGAGTGATTTTTTTTTCCTAATATTACTTAAAAGAACATAATTACTGGTGTTTTTTGTCATGTGGTGTTCTTGATACAAAATATTGATAACAACTACTAAATCCAAGAGAGAAGAGGTCTGAACATAGACTCTGATGAGTGATTACTTCCAGTGAGCCTTTTCTGAGCTGACTGACTGAAGTGCTTTCAAAATAGGTAACACCTTACAAGGAGGTGTGACTTATGCAGGCTTCTCTGCATCAGAGAAGATCAAACTCTGTTTGATCATCCTCAATTCAGCATTGAGTTCTCAGCCAGTTAATTTCAAAATAACTGGAAGCTATTTTTGGACGGATAAGCAAAAGACGTCACAATTTGGTGAATCATGTTATTTTATCTGTCTTATAGATGAGGAAACAAAATTTACATTAATTAATATTAAGCCTTGAGTATTATTAGTGGCATTTGATAAATTAAATTGCATTTCTTCTCTCTTTGATAAGTTTAACCTTTCCAGGAATATCTACTCCATACCAGATGTGTTTGTCTGTAGTTATTTTATACAATCACTTAGATATATTACAGGAAGGAATGAAATCTAATTCTTGTATTGTACTTTTGCTAATTTTGTCTCAAAAATCAGTAGTGCTGATTTTCTTCTAAAAAGCAATGCAGACTAGAATATTTCCTCTTGTTATTGTGCTGTTTGTTCTTGTTTTCAAACATTTTTTAAAGCTGCTGGCTTATAAAAAATGATAGGAAGTGCTGAGAATGAAGTATGAGAACAACTGTGTATAAGTGTTAAGTGTGTATGCACTGCATCATTTGCCTATCATTCAAACCTGTTCATATTCATTATAAGAAAAAATCATTACGAAATATTCAAAAGATCATATGAAACAAGCTGTTTCACAAGCAACTGAACTAATAAAGCTTGACTTCCTATTAATTTAAGTGTATATGCTCCTATTGCAATAATCTCAGCTCTCCCAAATTATCTCCATTCCAACCACTCCATTATACTTATCTTTAAATATCTCATATCTCCAAAAGCCTCCTCCAACCCAAGATTCACACAGTGTTCCCAGACCCTCCTTCCAGTATTGCAGTCTCATTACACATTCAAAACCACATCAGCTGTTTCTACCCATCTCCCAAACCCAAATTCATTTTCTAAAGGGCAGGAAGGACAACCCTGGAAACTACAGCCTGTCACTTCAGTGCACGGTAAAATCATGGAAAAGATTACTCTGGGAAGTACTGAAAAACACCTGGAGGACAATGCAGTCATTGGTCACAGCCAGCACAGCTTCATGAGGGGACGTCCTGCTGGTCGAACCTGATTCCCTTCTATGAGAGGGTAACCCACCCAGCTGGTCAAGGGAAGCCAGGTGATGTAATCTTTTTGGACTTCAGCAAAGCTTTTGATACTCTCTGACAGCCTCCTTCTGGACAGAATTTCCAGCACACAGCTGGATAACCATGTTACGCAACGGCTTCCCTTGGACACAGGACTTGAAAGAATACTGAGTTTGCTGATGACACTAAACAGGGAGGAGCTGTTGACTCCTCGAAGGCAGGAAAAGGTTCTTCACCCACAGGGTGGTTGGGTCCTGGAACAGGCTCCCCAGGGAAGTGTTCACAGCACCAAGCCTGGCAGAGTTCAAGTAGTGTTTGGACAACTCTCTCAGGCGCATGGTGTGACTCTTGGGGTGTCCTGCACAGGGCCAGGGGTTGGACTTGATGATCCTGGTGGATCCCTTCCAACTCAGCATATTCCATGATTCCATCTATTTCATGATCAACTCCTGAGCTCTGTTTTATGTGTCTTTATGATAACTGAGCCTTGTAGCATCACCACCTGGGCTTAACAAATCCCATCTGCTGCCTGGCCACTGTTTGAGCCAAGCAGAGCAGGTAATTGCTGAGCAGGTAACAGCTGGGTAGGTATTTCAGCCTCTCTCTTGGTGGCAGAACAAATTAAGTCTCTGCATCATACAGCTAACAAGTTTCATGAAACTTGCAGCAATTTATTTTCTATGAACCCCCTTCTGTTCCTTGAAATCAAAGTACCCATAAGGTTAAAAAATGACTATAGATAGTGGAATGAGAGAGCAGGACTGCGTAAGCCTTTCCTTGCTAGAAGCTGTGTTCATAAAACAATAAGAAAATGCCTGCTTAAGTACAGAAAACAGGGTTTTATGAGTAAGGAGTATCCTCCTCTACACCAAGGCACATGCTAGATGCTAAGAAGCAGCCACAGCCCATCACGTAGTGGGCTTGAACAGATCTGCCTGCCAAAAAAAGGCAGAAGCTCCATCAGGGATTGTTACTGCAGCAGAGGAAGCGACAAGCGAGGTGACCACGATTTCTCATGTCCAAGCCCTGCAGTGATCTTGAGGACACCCTTCCTCACCAGGCTGAAGGGAGGCAGCTGCTGCCTGCAGAGATTTCTCCACAACAAAAAGAATCTGACTGTTTTAAGGACACTTCAAGCTGCCTGTAAGCATCAAAAAAGACAAGAGGACTCTGGTTGTCAGCCAGTGCCTCAGAATGGTAAATTATCTACATTCATCTGTGTTTAATGGCCAAAGTCTTCTCCAGCCTGAAGCCACTTTGTTCAGCTGAGCTCAGTGGCAACAGCTGCAACAAACATACCTTATACAGCTTTTAGAAGTACAGAATTTATGAGCTCTTTTAAAAATAATTTAATACAAAAACCCCAAAAATCCCCAAACCAGCAAACCTGGCATAAATCGAAGTGTAGGAGAATGTTCTCTTCTGCCAATGATACCAAAAAAAGCCCCAATCTTCAATTTGTATCACAGAAAGAGAGAGAAGTTGTGACAATATAAAGAAAATGGGATCTGCATAGCAATAGAGAGAGACCTGCACATTTTCAGAAAAAGAAAGAATTACTTTCTAAATCTGTTAGCCTTTTATTGTAGGCCAACTATGTCAAGTGTTTGCTACTTTCTTATTTTTAATGATGCTCCTCAAAGAGGTAATAGTTGTAGTTACATAAGATATTTCTGACATAAAGAAACAGTTTTCTAAATATGCTGCTTTTAACTAACTTGAGAGAAAAAGCATTTTCAAATGATACTGAACTTATGGCAAAAATATTTTTTCTATTTTGGTAGCACAGTGCAAACTTGTGACTAATTTTCTGGCTGCTGTCATCAATAAATTTCCTTTGGAATCACTCTTTGCTGTCTTTTCATTCCTACTGATGAATTCCTGCTTACAGTTTTCCACCTAAACTTATCTTGCTTTGTTGCTGTGTTAGAGAAATAATGCAAAAGAAAAATATAGTAAGGCAAAACCTTTACTAGAGCTAAGCCTTCCTTAAAATCTTACATCTGCAAATTAAAACTGTTCTTTTCTTTCTCTTCTACATTGTTAATGACGATTAAACCATCAATTATTTCTGTTTCCTTGAGTTTCCTACTGTATTGGCAATTATTCTTAGGTGTTTATGGAATTTCAATCATTACAATGTACACTTGTCAGCCAAACAGATTTCAGTAAATATTAAACATTTTCTAAATACATGTAACCTGCCATTTGTTCATTATCTAATTCTTGCAACAGGTTGCATGAGCTATCAGGCATGACACTTCAGAGGTTTTGGACCTCTGTGATCCTAAAATATATACAGGACATACAAACCCGAATTATGATTCCACAAGAAATCCCATGATGGGTCCTTCTTACCTTTGCACACTGCATGTGGTTGCAGCCCTCATTCTTCTGGATTGGAGACTTGCAGTTGGCGCAAGGTTTGGAGTTGGTCAGTAACCACAGGCAGTTGGCAGCGTCCTCGTAGGCCTCACTCACTCCCACAACTTTTTGAGGGTGACAGGAGGATACGGCGCATGCAAAAACAGAGAGGTTGAAATTGTACTTTGTAATCTTTTGTGACAGTCAGATTAGGAATGATGCGTGTTTCCCTGTTTCTTGACAAAATATTTAAAATTTTCACAATATGTATTTCTCACATATATTTTATTATTACATTTTCTAATTTATACATATATATGTATTATTAATACACTTATTATTTCTATCTACTTCCACACATCTCTTTTTATACAAATTTATATACCATATATATGACAATTACAACATATAAAGGGGCAAATACATACATAACAACACAGGCAGAGTTTGACAAAGTAGGGTGTATTTTGCCTCTTTGTAAAATTTTCTGCGCTTTCAAAAATATTTATAACATACTACAGGAAGGCTCTGAACTGTGGTAACCAAAATAAATTAGTAATGTATTCAAATTGCTGTCATCTTTACTTTGTTAACTTTGATTAAGAAAATGTCTGTCCTGTGTAAACCCCTTTATTAATTTTTTTTAGTAAATGTTAAAAATCATTAAGCCATTTCCTACAACTCCCTTGCAGTTCACCCTCAACCTTACTACTATTATCCCCTGTTGGCTTGAATTAGTTTTAAAGCACATAAAAATCTTCATGGAACACTACTCAATCACGGGAGCAGACTGGGCTAAAAATCAAAACTGGACAGGGTAAAATGAAGGTATATGCAGGAACAAATGGACTAATTAAGGAAATAAAGCTTTAAAAGGAAGGGAAGGAGTTTTGCATACCCTGAGTGAACCACATGTATTTATGGGGAGGAATGTTTTACAAAGAACAGTCTACCGTAGTGCTGCATTAAAAATGTGAAGCAGCCCCTCATTCAGGGATATCATTTTCTTCCCCTTTTACCCTATATTTCAACCAATGTTGAAACTAGTTTTTACTTAATGCAGCTAAAAGAAAATCTGTCTAAAACCGAAAGATCAAAATGGCAACAAAACACCCACGCCCTCCCTGTCGGCTCTGCATGACTCTTACGTTCTTCTGGTTTCATTTCAGATATTTTCTGTAGCCAGTCCTTCCAGGTCTGGCAGTCACAGGGTTCATGTGCTTCACCAAGACATTCCCTGAAAAAGATGGTGTATACACAATTACTTACAACTAAGAGATTTAGAAAAAAGTTAAAATTGGCTCAAACTAAAAAAAAAGATGCTCAAAATTTAATAAAGTCAAGAAAACAAAAGCCAGCTAAATAACATTGTTTTAAAATACACTTAGACTGCTTCTCACAAGCATAGATGACCATTATTAATGATCAGGAGAGAAGTTTCTTAAAATTACAATCTGAAATAAATCAGATAGCTTGCAGTTTGTTCTTATACCTGGGTACTATTTTAGTGCCATGAAGGTGCTAGTATAGTTTCTGTGATAAAAGTAAACCAGACTACAGAGTTTATCCAAAAGTAGGTAGTTTGCTATAGCAGAAAGGTATTTTATGTAGAATTGGTTGCATCTGTTCAGTTGCAGTAATCAACCTTTAACTAGATTCAGTTAAAGAGTCAAGCTTTTAATCTAGAACAATGTGAAGCCCTCCAACACCAGCATTAAGTATTTATGGATGTTTACTCTTTTCACCAGAGTCTCTTAAATGGGGCCTTGAACTTATTTACATGGACACAGTGGAGTAATGAGTCTCTTGAGCTTCTCCTGAAGTTCCTACTAGGATTAAGGATGGCAATCACTACTACACAGTGGCAGCAGATACATGGCTTCCAGATGGTGCTTCAGTGTAGATGTGTCAATATGCACTCCGGATTTGTAATAACTCCTTTTTTTCTACTGGAATGGCAGCAAATGGCCTCAGACATCTGCCATATCAAAGAAAATTATTTCAGATGGGCACCAGCTGCATCAGAGCATACACAAGTTTGCTACGGATCCAATGGTGAACAGCTCTCTTGCAGTGCAGGTTCAGAAGCTACATCAATACTTTTCTGATTGCTCTTGTCCACATTTTAAGCAGGAATTCAGGAACAAAGAAAAGGTTATGGAAACAGTTTTCAACTTTTTTCCCTTAGCTAGTCTGCTAACAAAAAAGCTTAAACTTGCATCTCTAGTTTGGACTTAAGATCTTAGCTGGGAAAGATTGTACTGGAATGAATAACTGGTCCTTAATAAGGTAATTTCAGCCTTGGTTGAAAGCTAACACCTTTCACATCTGTTGGACAGCAGGACACTTAAATCATTGACTTCAAGAGTGCCAAGACCCTCTCACAGTATGTAGTATTTGTTGCTAGAAAGGACTGCAGATACCAAAGATTTAACATTGACATGCTCAATTTTAAGTTAAAAGTTGATTTCTATGGGGAGTGGGGAGGAGGGACTTGTGTCTTTGATATTTTCAAATTTGTAAATTTGTGGATTTTTAATGAAGTGCAGTCATATCTATATCTCAATCTTTATCTCTATAGCTATCTAGATATGATAGTCACAACAGTTGTTCAAGAAAAACTTCTCATGGAAGAAGCTCTTTCCTCAGCCCACCCCAACACAAGGATTTTTATGCTGGGATGTCATTTTACTAGAGGAAGAGCATTGAGCCTACTGTTCATGAAAGTTTTTATGGAAGTTGTAGTTTGGATAGACTTCCTGACAGCAGTGAGTGAAAGGAACTAACACTGAGCAGCTGTGCCAATTAACAGTATGAGCCTCCCCAGACGCCTTGCTCAATACTCAGCAGGATGATTTATTTGAAGGCGCAGTACACACTTATTAAAATTGTGGCAAGTTTCAACAAATTCATGGAAGGGCTAAAAATTCATGGAAGGGCTAAAAACAGCACCAAAGAAGAATGTAGTTCTGGATGTTTTCCCTCTCATGCTAATATATTCGGAATCAAAACAGCAAAACACTGTTGCAACTTGTAACTGGCTTCCCAAGTGCACCTGAAGAGTTGTCGCTCCTGCAGAATAAGACTCTGCTCCTTGTCCATATCTAGGATGAAAGGAGTGAGGACTGATGGTACAAAACTAAGTGTGCACTGCCTGCTAAGACTATTTTCCAGGAATGTCTGCTTGCTACATTTCTTTGTGCTTCTGAAACTGCATGAAGGGGGTTCTAATATGTTGAATGGGTCTGATAATAAACTGATGTAGGATTTGTGCACAGTTTTAATGTATAGCACATTTAAATAATTCAGAGTGTTTTTTCTGAAAGGGACTAGAATTTTGTATTTGCCACAATAGATTACATTTTGTTGAAGATGCTGTGAGTGGTGGGTAATGAAAACTGAGTAAATTCTAGGGAACTCTGTGTTGAAGAGGAACATTCCTACTCCTACATTAAAAAGAAAAAAAAATTGCTCAACAGACTCAAAGAATTTTCTTGCTTTTATGAGCAGGATGGCCGTAGATCTGAAAAAAAGTAAATGACTATCTAGGGGTTGGTTTTCTAATACATAAATTCTAAAGAATCTCTTACTAAATGCAGTATCAATTGCTATTACAATGTCTAAGCTGTAGATTACCAGGGTAAAACTTGCAGAACTGACAGAAATACGGGACTGTGGGATGTGCTGATTGAAATTTAAAGAGACAAAGCCAGCCCCCTTTAAACACACACGATGAAAACCCTCTGAACTGAGAATACGCTTTTTCTCCAGAGGAACTCACTCATGCACAGAGTTTTTGTACTGTAAGACCAGTATAGTGTCCCTAGCAAATGGTTCTGATTTGAGGTACCACAGGATGCTTTGGTTGCTAGCAGAACTTTCTTGCCATTGCTGAAACTCTCCATTTGCTTTTGTGAGGATGACAAAAGAGGCTTTGGAAAGGCCTTCTTGGGCATTTTGTTGCTAACATGAGGTATTTTTCGAGACCTTAACTGTATTTGCTTGTGCAGTGTTTCAAAGCATTAATGTAAAAAGAATATATGGAAATATTATTGGGAAACATAAAAACCCCATTTCTCCTAAAAATTAGTCACTCAGAGGACATTTTCACCCTTGGTGAACATTCTGGGGAGCTAATGCATTCAGTCCATGTAAAGGAAGCAGAAGCTGCCGTTGTCTGAAGGTTTATGTCAATATGACACTGAAGTGGTCTCGGGTTCCTTCAGGCTAATGGAAAAATTGATTCTCTGTCATCAGAAGCAAGGATGAAAGGATGGTACCTTTTTGTGGAATACTACCAAGTTTTGTTGTATGTTCACTGGTAGAAAACATTTTCTGGTTTGTTTCCATGGGACTTGTTTATTTCTGAGTTCTCCATCCATCGTAAATAACCTCATCCCAAACCTCGTGGCTTTTGTGGTTGTTTCATTAGGTCTGTTTTGGTTTTTTCTCCCTTCTTCCTTTCATTCATATGGGGAAAGAACTAAAATCAGAGGCATCTTTCATTAAGAATTATGATATTTGGAATCAAGCAGATGATTTACAATGTTCTTGTATCATGGTTTCAATTGAAAAATGAAAAGAAGAATTGCTGAGCTTGTCTGAATGCCTATACTTTGGTTGACCCTTTTTCATTTTCCAAGAACATAAAGATGTCCCACTACAATAGCCATAAATTATCAGTCTGATAATATCAAGGAAAAATATGCCAGATCTTTGTTACTTTTGTTGATGCTGTTATGTCTTTTTCTAGGAAGTGCTGAAGATCAGCAATCTGAGGGATGTTTTAAAAAATATCTGTCTTTTTACTCCTTCTTGAGCTTGTATTCATCTTAAAACTCAGTAGAAGGTAACAGAAAGAAAAAGTGCTGAACCTAAAGTGAAACAAAGATTGGAGTGATCCTGCAAACAGAATAGCTATGTGTGAAGGAAATGGTCCTTCATGGTTCCATTTAAACTCCAGCTTCTTTGATGTGATTCTAGGAAAATTCAGAAAGAGCTAAATATTGTTCATTTTCTGCACTGCAACTGAGAATGTGCCATGTTTCGATTATTACAGCTATCCAGACACAAAAATCCCTGTTCCAATATCCCACTTCTTCCACCCTCAGAACAGAACATCACAACATTCCATGCTGTTGTTTTGCACCTAACAGAGCCAAAACCGACCAGTGTATTATAAATCTTTGCAGTGCCCCAAAATACTACAATATTCATGCACATGAGGTTATTTAGTGCGTGGATAGAGGATAGTACGGTCATATACCATTCCATACTAATTTCTGTTGCACTCTTGGTGCCAAGTGGGACTTCTTAATTAGTCCCTGGAATAGCAGTGACTGTGAGTTTATGTAGATGCAGTTAAATTTCCAGTACTAACCAGCAAAAAAGATGTCCTTTTCCACAGTCTACTGCAGGGGCTTTCAGCATAGGGAAGCTAAGTGTATCTGATCCTGTTGAATTTGACCCTTGTCTTGTTAGCCTTACTGCTCTTTCACAGCCAGGTATAGGACACCATTTAATAGCAGGATTATTTTCAACAAAGGCCTGTGGGGAAAAAAAAAGAAATAAAGGAAAATATTTTACCCCATATGATCAGATTTCATCCTTGATATAAAACAATCTGTATTCATAATCTTCCTTTGAAGGAACAAAGCCAAAAACTATAAAAACAGTCTTGCAGCTACAAGGACAGACTTTTAAATATAGTTATGGAAAGGGAATAATTTAATGTCTGCTTTTTTTTTTTAGTAACAACAGTACTTCAGACTTACACTAAGAATGAAATTACTTACATTCCAAACAAAATGTTCAATCTCTGCAAGTTAATTCCTTTGTGATGTGGCTTACAATAAACTTTATTATATACGCACTGGCAATAAACTTCTTAAGAGAACTGATTCTTTCAGTCAGAAAGAATGAAAACCTTACTGATTAAACAAAAACCCCACAATAAACCAGAAATCAGAACTAGACTAACTCAGTAATTTATTTCCCATCTTTTTTGGTTAATTTAACAGGCCTTCTTTTGTAAAAACTGTATCTAATAAATGAGGATAAAAAAGGAACCTCAACTACTTTGCTTCAAACCTATGCTGATCACCAGTCACTTGAAATAAAAGATGCTAAAGATGAGTCAGATCTGGTAATTTAATTTGCATCTTACTGTGTATTAAAGAGACTTGTTGCAGAGAAAGCATTGTACTGTAAATGAAAAAATATGTCTCTACTTCTGCCCTACCACCACTGATAATGTAGCACATTTCTCAAAGACTAGTTCATTACTACACTAGTATAAAAGAAGAAAGCTGAATTAAAAGATTGCTCTTAAAAACAAATTGCAATGATGAAAACAAATACATTAAAAAACCCAGGAAAACCAAATCAAGCTTTTCCTACTCCTCTTCCCCTATATAGCAATCATGTCAGGCATTGTACTAGTTATTTTTTAAAATGACCCAGGTACTATTTCTGAATGCAGTAAAAATAATCTGAAAATTTTTAATATTTCAGATGGCAAACACAAACAACTCTGACTGATTAAAACCTTCATATCACCTGTTACAAAAATAAGTTTGACCAAATGATTCTATTAATACTGCGTTAGTATTAACATACTATGGAAATACCGCATTTCTGCTTAAGGAATACATAAAATGTTCTTTCTTTTTTTCTCTGTGGTATAGCAAACATTTATATTATGCTATATAAGAGCCAATATTTGTATGCATTTGTTTATGAATTTCTACTTGGAAAGTTACAGATATATTACAGCATTTCATACAGAAGCTTTTAGTTACTTTTTATAAAATGAAATGGGAGTTCAAGAGTACAAGAACAGTTTGATAATTTACCTTAATGTCAAATTGAAGGTATCTCTTGTCCATCTCCTTGGAAACCACACTTTCTATGATGTCTACAGGCACAAGCTGGAAACAATCATATGCTGGGCAAAAAATGTTGTGAGCTTCACCCTCCTGAATTTTCAGATTCAAAAATCTGCCAGAATTTTGTCAGTATTTGTGAATAAAAAGGAGAAGTTAAAAGGCTGTTGAGTACTTTACACTATGTTCACAGATACTCACAATGATCACTTTTTAAACAGAGAATAAGAACTATCACTTTCTGCTCAAAAGAGCTACAAATTTGATGAACAGCATAACTAAAAAAAAAGAACACTGTCATGGTTCAAATGTGAGCATCATCAGCAATATTTAGCCCTATGTTTGTGGCTTCCATCCTTGCCATTTATCAGACAGCTCTGCAGTGTTTAATTAAACTGAGCATTACTTCTACCTTAAATCAGAAACAGAACATGGAAGTGTAATTAATCCAGGAAATAATTAATTTAATATGCAATTAATTTCTACAACTGTGCTAATAAAACCAGGTCTGCTCTTAGACACAAATGTCTAAATGGTGACCTTTTTAGTCGCTGACCACCAGAATGCAAGACAGAACAAGCTCAAAAATCTGCTGAAAGCTGGACTTTGACAGTTGTTTAGTTTCAAAGCTGTAACAGACTTATTAATGGAATGTCAAGGAAGATTCCATTCTAACTTTAATCATTTAAAGGACAGGCAGTTATTCCAAGGTAGTCACCTGAGATCCTTTAACAGTTAAGGTAGAGATACTTGTCAATTCATCCCATCTTAGATTTGTATCTTAGAGTTAGATAACTCAGTCCTGGCTATGCTCCCAAGTGACTTAGAAATGACTGGCTCAGAAAGATGAATTCCACCCTAGATGTGCCACCACAAATGCTTGCCACTGAACTCTGGCTCTGAGCCTGTGGCTCTGAGCTGGACCCTGTGTCCTGCACAAAGGACACACAGTCCAGCAGCCAAAGAAGCACCATGTCAAACCAGCGATCTCTTGGTAACCCCTACATCCTGCCCAGGGATTTGCAAGGCAAGAGAAGCACACCTAACAATTTTCTTGCTGCTGAAAAGAACTGCCTTTGGAAAGCTCATATGGAAAAAAAGCTCTTCCTTAGCACCTGGTCAATGAGTTCATACAAATGGGGCTGATCTGCAGTAGGAATAACTGTGCTGAAATGATGCTGTTAACAAGACACTACAGGGGTACAGCTCAAGTAGTACAATCTCCTGAATGGGGACACAGATGAATACAAAGCACTGCATACAGATATAATTATTCCTGGGAAATATGATCAATATTTATACTACCATAATTATCCACGTCTGAGATTTTCACTAGTGTGACTACTCTGACCTATGCAGTAACAAGTGTATTAGACTAATAAGACTTCTAAGTGAAATCTACCCCTCAGTTATTAACCCTCAACATAACGAAAGCATTTTAATTGCTTTTCTGATTGGAAGTGGATTCACAATGCCTAAGTTTAGTGTGCTGAACTCAGAGATGGAATTAAGCATGTGCTTAATTTAGAAAGTGTAAACCCCAATGCTGCCAACACCACATACACAGAGAACAAATCAAGAGTAGGCTTATCTACTTACACACAAGCTTAAAACATTTGCTTAGGAGTTTTGCTGAGTCAGAACCAAAACAAACATTACATAAACCTAAACCAGTTGGTAACAGTTATTTGAGTAACAACTAGAATATTTGATAGATGCAAACCAGCAGCTCTTTGAAACCCAAACACTACTTTAACATTAGCTGTTTATGGTCTCTGTCCTTTCCTCTTCAAAATGGCAAGTATGAAAGTTTCTAAAATGATAGAAAAGTACATATACTCACGCCTCCCAGCATGCTCTGCAGAAGTCATGTCCACAAGGCATATCCACCGGGTCTTCAAACACAGAAATATTACACATGCAAATGTCACACTGTAGATGAAAAAAATGCTTCTGGTTAAGAAATACCCTAAAGCTTTTTGTATTGTTAGCAAAATGAGTTATATTGGAAAATCTCAGCAAAAATTTAAAGCACTCAGTAAGGGAAAAAATCTAACTGTATCCAGAAAAAAAAGTTATTTAAGCTATAGGAAGGGGAAAGATTGGGTATCTCTGTTTCTATAGCTCCCTATCCAAAGAGCGTATTTTGGGCTGCTTTTTGTAGTGTCCTTGAGCTCAGGAAGTGCTTCACCCTGCAGAGTGCTGGAATCTCAGAGTTAGAGTTCTAGGTACAAAAGGGAGCTGCATTTTTCATCAGATTCACTGACAGCCAGAAATGAGTTTGGAAATGATAGAGGCTACAGGAAATGTTTAGCATCTCACACAGTCAGGTCTAAATCAAGGTGGAACAGTTTAAGTGTGCAGCACCAGGAAATATTTCAATAACCTACATATGTATTATTTTTTGAAAAGACTTTGAGGTTTTTGATCAAAATGAAGAGTAAGTTACACTACAAATACTCCAACAGAAGATATAATTGTTGAATTTTTCAGAAGTAAGTACTAAAGAAAAAAGAACACTAAATACTGAGACCCTTACTCTGAAATAGTTAAAGAGAAAATACTCACTGCTTATGGTTATCTGTGGAAATAAATATTAATATTCTTCAAGAAATACAGAAAGACTTTTCTTTTCATTGAAACAAAGACACTGTGAAAATGTATTTCAACTTTCAATGCATTGGGTATTATACACGCATAGGATATTTTCAGAAAGTTAGCCTGTGCTATGCCACTTTAAAAGCACTTATATTACAGCAAAACCAAAATCAAACGAAAAAATGGCCTTTAAGGTGTAAAACTCAGTGAAGATATGTATTGTTGCTTCAGTAATTTAACTTTATTGTCTTGCCAAAATTAAATATTTTAAAAGTTGGCAATTCGTTAAAAATAATAAGAGCTGTAAATTTTGTTTAAAGTGTATCTTTAAAGTAAGGAATTTAATGAAGCCCTGAGTTCAAAACATCAGGTAAAAACATTTACTAGAACTGTTTATAAAATAGGATGCAAATGTGAAACATGTAAAGGAGCTTTATACCTTGCGGTTTTATTTTATCTATTCCTTTTAGTTTTTATTTTCCTGGCAAAATGAGATTTGATCGTTCAGGTAAGATTCTTAAAGAAACAGGAATACTAAATGTGTAACTCTGGATTTGGATTTAGACACACTAGATCTCTAATGGCAATCATTATCCAAAGCTGCACTCCTTGCTTATGGAAAATCAATGAGAAACAAAACACACAATGTAAAACTGAAGACATATAATCTTCTGTTCAACATTTTAATTAGGACAATTACTCATGGACAATGTTCTGCTAATGTAAATAAATGTACAGTAATAATATACCTTCTATATAGCTTCTTTTACAGCATTTTACAATTAAAGAAATAAAATGTTTCTATGCAAGAATGCAAAATCTTAATTTCAATATGAGATTTAGGGATGATCCATTTGCAGGACTGCATGTAATATTCTAAAAAAATGCTTAGATCACAGAGCAAAAGTTTTATAATGCTGCAGCTGTGGATTATTAAAAAGAGAACTCTGTCTTCCAAAAGAGCCAACACTGATTTTAATGAAAGGCGCTTTCATATTTCAAATTTGCAACAGCTTTGTAAACCGCTTGAAGCAGCCCACACATAGTAAAAGTAATTATAAGCTTACAGTACACTAGTGGGTTGACATTTCAAAATGCAGACAAAGACCATTTTGTTTTCTAAAGAAAAAATTTTCAAAAGGCAGGGTTCACAGAACTGAGTACATTTGGGGAAATGGATACAATGAAAGTGAACATCTTGATAAGGATGAGATGAGAAGTTCAAAAGAGCCAAATACACTGATGTGACTGTAGCTGTCTAAAATGAGAGTTTGTGAGTGACAGCCGAAGTAAAAACAGAATGGTTTCTATTTGCCAGATGCTCAACTGTTTTATCATACAGAATGTTTAAGGTGCCAAATTCTCTGTTCACCACTTTTGGAAAGAGAAACACTTTATACTTTTACAAAGGTATTTTTGGCAGCTCCCCTGTCTACACAGGTGCACTGTGTTTAGAAATCAGCTCTTTTGCCTTGCTGGTTGAAGATCTATTTATAAATTTACCACAGCTGTCTCCATGTCTCCTGGTGAGGGGCTGATTTCATCGGGGGAAGTGACAGAAGAGCGAGTAGTGCGTGGAGTGCGTGGAGAAGGGAGCGTGTCCCACGCATTGTATCCGCTTGGAGGGGGCGTTGGCATCTGAACCCCTGAACGCTGGCAGCAATTCTCTGGGTTACACATCCAGGCTTCAAGTAACTTCTCCCTGTCCCAGTCTTAAAGAAATATAGAGGTACAGGAAATTATGTACCTGACAATGTTTAAAATGTATTTTGTAACTCCACTGACGCGCTGGGGGGGATGGGGGAGGGGGGGAGTGGAAAGAGCGTCGCGTCCATCCCGATCGCGTCCCGCCGGAGCCGCTCCGGGGGTGCTGCGCGAACGCGCTCGGACACCCCCTGACACACCGGAGTGCGTGGATACTCACAAACACACACAGAGCCGGACAGCTCCTGCAGCGTCACTGGGGACACAGAGGCGGGAGGGGCCCTTTATATGGAGCTCCGAGGGGCTCATTGAGGTCCCCGCCCGAAGGGATCCAGGAACAAAGAACACTGAGGGGTGCGGGGTTTTATCCGGATCGGCACCGGGGGAGGGCAGAACATCAGAGCCTATCCTTTGGGGACCAGGGGATGGAGAGGGCGTGGGGTGACAGGACAGTGAGCAGTGGGGAAGGCGAGGGGTGGAACAAGGGACCCGGGAACCAGTGGGGTATCAAGGAAAGGAGAACTTAAAAAGGGTAAAAGGGGATGGTCTTAGACCTCTGAGCCTGCCCACTGCCCACCAGCGGACCTCCACTGTTTTGGGGCTCTGTGGCTTCTTGGTCATTCCTGCAGTGGATTCAACCACTGCAACACTCCACCCATATATAAACACTAGACAAAAAAATTTAAAAATGACTAAGTATAATAAAGTGTGATTGAATGGAACCTTAGACATTACATTTTCAAGAACGCATTCCAAGATAATACATAATGCAATGCATTTTTGTAAATAATTGCATCATAAGCATCTCCTTTCCCTTCAATATCTTAAAATTATTTCTGTTATTTATTTACAGCAATTGTAGTAGCTAGAAGACTCAACTGAAAACCAGAACTGTACCGACTTTCACAGACAGATGAAAATATACCAGCCCATACCACGGAATTTTCATTATTTTCCTTTCTATGAAAAAAGTAACTGTTTAATATGAATTTAATTTTATCTGTTGTGGGGTTTTTTTTAAATGAAGCCAGGAAATGAAGGAAGAAGACTAAGTAAGATCCAACTGGATTACAAAAAGATTTGAGACCTAATGCATCTTTATATATATATATATGCATATAAGTGATGTGTTTCCGGGGGGGAAAAAAAATCCCACCTAAGTGGAAAGAAAATTTCATATATTCTCACTACATTTTATTCTATAATTAAGTGTTAGTAAATGTTTTACTTCTCTTCATAATTAACATGTTACTAAATGGATCCACTGTGTTCTCTTTACTAACTTAAGAATTTTAGTAAAACACAAGGTAGTTATATTTGTTGAATTGCTTCTTTTTTATCCTGAAATCTACTGCTGTATAATGAACTAAAAGAGAAACAATGTTGAAAAAACACTTGTAGAAAAACGGTAAAGTTATCTGTTTTCATGACGTAGCATTTTTTTTAATCTTGCCTCTAATTCTACATACTTCTGTCTCTCAATTAAAAGAAAAAAAGAAAAATACACTCCTAACTCTTAAAACCTGTGTCAATAAATTGATATATTTGTACAACAAAAGAAAGCAAAATCTGCTGGATTAAATATTATATGCCTGTAAACTATTAAACTGAATATATAAGAATGATCTTTCCAAGAATTTAAAACATGCTTTTCATACCTTGTGTGAATTAAGTCAAGATTTCACATTATTCTTCTGTGAATTTCAAGATTTAATGCAAAAACATTACAATTTGTCATTTGATGTCAATTGTCTAAACGTCTGTAAATACCTGAGTTATTCCCTTTGCTAAGCTGAACCAATACAGCTACAGGCATAATAGTTGGCTTTCTCATGACTTGCTAATTGTCTGTGCCTCTATCTGTGCCCTGGCCAATTGCATTAAGTTACCAAGAACATCACTAAGGCAACATCAGTAGAATGACCTTTCCAACACAGACTGATTTCTTCTCAACTTTCAATTCCTGCTTGCTAGATGCTGGCAGACATTTCTCCATAGTTTACATCAACCTCACTGATTTTCAACTAATTGCAGACTGAGCTGAGAGTTTGAACACTATTCCCATAATTTTCCTCTTCAAAATATCTGCACAGGTTATGGATCCTACTCAGTCAAGTATTTATAGTTTTTAGCCTTAATGAGACTATTCTGGGAATACAACAGCATTCAAATATTGCACATATTATAAATACAATATAAGAATTAAGCAAAGCATCAACATTAAAAAAAAAAAAAAAAGCAAGGACTGTGCCTTAAATATAATCAAACTGGCACAAGCTCATGTTTACTTAATTTAATGTTAAAAGCAACACAAATATCAGCTATGCAAAATAATGTAAAGGAGATGAGTTTCAGGTACCACAACTCCTCATGAAAGTGTACCAAAAGCTGTGGGTTTAAAATAATGTCGATTTCACTTTTCCCTGTCTCACTGATTTTCACAAGGAGCCCACAAAAATAATAGGGTATGAAAGCTTAATCCAGCAACACAGTGATGAGCACGCAAACCATTAACTGCCTGAGTAGTTCCTTTGGCATAAAGTAACAATGCAGATGCTTCAGTAAGCATAAGTTTTTAATCATTGAATCAAAGCCTAAAGCTTACACTGAATTTCAGAGATACTTTTGTCTGGAGCAAACACACTGAATTCAGTATATCCCCTTTCTGACAACCCCAGTCTAACTTGAACAAGAGTACAGATTTATGTAATTGAAAATAAAGTAGTTACAGATATCCCAATGGAAAAGCATACTCTGTATTAAAAGTGTAACTATAAAAAATCCTTCAAAGGACATATACTCATTTAATTTAAATTCCAAGGCAATTTCCAACCACTTATTACAATGGTCAGACTGCTTTTATTAAAAAAAAAAAAAAAAAAATTTTGATCTGGTTTTATACACAAATATGTAGTGGCAGAAAACCAATCATCTGACAAAAATAGGTTTGATGAATTTGACTTTTTTGACATATAAAACCATGGAAGTTTTACTCCTGTGTCTCTCACCAAAATAGGGCAGTTCTGTTTTTCCACACTGCTTAAATTAAACTGTCTTCCATTATAATTCCTAGTTTGAATCACTTTCCTATCAGCTTCCCTGTCTGCCTCAATGCTTTTTGACATACTGCAGCTGTACTTCTTTATGAAGTACTGTGTGGTCTGTTTCCTGCTATTTGATTAACCACTACTTCCCTTTCACTTGGAAATAAAATGCAAACATAAAACTGTGGTTTTGAATTTGCTGAAAGCAGTTTCTTTAGACTTTAAGGTTTGGGATTACCATGTGCCCGAAGTAGAGCTTCTGCAGTAAAGAGCGGGGCTTGAAGCATGTCAGCAGATTCCACGATCAGCATATCCTTAAGCCTTCGCAGGTCTTGAAGTCTTAGACCCTCATATGGCTTTAAGAAGAAGAAGAAGAATGATAATTCATGTCTACTATTTTCAAGTTAATCTCTAATGCAATGTTAAAAAGAAAGCATTCAAAGCACTGTTACTGTTCACGATCTCAGTTGTGAGGCAGTATGGGACAAAATTTAATCACTGTGCACACCAATGACCATGCAAAGCTATATGGAAACACTGTCATTTTGTAATATTTATAGTATGATTTTTGTAAACTTCAAAATCTAAAAGCCATCTTCAAATTATAAGATAGCCTAACACCCACTCTCTCTCTCCCAAAAAAAGCTAGATATTCACAGAATCCAGATGAACTTTGATTCAGTGATTAGGCCTCAGATATTGTGGAATAGCTATGACAGTGCATGACTAGATTTGAACTAAGGATTTAGAGAAGAGCCAGAGAAAGGACAGGTTAACATACATTGCATATAGATTCCCTGACACTAACTTTATACATTAATTGAGACCTGCTAACTCTGACTTGATCTGGAGGAGGATACATTGAGACATTAGACAGTAAGAAGTTTGTGAGTAGAATCCAGTACAGGTCCTCTGAGGCACCCTTTCAGAAGCGAAGTCAGTCCTGAATAGGACACATGAGACATGCAATTAGATGTGCACAGAAACACAGAAGAGTTGAGGTTGGAAGGGACCTGCAAATGTCACTTTTTCCCAACCTTCCTCCTCAATCAGGGTCACTTAGAGCCAGCTGCCCAGGACCATGTCCAGATGGCTTCTGGATATCTCCAAGGCTAGGGATATACTGTACAAGAAGATGTCAAAACTCTTTGAGAAACAATGGCCAACTCTCATAGCCCTACAGAGAGCAGATTATCCAGCTACCTTCCTGGTCTGGAGCTCCATTCCCTTATTACAATTAAAATGCCCAAATCAGAAAGACAAAAAGAAGTAATTTTAGGATTCAGAATTAGCTCCAACCAAAAGAGCAGAGATACACATATGTTTGCAGACTCCTTTTTAAAACAAAGAAAGGAAGACTATGAGAGCAAATAATGTATTTGTTAGTGTTGCACACAGAAAATGCCCCCTAGGAAGGAAGAGGAAAAAACAAGTGGGAGGGTCTGCATAGAGAATGGATACAGAAAGGGTATGTAAAAACCACTATTCTTACATGCACTGGTTTTATTTATATAAAGGATAGCTAACAAAATATTTAAAGCATTTGACATAAAATGTTACATGCTCAGAACTAATTAGGAACCTGGCCACCAAATGGCAATTGTCTTCAGCAATTTGGAGACAGAAGTACACAGCAACAGTGGTGACAGATAATCACAGTTAAGACTATGCATCATTATTTACTATCTCCAGTGCTAGATTATAAGGACACACATGTATGCATACATACATAGCCCAAAAGCAAAAGACTGGTTCTGTCCTAGAAAGGTTACAATCTAAGTAAAAGTCTACTGTCCCCTTTGAGGATAACAAGCAGAAGGCAAAAGTGATGGGGAGAATGGATTCCTTGGGTTTCTAAATGCTTTTGTTCTTTTGAGACACCTACACTAAAAATGTAATTTACTTCCTGTACTCCAGACATCATCATAAACTCCATAATGCATCTAAAACCATAACTGACTCCCACAAGGACATCATCTCCTGTTAGATAATCAGTGAAATAAACAGGTGCTTCTCGATATTAGAAACTTTGTCATCAGCAAGAGTAATGCTCCACAGATATGAATTGGGTCTTTGTTCTTTCTGAGAAAGCAAGCAAAGCAGAAGAGAAATGACCTATGAGTGTCCTGACCTGTATCTTGATTGCTCAAGTTCAGGCAGTTTCTGTATGTCCTTCCATTGCTGATCATGCATGACTCAGTAAAGGACAATCTGAACGTTAATGGCTTGCACTGAAATAAATCTGGGCCACTTGGATTAATAGCATGCTGGAATTTGACTGACCTTCTTAACTTATTACAAAAGAGATAATTTAAAAAAAACATTTCAGAGAAACAGGGATACTGTGTGCCAGAATGATTATAATTGTGCTGTATGTACAGCAAAAAACCAGAAGCAAAATGGTCATGACTGAATCTGAACTCCGTTTTGAATTGCAATTGTAAAACAATCAGCTGTGTCAGCACAACAGTACTCAATTCTTGAAGACCATATACATCATAAGAAAAAATGTCTTTTCTGTTAAACTTGCAAAATATAAGCATGTTTTATGACCTGGTATTTTATCCTGAAATGCAGATATGTTCAGAATTATATTTAATTGATTGGTTCTAGGTCAAACACTGGCAAGTATCTCCTCTGAGTAACAGACCTACTATATTATCTCAGCTGGAGCATTCCACACAACACAGCAAGGGAGTTTTGGATCTGCAGTTTTTAAGAATCCTTATTTTATCTTTTTAAGTAATAAGGAAAATCTTTATTAAGAATGTGTTTGAAACGTCAGACATTTGTTTCATAAAATAATGTATAAGCCCACAGAAGAAGCTGAAAGAAAAGAAATTTTAGGCTGGCACTATCAAGTCACTTAATCTGGAAATTCCAGAGTGAAGATTTTATACAATGGGAACCTTAAAAATGTTAATGTGTACAAGACAGTCTTGTAGAGATTTGTGAAGATACAGTCTTTAGTTATGAGGGTGTACATCCTTTATATAATATCACAGAGTTTTGTTTTTAACTACTTCAAACACTGATGACTTATCTCTGCAATGCCATGTGCTGTAAAGGATTTTGATTGCAGCTTATGATGCTCAGAGACCTCCTTTAATGGTCATTTATGGAGGAGCTCTTTATTGATATTTGCTGTGAAAAAGACATTGATCAATACTGGCATAATTTAACTAGATAATGATTTTGAAATATACTGTTAGTTGCTACTTTAATGCATTGCTGAGCTTCTCACTACAGATTCCAACATTTCTGTATTCTCAAGAGCTCTTCTTTGAAATTTTCTTCTCAAATTTTTACTACTAACATTTAGATATCCCAAATTATACATTTTTTTTCTCCTGAAAGTACTTTCAATATGTAAGCTGATTATTTTAACAGCTCATTTCAAACTATTATTACTTTCTTCTCTTTTAAAGCACCATTAAAATAGACAGGGGCAAAGTACCTCTTTGCTACAGTGATGACTATATAATTAAATGGTGTCAAAACACTCCATGCAAACATCCTTCTTTATGGGTGGATGGAGTTCTATAGTTAATGGAGTAATATATTAAAAAATTATTTATACTCCATTTAACTCATTCAAGTAAAATTACATGTACATAAGAGTACATGTATCTTAACTAACTGTACTCCCCTTCTCTCCTTTCACTTAATAAACCATTCTCTATCTGTAGAGAAAATAAATTTTAATAATTTAAGAAAATTCTTTGTACTTATGGTATTTGCATTACTTATATATTTATATGACATCAATTCAGGAACTGAAAACCATTCCAATTATTATACACTCAGTAAATCTGTGATACACTCACTAGCAGTGATTTTTACAGTATTCAGTGGCACATATGTAAAATGATGAAGAAATGATATATTTTGCTAGTGCACAAGGTATTTCACTGTGTCTGACTGAGAGCCAAAACTGTTCTTGATGATCTGCTCTCAGGTACTGCTCATTCCCAGATGTTTCTTATGTAAGTTTAAAACATTACATTATTTGATTGAAAGAAAGGACCCTGTTATCTCCCAGGAGTACATCACCAAGACAAATATGCTCTCATGCTACAGTAAACAGCAATGTAAGAGACTGTGCAAAAGAACAACCAAAATCTATAAAAGCAGCTTAAGAACAATCACTTACTGTCATATTATTTAGTGTATCTTCAATTAGATTTAAAATATAAATTTAGATTTTATATGACAAAGATTTTTTTTCAGATTATTCAACAAAGTAAAAGCAAAGAATCAAGAAAAAAAAGATTGTGTTCTCCTGTAAACATGGCATATTTGGAAGGGGAGGTATTGGGTACTATCATTCCAGATACTACTGTGCAGATCATAAACACTGGAGTTAAGCCCATTTGGCTGTTTTGCCTGGGAAGAAATCCTATTCATGGTTTTCAAATGTTTTATCTTTTCCTGTAACCTTCATTCAAAAGAAGCATTTCCTTTGAAAATGCATTTCTTACAGTTCAAAGTTTTTAAATTATTCATTAATGAATATTTTCTGTTTTGGAAGGATGTTGAATGGCAACAATTACAAGCTGAATACTAAGCTAAAAAAGCATTTTGTACACTCCATCCCTTAGTTTTTAATACATAAAAAAGAAATAGAGAAAAAAAGTAGAGGATCATCCTTGAGAGGCAATTTTGGTGAAGCATCAGTGCTCTGGGGCTTTTGACGGAGGCATCACCATAGCCAGTGGTAAGGGCAGCTTTCACTGCCGTCCCAGACATTTGTGTACAGACCTGGAGGACGAGGACATGCAGTCATTTGGATTGCAGCTCAGTGTAAATCTTTCTAAGGCTGTTTTTTCAACTGGTTTTGGCCACTCTGAGGGCTAAGATTGAAAAATTAACTTCTCCTGGCTCTTGGCTCCTCCCTTGTGCCAGCACTTGTGCTCTTAGAGATAAATACGAAGTTAGACAAATTATCCCACTGGAAGTCATAAAGAAAGCGGGGAAAAACCAGCAGGGAGCACATGAAGACAGAATTGCTCTATGTAAATCGCCAAGGTCATCAATTGGTGTACCAAATTCCAGGCTGATATGTTTTGGCTTGTGAACATTTAGAACACATGTGAGATGTATGTGAGATGGACAACTGTACAGTCCCTTGTAACTATCAAGTTTTTAAGCTGGTTTTGCTCAGCATCTACCTTAAAGAGACATGAGACAATATCTTCTCTTGCAGAAAAACCTGTTCAAGCGGCCCTTGATTTTTCCCATGCATATCTGTAAGCTCCCCGTCTTCTTAACGGTGCTGGTATATATGCCAGCAAACCCTTGGTATAAATATGATGATAACAACTATTCAACTTACATGAAAAAGTTACATATTACCACTTTTTAAAAACTTTTTCTTCTTTTAAGCTAAAATATTGCCATGATCCAGCTGAAAACATAACCTTCCTAATAGTTTTACTTGCATAACTGAAGGAGTGGTAAACTGCAATGATGGCAAGAAACGGCTGCAGCCTTTCAAAGTGTTTCTGCCAAGAGAGGAAAATATAATTTCAAACTATCTTCTTACAGTTTGCGTGCCCCTACATGGGAATATTCGGAGAAACTAAATTAAGTACATTTGCTATTTCAACGTACAAAGTATATTAAACCTCATGTCTAAATCTCTCATCTAGGGATAAATAATCTAATTAAGCCTGTTTATATTTTAATTGATCCAAGAAAAATGGTCAAAAAATTAATTGAACACTACAAAAAGTACAAAAACACTACAGAAAAGACTTTCTTACTCACAAATAAAAGTGACCATGAGTGGCATTTTTCAGGGAAACAGTTCATGTGATCTAAGCCTACTCATGTATTTTCTTTTAAACATCCTTAGGGCATAAGTGGGCTAAGCTAGTAAAAGGCCAAGCCATGCTATTTCTGAAGGGAGTAACCATAGAGAAATCTACTGTTCTTTAATTTAAACAGAATTAATTTGTACTATTCACTGAATCATATAATTTATCTATGTATTTGTCATGGGTTAGCAAAGCATAGTCCCGGAAGTGATGTTCTTGCAAAGGGGTGCTTACAGCTTCCTCTGTGACCTGACAGCACCTATCAGTGGCCAGTTTGAATATGGACAATTCTTTAAGCCACTTAAAATTGTGACTGCCTCTGTGATCCACACTTAAGAATAGAAAACCCAGAGGCAGACTCTGTCTCGTTTCCAGTGTTGGGACAGGTGGCTGCGGGCCCCGTGTGGGGGCCAGTGGGCCAGGCCCAGGCCCTGCTCGGGCCAGGCCGGGCGGGGCCACGGCCATCCTGGAGCCGATGGGCCCTGTTCCATCCGCGGAACCCCCCCACAGCCCTGCTGTGGGCAGCCGGAGTGGCTCGGAACCGCCCCCCTCTCCAGTGCGGCCAAGATTCAGCTGAAGCTGCACCGCTGTCCGGCAGAGATCATGTGAGCAACAGTGATAAGCGAAATTCCAGCTGCAAGACCTAGGTGAGATTAACCCTTTTAGTGCTGTGAAGAGCTGAAAACCTGAGGGAAGAGAAAGAGGAGATGCTTAAAGCTGAAATTACCCATTGTAATTTCATGAAGGCATGGGGGGGTGGAGCGTTCAACTTGTACTTGTGAGAAAAAGCACCTGTGCTGAGATAGGCAGATGCTGAAGCAGCTGTAATTTCATGAGAAGTTTGAACACGGAGAGATGGAAGCGATGAGGACTTTTGCTCCAAATGGAAAAGGAGAAGACCTCAATTCCTAGAGATGCTCCCAGAGATAGTCCTAGAGATGAAGATGAGGAGGACCCTTTGCTCCTAGGGAAGGAGGAGGGCCTCTGTTCTTAGAGATGAAATGCTCCCAGAGAAGAGAACTTTTGTTTCTGAATGGCTCAACCTTAAATTTATAGCCCAGTAATTCAAGAGTGGACCCTCGAAAGCAGTTGTGGGAAAAGCTGCAAGCTGGGGGAAGGGACTCACATGCGAGCAGAGAACCAACCCGGGCGGCTGGCTCGTTGTGATAATGTTTTCATAGCATGGGCAAGAGAGACTCCTCTTCCTAAATGAACTGAACAAGGTTATTATGGAAGTGGTAAACAGACTGAACATCTTAAGGGTTGTCTTTCTACATTGTCAGTGGGAGAAGGGAGAGAGGTGGGGGGGAGGGAGGAGGAGAAGTGTTCTGAAGGTGTGGTATGATTTTTTTTTCCTTCTTTTAAGTCTGTTAATAAACTTCTTTATATTATTTCAAGTTTGGTGCCTGCTTTGCGTTTCTCCTAATTCTTATCTCACAGAAGGTAAATAGTAATGAGTATTTTGGACCAAACCACTACAGTATTCTTATTTAGAATTTTACTTAACTAAAATCTGATTATGGATAGGGAAGGAACTTGTACTCAGAATCTTTTTGGTCAAATTATCCTTATGGAATCACAGTTGTCTGTAAGGCATAACAGAATTCAAGCAAATTTTTTGTCAGTGAATTGTCTCTCTGTTTCCAAAATTTACTTGGAAATAACACCACTTGTTATTACCTGTTTTTCACACAAACTCTGGTATGCAGTAGCTTCAGGCATCATGTTATAAAACAAGAAAGTAAATGCACTATTTTAAAGTCTTGCACTAGTCAGTTTTAGTGTTTTTTGTAACATTCAACCCAGTCTCAGTCCAGGAAGATCCACTGAAACAGTTTCCCTACTCTATTCCACAGATTTGCTCCATTTCAGAATTTCTTTTGTCTTAATTTTTGAGACAAAAAGGCATCAAAATTAAAAAAAAAAAAAAAATTTGGTTTAAATTAAATAAAGATATTAGTGTCATTGAGTATTTTAAAATTAAAGTTTGATTTAGAGAAACTGTTTCCCAGCTTACTGGCCTCACTGTATCTCCTCCAGCCTCACAGCCTGCAAGACAGTCCAGGTAATTAAGATATGGATAAAATTTCTGTTTAATTTTGACAATGTATTTGTTATGTTCTCAGAGCTTAACTTGAAAATTATAAAGAGCTGTGCTTGAATTTTTTTACAAATACAAAGTAAGAGTACCTACTGAAATACTTTGCAGACTTTTGTCACAATGTAACTGCAACAAATAATGTATAAAATACTTCAGATTTAAAGTATCCTCTGACCTCTTTTTTGTCTAAAGCAGCATACTCAGCTTCAATGCTTTCAGCTTCAGGATCACGTGAAAATACCATTCGAGATTCCAGGTTAAGAGCCAGCTCTTTGTGGTGCTGTTTCTCTGCACAGTCACATGGGGTATCTTTATTTTCATTTTCTGCAAACAGATCTCCACCATGTTTTACTAGAAGCTGAAAAGTAAAACAGCAAAGTAAGCAGTTATTAATTAGCAACTCTAATCCATAAAGAAAAGGCACAGTAGTTAAGAAGAGAACAAAAAATTATGAACAAGAAAAACGGAGAAAAATACAGTAATAATAATAATCTCTAAAAAACAAAGATTCTCTATTGTTATTAATTAAATTACTGCTTACTTTCATGCATAATTATAGCTATAGCCACAGTAATTCCAAAGAACCACAAAATCTAAGAAATATGTTACAAGGCAATGCTGCACAATGTTAGTTAGGTTTTAAAGATTAAAATTCTGCTTTACTGATATGGTCAGTGCCCCACAGAAAATGAGGGGCCTGAGGCCCTCAAGCATGTGTCAAGATGGAGCTAGAAACACCTTTAAATATTCCTTCTACATGGGTACAACTCCACCGTTTGTATTCTTGTGCTGACAGAAAATAGGAGATTCCTTGAGTAGGAGAGATGAGAGGATACCAATTCACAGGGAGCACAAAATACTACTGGCAGCTCTACTTTGTTTTTGAGGACATGAAAAAAGTGAAATGAAATAATGCTAATTCTAGTAATTCTCATACAGTCTAGTATGGTGCCATTTCACCAACCCCTTCTCTTGCCAGTAACCTCCCCCCCCAAATGCAGTCTCTAACTATTAAACCCTTGTGCTGCTCTGCTTAACTTGCTAACTTGTTCTTCTGCTATAAACTGACCTGATATAAGCAAGGACAGCATATGCCACAGATTTTAAAGGCCCAAATGGACCATTCTGTTGATTTATGATGACACCTTTATATCATTACTAAAATGATTCATCGCGTTTCTAAATAAAATCTATAAACATTATCTCGCCTTCAAGTTAAGATCATGATGTCTGTAACGACACTATCCAGGGGATTTTAAAACTCAGGTTCTAATTTTTATACTTCTAAAAAACCCCAAATTTCTCCAATGTTATCTGTTCTTCACATAAGCCTTTTAGATCATGATCAGACACTCCTTAATTTTTTCTTCAATAGAAGAGAAAATTTCCTTCACCTGTCACTGCAGAATACAGAATGTTTTTTACAAACCCGGATTCATTCTTGTAGATTGGGAAACCTTTCCCACATTCTCCAAAATAAAAAGAAATGCAAACCCAAAAATACTGCAAACCAGTGCAACGACAAGATTTAGTTGAGAAGATATTAGTGTCATTGAATATTTGATCTTCATAGCAGAGTATCAGGCAGAAATACAGATAATATTGGGACAACTACCAAGATACACAGCCAACAGTTAACCTTTGTTCTATCTAAACTTAACATTGCCAAAACTTTGTTAACTTGAGTATCATATTCTGTCTGTTCATTTTAACCTCTAACAGAAATTTTACTGAGGCCACTAAGACCTCTTCTGAGGGGGGAAAAAAAAAAAAATATATATATATATATTTGAAAGAACATTCCATAGACTTATGCAGCTCAAAATGTAATCTGCAAGATGAGGAATATGCAAAGCAAAAAGTTTTTAATAATGATGCCATATTTCTCTAGAAGCACTGTTAAAAAGTCTTATGTTGCTTGATTAATTGAGATTAATAATCTAAACAATCATATTAGCAATTTAAACAATTGCAAAAATACCATTTAATACGCCAAATATACTGTGATACTGTGGAATGTATCTGGATGAAATCAAATCTATTCAGCATGTAAGTTATTATTGTCTATTCAATAGTTTGAGATAAGAACATTAATTTTGCCCAAACTATCTTTAGCAATGGGTTCCACACAGCTGTTTTGCTCAGAGAAATCTAACACATGTGAATGGAGCAGTATCAAGACTGCATATTTGACTGCCAGCTCCGAACTAGTCAGCTAGTAGGTGCTTCACCCACAAGGATCTATATTTGGGGTTTCCTTCTCTTATTTGGGTGGGGCAGGGATAGGCAAAGATACAGAACTGGGGTTTTCCTGAAAAGTGCTGAGACAATGAAAGAGGAATGCTGCTCTGAAGTGAGAGTAACCACCGCAAAAATGGGCAAAAGGCACTCCTGGGGTTCTAAGTGACCTTCGGTTTACTGGAGAGAGGGAAGACAACTTGAGGATTAGGCAATTCAGTTTTTTATCTCTTTTTGTTTTGTTAAGAATTTTAATCCTCAAATACTTCCAGGAACAAAGAGATAATTGTTAAATTCCTTCACTGATCTCTGTTTCAGGCTTGGTGAAGGCATGTAGTGCTCCTGTTCATAAACCTGTTCCTGTTGAAGGAGTTAGAAGGACTACAGACCACAGACTGGAGGACTTAGTATATCTCAGATCCAAGGTCCTCTACCCTCAAGGTAGGGCACATAAAGAAGTTTAAACTTGGGGGTGTACATTATGTTTTTAATGCAGAAACCATGACTAGTTAAGACTTCATAACTCTGGCAAATAGCAATCCACGTGGATCAGACTGTAAATTCTTCTTCAAAGACAAACTGAAAGCAAATTAGAATCAGAAATGGTTTACTCAATTACAGTGCCTATTGTCAAGATAGCATAACCCAGTTTATATAATTAAATGGGGAGCTAGCAGTCTAGTAACTGGATTTATCTAATGAATCACATTACAGACACTGAGAAATAGAATGATAATTTGTAAAGAAGCACAAACCATGAACTTTAATGATGAGTTTAAAAGGAATTGATTTTACAGTCTGCAGTTAAAAGCTGCAGCCCAGAACCACAATTCACTCTGCAGCAGCTGTGATTCTTTCTGACATTACGGTCTGCCTGGATCTTACTGCGTGAGCCCATTTGCCTAATGCTCTTGAAATTGAAACTTCTGAACTGTTGTGTCTATCTCTAATACCACTGAATAGCCCCATTTAGGGACATGAAGGCAGAAACATGCAAAAGACTCCTTGCTCAAATCCCTTGTAAATCTGAAGGCTAAGTTTCTAAATACCAGATACTGAAATATATTGGAAACTCGTTACTAAAGTTTTCTTCTGTTTAACATTTCACTACCAGAAACAACCTTTCTTATGTCAAATCATTTTATGTGAGTGCTTTTCACCAACTTTGTTCAGAGGTCATTAAATGCTAATTGCTGATATCTCCTATTTTCTCATATGGCATGCACATTTGTCCTCTGTTGTATAATAATGTAAATAAAAATATGTTTAACAGCAAATGTATCTATCATCTTGAAGAAGGATAGATAAAACACCTGTGAGTGAAATGCCTATAGTCAGAACTTATCAGGAAGCTGGACCAGATAAGTGGCACTAAAACAAGAGAACAAGAGCTAGTCCTTTGCAATTAGTTTCTTTACTAAATCTGAAAGAATAAAAACTTGACAATCAAAATAAAAGCAGTAGTAACACAGACCTAGGAGATAGCCTGATATTTGTTTACAAACAAATCACATCACAAGAGGCTCTAAATCAATCTTATAACCGTGCTTTATTTTGGATGAAACAATGAGCCAGACAACACCTATATGTCATTCAGTTACATGTATATAGTTAGCAGGGTCTGAGTGTACTTCAGCTAGCGAAGACTGCATGGTGACTTGCCTCCCTGGTGAAAATCAGGAAGTATGTAAATAATTTCTAAGGACGTGTTGAAGACAAACTGCTGGTGTGGAGCTTGAGGAGCTGTAACAATATGGGGCAGAGAAAAGAGAAGGTATTGGGGCAAGATTCAGGCTGTGTTACTGGAGGGTAAAGATCAGCACCTAACAGCAGCATCCTCTTAACTCCTTTCAGTACTGAGCAGGGAACCAGAGAGGCAGAGGCTTAAATAATAGCATAGAAAATGGCATCAGGAAGATGAGTTTTCATTTGTTAGAAGCTCAAAAAACTAAGGATGATCTGTATACTAACAGAATGAAAGAAGTGTTGGATACTGGAAATAAAAAGACACTATCTGAACTTCTACAGAAAGAACTAATGAAAAAACCGAAGGTAAAGAAGAATATTCAGTTCAAGGGGGTGCACCGCTGAGGCTGGGGAATTGACAAACTAAATGAGAATTCTCAGACAATATCTGAAAACTCCACAGAATACAACCAGCAAACATAATGCGAGAATCATAGAGAAGTTCACAGTATTGGAAAGGTGATGCTACGCACATTTTCTAATAAACCCCAAAAAACCTGATAAATAAATAAACAAACTAACTCTATCACCTAATACTAGTGAAATACAATTCTGGAATTAAACAAACAAACAAACAAAAAGCTTTGGTGATGACCTGACTAAAACTGTAACAATAAAGGTAACATGGCTACTAAGAATAGAAATGCTGCAAGAAAGAAATCACAAAAACAAAGGGAACTCCTGTCCCTGCATCTCCCAAGTATATTTAGAAAATATGTAAGCTAATAAATTACTCCTAAATTAAAATTTCAGACTACATAGGTGACTGGATAATAGACAAAACAGTCAGCAAACACATCAGAGGAGGAGCAGCTCCTGACTGTCCAGAGTAGTCTGCAAGACCTAATTCAAAATGTTACCATCAAAGAGCCGCTCATTAACAATTCCCAAAGATTCATTAAACTTGCAGAAGAAAAAGACAAGAAATCCACTTTCTACTTTCAAAAAGTGGTACTAAGTAAGTGTGGGAAAAAATCATCTGTGAAGAGAGACAAACAGGACAGAATCTTATGGAAAATAAGAAGCTGAAGCTGTCTACAGAGGAAGAATATGTAAAGAACAAAGTCTGGGAAAGGTAAACGCAAAATCACAATAAAGAAGACTGACAGTTTTTTGAGCAGTATATCAAGTGCATAACAACTCAAATAATTTAGAAACATCACACAGTAAATTGTTCAATGTTTTTGTGAAGTTGGTTGCTGGACAAACTGTAAAAGCAATCTCATATAACATATAGCAGAAAAATGCTATGAACTGTTGGAGCCCAGATTCTCTGTGGATGTATTATGCATACTTTATGAAGGACACAAAAGAAAGTCTTTCAAATTGAAGTCTCAGCACAAGAGGTTCTAGAAAAATCAGTAGACCAAATACTAATATAAATACCCAGCATCAGATGGTACTTATATTCATGAGTCCTAATGAAACTCAAATATGAAACTTCTGAACTATTTATTATAATATGCAGCTTACTGATTAAATCTGTCACAGTACAAAATTAGAAGATAGTAAAAGTAATACCAATACTAAAAACAGCTCCAGAGAACATCAGAAAAGATTATCAGTTTTTACTGCAGAGAGAGGTCACCAGTGAAATCCCAGAGGTTCTGGGACCTGTTTAAGATATGAAGTTGTTATCTAGAAGAGAAGGTGAATAAAGAGGTGATAAACTTTGCTGATGATACTAAGTTACTGAGCGTAGTCTGAATAAACATGAAATTATAAACAGAAGAAAAAGAATGTAAATTTCACATATAAATGCTGAACTCTGAATTAATTGTTACAATTGCAAATACAAATCTTGATGTTAAAATAGACAGACTTATGAAGATGTTAGCTGTTTTCAAAAATGCTAGATGTCTGTTCTTGTGTTCTTTATATTAAATTACCAGCACAATTAAATACTCGTTCTCATTACTTGATATAGTTTAAAAATAAATCTTATGTAAGACCTTCAAAAGTCATTCCAAATTACTCATTATTAACCACTACTTTCACGAACATTAAAAAAGCTGGACACTGTAAATTAAAGACATCAAATCTGTTCTTGAAACATGGACAGCATTTCAAGTCTCAGCTGCAGAGCAAAATAAAAAGAGCTCTAATTTTCTCTCAGGTAGTTATTTCACTTCACTTTACACATACAGGAGGCCTATGCCTACCTTTAAAGCTTTTTCTCCATTGTTACAGTCTTGTAATTAATTCCAATTTTTATATGTCTACATGAGTCTTCTTCATGTTGAGGAGTTATTGTCATGGAGTTAATGTACATGTAATCCATTTCTTTCATTTTTCTCTACAGTGTGTTTTGGGCTGTTTATCTTTACAATTTTTCCAATTAATGAAAAATAAAAAGTTAATTCAATATACCATACCAGATTCCCTTCCCCACGAAAAATAGCCTTGTGAAACACTGTGCATGTCAGTTACTCATAACAATATACATAAACTTATATATGAACTTTTACCTCGACACAGGTTTTCATCCCTGAGGCAGCAGCATAGTGCAAAGGCGTATTTTTTTTGTTATCGACAGCATCAATGGCTGCTCGTTCATATTGTCCTTCATCCAGCTTTGCTCCCTTCCACTTCAGGATCATTTGCAGACAATCTGCTCTTCTGCAGTCGTCTTCTGAGGGTCGTGTCAGGCGAGGATGAAGAGCTCCTTCTGAGATCATGATCTGAGGTCCCATACACAGCAAGTGCATAGATGTCTCATTGTGCACATTCCGTTTATTTGGGTTACCATCTCTAACGAAAAGGAAAGTTCTGCAGTGGGGGAAAAAAATAGAAGAAAAATAATTAGCACACAATTCCATTCATTTCCTTGAAGTGGGAAGTGTGTATTATGACAGCTCTCCTTTTTGCAAAGACTTTGATTAGCTGTGTTAGTGACAAATGTTCTTCAACAGAGAATTATGATTGGACAGCTCTCCTCCATTCCTCTTAGAAGCTGAGAGCCAAGATCTGGATGAATTATTGAAATATCACTAAGTACCATTACTTTGTCAGTGTATGAGAAAGTTTATTCTACAATTCTGTGTTGCATTATGATAAATGTTATTAAGTCACAAGATGGATAAAATAGGTACTTTATTTCTTCTGCTCTGTCCTGAATAACACATAGCATTTGGTAGTTTGCAAATAGATAATGACAGAGCAATTTCTTAAAAATTAATTCTCCTTTTCTGTATCTTTAGTCAGATGATGATGTAGCACTTACTCCTTCTTAAAATACTATAAATACTTTTCTTGCCAGCACTGCACACATTGAGGAACGACTATTGACTTTTTCACTCTAGAATATATGGAAGTGCAACATAATGCAAACTCTCCCCTATACAGGTGACAGAAGCAGGCAAGAATTTAAGTGTTCTCTTGAATGCTTTAGAGGCAGTTCAAAGTAAAAAATAAACTATTACCCACAAAAAGGATCACCTTAGGAATGAAAGGGAAACAACAGGCTTTTCTTAGAATCACAGCTCTGAATCCTAACAGCACCTGAGACAATACAGCTCCCTGCTGCTTCTTTCCAGCAAGGATTTATAGAAGTTACAATCCAGATCTGAAATGGAAGAAAAATCATCCAAGCTCTGTGAATTTAAACTTGCTTTAGCCTTTTGAGGTATACTAAAATAAATTTTTCTTAAGGGAGAGTAAATGATAGGCAATGGCAGAGAGGAAAGATCACCTCTTTGAAGGACTGCAGTCAGAGAGACAGCAATGCTGAAAGAACTCTGTGTGAAGGGAGGAAGAACAGGTATTGTTCCCTCAGGTTCCCAGAAAGGTAATACCAGGCTAAATCTGAAGCATGGCACATACATTCAAAAAGTCACTGCAAAAATGACTGCTCTGTTCCAATAAACCCCCTCACATATAAAGGCTACACAAGTATATCTCCTCTCCAGGCTGTTCCCTGACTCCAGTTTGCAAATATGAAAAAAACCAGCTATTCTGGAATCCCCACTAAGTTAGTGCAGGGGCCTAGGTTCTACCCTCCCTGACCACACCCATAAGACTAATGAAAACCAGTTTCAATCATTTTCAGGCAGTTTAGCCACCTGAAAGCAGGTGCTGCCTGCATACAAAATCAGGTAATAGTGCTCTTGGTGAACAGGGGTGAGAAGAACCTGACAAACTTACCCAATTTGACAAAAAAAAAGTTATTTACCTCAGTTATTGCCTTATGCTATAGTTAAAAATCTAAATGCCATCTCCTCTTTCAGTTGTACCTGAATACATCCCACCTTTCTCTGAGTTCACCCATGCTTTGTTCAGGACAATGAATAATCCTGAAACTATTTTTTTAATAAAGGAAGAGGCTGTACCGGGTGAATGGGAATTTCCCTTTCGGATATTATTGAAAATAGTCTAGACAAGTATTTCAGTAGAAAAAACTAGGCACAGATGATCTGGTCATGCAATGGAAGAATGTCTTGACAGCTGTTTGGTCAGTCGGATTCCTGTCCCTTCTTCCTCCTGAAAATTGGAGTGGTTTGAATTTAAAATAAAGCTTATTATTAAAACACCATTCTTTTAAATAGGTAGCAACAAAGTATTCAGAGCAAAACATAAAACAGTCTCCTCTATGTTGCCCTGTTTTGGCAGCAAAAATGTTCCTTAGAGAAATCTCTCTTTCATTCCATGATAGCTAACATGATAGATGCATTTGTTAGGCAATATGAATTTGCCAAACTTGAGATTAAAGATCTTGTCAAAAAAAAGTGACAGCATATTTTGTTTGCTTCAAGTTTTTTGTTTGTTCTCAGAGGGAAGGGATTTAGCTACACAGGCAAAGTGCTTCAGAGCCAATCACATGAAACGGTAAGACTAACCAGTACCAAACACTATCCAAAGTGAATTTGCTTGTTTGAATTAGCTTTATGTAGTATGAAACTTGAGACAGAAAGAAAGGAGAGGAAGGAAGGTGGGAAAGTCGAGACAGAGGGAAATGGGAAAGAGAGAGAGAAAAAGATGGGGACAACAACACAGATTCTATAGAGGCACTTGGATGTGATCAGCTCTTCACCATAAGGGGAAGTCAAGCCAATCCTGGAAACCCCAACTGAACCCATGACTTAGAGACGACTAGCATCCAAAAAAGGGCAAATTAATACATTTTACATCCACAAATTCATTACTCAACAGGGTTTCATTTTTAACAGTGGTATTTGGTGCATAAGACTTCCACAGAGCGTGCTGTAGATCCCTGCAATTTGGCTCACAACTTCAGAGGTATAAGAAGCTAAATTTTGCTTGGAAATGTACTGATAGAGTGAAAATATGCATTGCCTATGGGAAGTATCACTTAACCACAAGGCAGACAGACTTTACTCTAGTTGCAGTTTCCAGATTTTGCTTCAATCTGTAGCACTTTGCAGAATCCAAACTTGAGGTGACAAAAGCATCATAAAAGTGTTGAAGAAGTGACAAAAAGGAAAGGGCTGTAACATTCACACCTACTACTATCTGTATTTGCAGAAAAGCAGCAAGAAAGTCAAGATCACAAGGCTGGGAACTTGAATAATAAACAACTGGGACACATCCTCACTTTGGGAAACTAACAACACAACTATTTCTTCAGGTTTTAATAAAATCGTTAATGTTTGGGGCATGAAAACCACCATATTTACAGTTTTTTACTCTCTCTAAACAAATGCTATATATATTTTAGCTATATATAGATACACATTGTTGGAACTAGATGATCTTTAAGGTCTTTTCCAACCCATACCATTCTGTGATTCTATGCTACATATGTAAGCATAAAAAACCATACAAAAATGTACCTATGTGTGGAAAAATAAAACCAAAATAAAAAATGGGTGTAAAATGAAATGATAAAAGTAGTTCTGACAGCTGGAGGCTAAAACATGTCTGAATATGCTCAAAGACAGTGAAAGTAACAATTTTTGAAAGCAAAGCACTTATGTATACTGGATAAAGTACACAGAAAATTGTACTGTTGCTTTAAGCAAGGCAAGTAAGGCACTAGAAAAAGATGAGCTTCAACAACAGGGTGAACTGCACAGGATTCCCTTTCACAACATCCCATCTACTCCTTGGGTTAGACAGCCCTTGTAAGTACAGCTTGCTAAAGAAAGTTATACTGCAAACTCCAGTGCAGGCATAAACCTAAAGCCCATAGCTTTAAGAGAAGTATGAACATTAACAGAAGTATTTTAAGAGCATTAAGAGAAGTATGGGTAAGCCATGAGTTACAACAAAATACAGAAAAGCCAAGCCATGCTACCCAGTAATTTAAAACTCATTTGCAATGAATTAATTCATACAATTACTGAATCATTCATCTTTTAACACAGTAGGCTAATACTGAGGCATAAAACCTTGAATAACTATGATTATTTCACTAACCAGAAAGTACTGTTCTCCCAAATACACTATAAGAAAACAACTAGTGTACTAGTAAGCACTTGAAGAAATTTTTTTAACAAACATTACTGTTTGAAATAATTTTGTGAAGAGTATTGTGTTTTACCTGATGTTGAAAGCCACATCTAGTAAATATAATTATTGGTATTTTTATTCTTTATACAGCACTAGAAAGTTATTTTTTAGTACTTAAAAGTTTCTTCTCTGTTTCACTAAGATTCTTAAGCGTTTCTTACAGCCCAGGAATCTCCTGCATGCAGTAAAACCCTGGACAGGAGAGAATGACTATTCCTATTCTAAACCAAAGAATAAACTGACAGGTCACTAACCATTTATGAAAGAAAAACCACAGGCTATTATACTGATTTTTTGTAAGTCTTAATTCAATTGACCCCTTGCCTAACAACTGTTACTAACACTACCAGAATTCCCATAAACACTAGAAATATCCTGCTGTAGTAAGGAGTGAGGTTACACCAGTGATAATTTGGTTTAAGAGCAAAAGAAGCATCTGAGAGGCTGTCAGTGCTACTGTCTCCACTGCTGATGGAAGTCTGTAAAAGTTAAATCTTTCTTCTGAAATTTGAAATCTTCACAGACATTTCAAGGTCCCTTACACTGAGTACTCCACTCTGGCCTTCAATCCTGTATTTTTCCTAAACAGAATTTTTCTGTTTCTGCCTCCATTTATTCCCACTCCTATGACTCCTACCAAGTATGGTACATCTGGCAAAAGGCATCAAATAATTTCCTGAGTACTCAAACAATTTCTGCAGAGTTTCAGAGAAAACCACCAATTTGAGAAGCACATCCAGACTATGGCACATATGAATAATCTTTTACTTAGAGCAATCTAAGGTTCAAATGGAAATCTTTGACTCTTTAAACGTGTTCTGCTGGGCCTATTTCCCTTATGGATTTGATGTAATATTCTGTACAAAAATATTACCTAGAATGCAAGCACTGTATTCATTCTCTCCTAAACTGGCTCTAAAAAGCCTTACCATGTTTTCTTCACTGTGTTGCTATCATTTCACCTATGATTTCTCCAAACAGCTGGTTTCCAAAAGACTGTTAAAGTGATTAAAAGTAGGTCTGCACCTGGGTCTGAGTTCCAGGTCTGGACTGATTCATGTTAACATCAGCCCTAGTAGGCACCTCAGAAAGGTCTTCTACAAATATGCATCACTAAAGAATTTTCTATTCTCTTTACTAAAAAGATGCAAATAGGTTGAAAAGTTTCTCTGGTTTAGTGATTTTTGTGTCAGCAAATATAATTAAGTATGACCTTCTGTACACAGATAGCGATATTTGGCTTGGTACAACACACAAAGAGGGAGAATGTGCACGAGCGGCAAGGGGATACAACTGAATTCTGGAGCACAGATACAAAGACAGTGCACTCTAAAAGTGAGGAACACAAAACTTGGTTAATCCTTACATTTGTTATACCATGGGCTAAAGAAAAATTATGCTTTATTTATGGTTCCTATGCCTGTTAGGAGGAACAGCAGCACCAAAACAGAGATTAAACAATTCCTGGTGCAAAAATGTATCAATTACATCTGTAAGTTTCTAGTAACCAGAACACTATTGTTTTTATTTATGAGTTAAGTTTGGCCTTCCCTTGGACAGTCAGGAATACTGTTTCCAAGATCCCATGCCTCTTCTGGCTTTTATTTCAATATTCTGAGTAAGATTTCAAAAGAAATAGAGCTGAGTGCCAAATCAGAAGTGGCTTCCACTGAAGCTGGCTGCTTACCAGCAGCTTTTGTGACAGTTCTCTGTAAAGCAAAATCTGTGTGATTTGCATCTCTGTCTCTGGCCCTTTCTTACATACATCTCTTGACAGCTAGAACCAATTCTCATGCATCTGTGTCATCCTTCCACCCTTGTCTCCAAATCCTTTCTTTGAACACAATTTTTTTTCTGAGACCATCCATGCTGAATTCTCTTCTCATGTAACTGCTGACTATTATTTTTAGATTGGTCTCAAACAAATGTGAGATGAAATAATAAACATGAAACTACCAATAAGTGTGTTCATTGTCACCTTTTAAACACACAGATTTGTATTTCTGCACAGGACAGTTTGTAAATTACCTGGCAGTGTATGGTATCTAGTGTTGATATTATTTATATAGCAATAATGAAGAAATTACAAAGTGAATACTATCAAGCTTTGCATCATTTCTATTTCTTAAAAACTGTATTACAGAAGTTGTCTCATCTTTCTCTCTCCCTCCGTAAAAATGTCTTCAGTTTATATGTTGCTTTATCTTTAATGACGCTAATTTTTATTTTCCTTAAATGTCACAATGATGTAACTTTATTACATTAAATTGAAAAGAAAAAGTGAATTTAAAAAAATCAAATCTTTCACAATCTGTATCTTGGCCAAAAGGAAAACTGGGTCTATATACAATGTCACTGAATATTTTGCTTGAATTTGCATTTAGGTATAAAAATTAATGAGTTATTTCTGAAAAATTTACTTCTGTTTATCAGAAACTGCAAGTCTCTCAATCATTATTCCAGTACTGAGCCAACAGATCTCTCTGGTAAGGAAGCCACCTGTGCTTCCAACCCCAGGGTGAAGTGAAGCCATTTGACACAATGATTCAGTATTTACCAATCAACTCAATGGAGTCACAAACTCCACCTGGCAACAAAATCAGTTGAAATAAAGACGTAGTCATTCTGGTTGGCAAGGACCAAAGCTGTACTCCTCTATAACCCAAAGAGAATTTTACTTTGCCTGTGATAAAATGTTCCCGACAGCTCTACGAAGGAGAACAGACAACACAGAATAAGAAACCTTTAATAGTGCACTGCATTAATAGATCTCATCTCACCAATCACTAACAAAGCACTCTTACTCTGCAATGTCTGATTTCCACCAAGCAAAGTAAAATCAGAACAATTTCCTCTGGGTGCAAAAAAACCTATCAAGAAGAAGCAATAACACATTCAAGAATGGCAGCTGTAACTGGAGAGTAAAGGCTGTGAGTAACAAACTCATGAGCATCACGTATCTTTAATATACTAAGATTAAAATAATCAGAAGTCAAATAGAAAAAAGTCACATTTAAGAGCTAAAAACACAGCAGCTGACTGGCTTTTGATCTTTGCTTGTAGGTCAGACTATGATTAAGATAAAGTCTACCCCTGTTTCGCATTTTGTGAGGCACTTATGAGGAGCACCAGGGAAGATACCTTGGGAGGCCACACACATCTATTCAGTGAAAACTCCTTTTAACTGAGATTTTGAGCTTTAGGGAAAGGAAAACAAGGAAGTCAGTCAGATAAGGGTCTGAGTTTTTCAGCCTACCTATTGTACTTTAGAAGACAGTGCCCAACTGAGTGGTAGCCTTTGAGGAACACAGCAAATGCTACTGCTGCTACTCAACATCTGTAGTTGCTCCTCTAAGTGTCCCGTCTGTTTTCTGTCTTTGGCAGTTTTCTCCAGGATTTAGTCACAGTAAGAACTTGATCACTTCTAAAGGCTTCCTATTTTTACTGTTTGTCCATCATCTTGACTGCTTTTTAGACTGACTATGATGAAAATGACCTTACAAATTACTATTTTCTACCATCCAGTCAGATGCTCTACTACTGAAATCAGGGGCACTTCAATTCACTTAGTCCTCTTGCTTCTTCACAAACATGCCCACAAAGCCCTGTCAGATCATATTCTTCATATATTATTCACCTACATCTAATCAAGAGGCCCCTTCAGTATTTCATATTCCAAGGAATTTGAAAGGTGACCAAGACTCACAACCACGCAAAATAACTAATCTAAAAAGGACCTTGCAAAGCCAATTCAGCAGCTGAGTCCAATGGCAACAAAGCAACTGCATAAACACCAATGCTCCCACTTGGACAGATCCAAACACTGCACAGATCATTCACCACACACCATGAAAGGAAAACATTTAACACTATACCACAAGCAGTATCTCCCACAAGTAGCATTCATGTCTTATATTGTAAAACCATCAAAGTGTTCTATTTACAACTTTGCAGGTGCTTACTATTCAATTTTACATATTTAGTATAATGTAGGATGAGATTCATCTTCTCAGCTCTGGTGACCTACAGTGCAGACAACTACAGCTGATCTGGTTCTCTTAAATTCCCTTTAAAATCAATGGGAAGAAACAGGCACTTCTGGCACATATTTAATTTTAAATACTTTATGGTCACCTTTGCAATACATGAATTGTGCTGTTGGCTTCACTAATTATTCTGACTAGATTTATTATCTATGTCTATATTGACTATAAAGGAGACCTAGTATGAATAATTCCAGTGCAGACATACTTATTTTTGTTAATAAAATTAATCTTAAATAGAAGTATATTTGAAATATGTATCTGTATAATTTTTGATAATTAAAACCAAGCTGCTTTTTGTTGTTCAAAGTGAATGATCTAGACAATGACATTCTAATAAATTATTCAGATGAAGTAATGTATCATATATTTTAAGTTATTAAACCAGAACAGAATTATTTTGTTAGGTGGAAGAAAGGGAATATAATTACGTGGTAATCTTTTATATTCAAACAAGAACCCAAAACTTTAAAAAACTACTTTTAGGAAAGAAGCTTAGGCAACCAGTATGCCTTCATAATTTTTTTTCAAATGAGCTTCAAAATTGACTAAAAACCACCAAGCGAATGTAATAATTCAAAGAATTACCATGAAGAACAAAAAAAAAAGAGGAAAAAAAAGAGACTGCTCCAGGAGTTTTCTGAACCGCCTACTTGAAGACATCCCTGCATTCAATACGAATTTCCTTACACCGGGATCCTGTAGTTTTGCTTAATAACCCCACATTTTCCCCATTTGCCCTTATTAGACAAAGAGCTGCTATTAACCTTATTATTTTTCTTTTGCTCACATTTATATCAGAAGCACTGTTAGGAAAGCAATTTAAAAAGGAACACCAGACTTACTGTCAAAGCATTGAATAAATGTTCAGAAATTTGATAAAAAAAAATATAGTTTGTAGCACCTTTCTGAAGATTTCAGCATGAATGATTTAGGTCTATTTGGATCCCAAAGTTTAAATATTTACAGAACTTCTGTCTGTCAAAACAGTGAAGTAGCCTTTTTTTGATTTCCCTCTCCAGAAAAAACAATATCTAAAATTCAGAGCAGCTTCAACCTTGTCAGAAAACAAGCAACTACAGCACTTCTCTAAAGCCAGATGATCTGCAAAGAAGTTGACAGGGTTTTCTTCAATACTTTTCCTTAACATATATTTTTGCAGCATAAAAGTCCTCTAATACCCTCTCAGCTTCAGAGAAATCTTGTTCTGAAAAACAATCTACACACATGTCCCTCAAAATCATCCAAAACCAGTTTTCAACATGACTGCAAATGGATTAAAAGCCAACAAAACCTGGCACAGGAAGAGACATTCCTGAATGTGCTGTGACAAATGCAATATTCCCTCTGAGGTCAAGTTTTCTGGCAAATTCACCCTCCATAACATACTGGTAATATCAATACCAGTATTCTGATTGCATTACAATTGCCTAGACCAGTCCTTATTGAAACCTCTTAAACAGCCAGAAGAGAAGTGGACTGTAGCTGAAACTCCAAGAGATGTGTATTTATTTCACCCTAGAGGAAACCACCACTATTTTGATGTTCTGTCACTCTTCTGAAGTGAAAAATACTTTCCAAATTGTAGCAATGAAACAAGAGATACTTCCTATAAAAAAATCCCAGACACATTTACCAATGTTTCTCTTTGACTAGCTTAGCTATGCCTTCATTGCCAGAGTTGCTTTACCACTATTACTGAATGGCAGACATCAAGAATGCTAAAAGAAGTGGGTTTGGATTTGATTTTTTTTCTTTAGTTTCAGCAATCACCTCAACTTCCAGAATCTCTGTAACAGGAAAGTCTTGCTTTTCTCATTCTAGACAAAAATCAGCTTCACAAACCTGTCCTGTCTCCCCACAGTTCCATGTTTCTGTCACCTCCTCCTCCCTCCTCTTCAGGCCAGGACCAGCAGCAACTGCTACAACAATCCACTTTTGGCTTGAATACTCACAAAGTTCTCAGATGTAGCAGTATGAAACACACAATGAGGAAAATCTGTCACTGATCCAAAAAGCTTCCCAGCAAAGCTGCAAAACTGAAAGTCACACCACATATATTGCAAAATGACAGTTTATCTAAGGGGTTTTTTTCCCTTTCAATGTCAAGCAAGTCCTTGTGATTTCCAGTCACTCCATCTCTACCAGCCTCTGGAAAGTCTGTTCTCTTGTCATAGCTCAGGAGTGGTTCACCAACAGCCAGACCCTAGTGAGTAACTTTCCACATTGATAGCAGTTCTTTCAAACTAAACAGTCAGATGGTCTAAAATGTAGCTTAGGCAAGAAAAAAAAGCCTGAGGACATCGGATATGCTTGATCATCTGAAGACTGCATTTTCTGAAGAAAACATGTTTACAGTGTGCTTTGTCTGCAGTATTTTTATATACATTTAGGGAGTGAAATTATTCATCTTCTTGAATATGAATCTTCTGTCAAGACCTTAATCCATAAGGAAACATGATAAATGTTTGTAGCGGAATGAGACCAATGCACATGTTATATAAAGCTCTCAAAATCCATGTGTGGGCGCTTCATGAACTGCTCCAGTGTGCGTTCTTCCACAGGCTACAGTCCTTCAGAAACACACAGCTGCAGTGTGGGTCCCCCCACAGGGTCACAGGTCCTGCCAGAAATCATGCTTCTGTGTGGGCTCCGCTCCACAGGTTGTGCAGCTCCTGCCAGGAGCCTGATCCAGCACGGGCTCTCCATGGGCTGCAGGGTCCTTCAGCACACATCCACCTGCTCCAGTGTGAGGTCCTCCAGGGGCTGTGGGTGGATCTCTGCTCTACGTGGATGTCCAGGGGCTGTGGGAGGACATCCTGCCTCACCACAGTCTGCAGGGGAATCTCTGCTCCAGTGCCTGAAGCACTTCCTCCTCCCTTCTTCTCTGGCCTGGTGTCTCTGCAGGGCTGTTTCCCTCATACATTTTTTTCACTCCTCTCTCACAGATGCTGTGCAGCATTCTTCATCCTTTCCTAAGTATGTAATCATAGAGGTACCACCAGCATCGCTGATAGTCTCAGCTTTGGCCAGTGGTGGGGCTGGTTTGGAGCTGGCAGAAGCCAGTTGTGTCTGGTGTGGTGCAGCTCCTGATTTCTTCTCACAGATGCCACCCCCACAGGTCCCTGCTACCAAAACCTTGCCCCATGAACCTGCCAGTACAATGCCCTTCTGTTAACTTCTCCTGAAGGTGTCACAGCTGGGGGTTGAGGGTTATCCTGTGACAGCCTTGGAGCAGGGGCACCTCTGTCTTGATGAGCTTACTGGCCTGAGATCAAGTCTTTGAAAATCTTGTTTGTGCTCTTAGCTGTGGTCAGCAATTTTTGGTTTTTAAACATTAAATGCTCTGTTAAAACAAACTGGTATGTCAGGTAAACATTATTTAGGGCTGCAGACCAAGTTATACATTAACGGAATGTCGACTATGTTCTGTTTTTTATTTCAACATTCCTAGTATACTGAAGTTTTCTATGATACTCATTAAAATGATCAAGAAACAATCCTAGCATTATAACACATTCTTGCTGAATCTTGCGAAAAGAAATTAACAGCAAATTTTCAAATTTTTAGATCTTGATACAGTTTCTGGGCTGTAAATGCTGGATGAAAAGTGCAGCAGCGAGATGACTCAGACACTTGCTGCATAATAACTGTGCAGCTCAAAATCATTGAGAAATTTTTGTTGGCTTAAGTTTCTGCCAGTAGACTTCATGCTGGATTAAACCAAGTTTGTCCAGGTTGGGAGTTTTGCTTTGTGATCCTTTCACCTCTTCTCCAGTTTCTTATTTCTTCCCTTCTAAGATCACTGCAGCAGGATGTCCCCAACTCCCTTTCACTGCAACTTGGTGCCTGTGCTTTCACGGTGTCTTTGGACAGTCACACCAGCCATACATATGCAAACAGGGAATTTGTCCCTTTGCCTCAGCATTGCCAGATAGGGCATTTCTAAACATCCCAGAATATCTCTCTCAATGTATTCTGTAATGCAAAAGGTGTACCAACAACTGCATCACACTACTCTATTTTGAGAAAATCTCACACAGTGAACTGTAAACATGTCAGTTCATATCCACCTACTATAATACAATTTCAGCCTATAAAGAAAAATTGAATTATATGGTATGCATGCAAGTAAATGCTAGAGCTTGTAGTTAGTGTTGCTACAGATTCCCCAATATTTAAAATGTTTTATGAAGAGATAAATATAAAATATTATACTACTATGGACATCTCATAATTGTAAATTTCTCTCAAAATACAAAGATATTAAAATTAATTTATTTTTAGGTACTGAACCTTATCAGTAAATCAAAGCATCCTTTTAATAATCAACTTATTTAACGCCTGCCATACCCAGGACTGTGTCAAAAAGAAGAGGCTTAACTTCAAAGCACTTGTGCCCTTTCTGCTATTAACTTAGCAAATATACACACTGTAAGGTTTGTATTTATTCACTTTTACCACTTTGTTTAGATAAAAAGGCAGTACATCTTAGAGAGAAGCCCTTAGAAAGACATCAGAAAAGTTAATAGTAAAAAAACTTCAGTAAATTACTCCTCACAACTGCTGCAGTTCTAACAGTCTGGGTTTTCAGAACCAGACTCCAGCAGATAAAGACACCTTCCCTATGTTTAGGGACAAAAAAATGTATTAAAAACCCTAGACTCAAACAAGGAAAATGAATGATTCTTTTGATCATTTGTTTGCAAAGTGTGAAAAAAAAAAAAAAGAGTTGTCCTATGAGACTTAGATGTTAAAGGTCCCATGTAGCTAGTAGCAAAATGGCATTTCTAAATTACTTTTTAAACAAATATAAAGCAGTTATTTGAGATCCCATCATAATGCTACAGTATGAATTAACTAATGCACTGCTCAGAAGTCAGCAATTATGACTATTTCTTTTCATATGTGCAATTTCGTGTGTCCTTGTTGTTTCAATGAGGCTATAATTTCTGAAGAGATATTTTCTTGAGAGAAATAACCTGAAAATCTCAGAGGAAAAAAAAATGATATGGAAAGTGTAAGTAAAAACTGAACACTATTTTAAATTCAGTTTAGTTAACTCTTTTCTAAAATTCAAGAATCAGAAATGGGGGAAAAATAAACAAAAAGATTCAGTGATGAAAACAAATTAAAAATAGAACTACAGAATACATGGGGAAGAAGAGAAAAATATTTAGCAAAAACTGAGGTAAATGAGAAATTATAAAGTAAAAAAGCAGTTAGATGAATCTAAAACACTGAGGAAAAATGTATGGTGAGAGGCCAGATAGCTAGTAAAGTTACAGCATATGAGGTAAAAAACCAACCTTATGAATACTACAGGCTCATTTAGACATAAACACAGAGATGAAAAGAATATTACCAATAACACAGTTTAGTATTTATTTCTGTCCTGTCTCCTAATATAAAGAAGAGGATATTTATGAAATTCTAATAGTGCTTACTGAAGAAGAGATTTAGCAATGTCTGCCTGGTACTACCTTCACAAAATACCAGATGAGAACAGCTTGGGTCTGCAATGTCTGGACATGGGTAAGATGTTAATCTCTAGTTGATCTTAGAGCACTGATGAAAATACAGAAGAATGGAAATAGCTAACATTAGGGATTGCTGTCCATATTGACTGCAGCAATAATAAACTTACTTATCAAGATATTAATGTTCACTGTTATTATCCAACACAAAAAAAAAAGCTGCCTGAATAACACAAGAATAAATATATATTGTACCATCTAGAAGTAGTTACAATTAGTGTAGTATCCATACAGCTTTGCAAACAGATTATTTTAAGACAGGAAAACATATCAAGAATGGTAGAACAGTCACTATTTTCAAAGAACCACAGTATAGGAGTCTTCGGGAAGAAAGCTAAAACTGCCTAAGACTAATGTTACAAGAAAGGAACAGATACTGAAATAAAATTAAAGACTGTTATATCAGCCTGTGATTATAGACTAATTTGCATGTTTTCTATTACTCCTTGAACTTGTTACAAATTCTGTGTGTGCAGCATGTATGTGTACACCTATGCACACACACATCAGGTGTTTAAAACCTGGCTGACACTCTTGCATTTGCTAGGTTAGTTTTTCACACCCAAGCCAAACTTCAAACGCTGCTTACCCCAGGATACGATTCATTCCATGCCTAGCAGCATAATGGAGCGGAGTATTGTGCTGGTACGTTTCTCCATAAGAAGTATTTGGGTCAAGAGTTTCTTTTAGTTGAGGGTTGCTCTCATAGATTTGGCAGGCCAAGTTTTCATCTCCATTTATAAGAGCTTTGCGGAATTTGGTGGTTGTATTTCCCATGTTGCTGTCCTAGCTATCAATGGCACTTCTTCCTTTCCCCTTCATCCACTTGTTGTACGGTTCTGTAACATGCTTCTCAGCCTAAAAAAGACAAGCAATATTCCAGTTATTCCATAAAACACTTTTTCCTAGACGAATTAATGCAGAGCTACAGCACTGTAAATAGGCAGGTGAAGAAGTACATAGGGCCTGTAAACTCTCCTCATGAATTGCCGAAGTCTTTCTAGGTAAAAACACGCAAACTCCCAATTCTTCACAGATTATTTCCCTGATAAATTGTGCCATTTCCCTCCGTCTGCAAATATCTTCACTACCTATACTCTTTAAACATATGGAAAAGAAATGGCTAATATCGACCTGTATTAGAAGACTGGCATGAACACTGAATTTCCATGAATGAGGAATGAATTAAAAATTAGACATTACTTCAAAAACAGAGTAGATCTAAAGCAAAATTCTTACCCAAGGAAGAAACATTCTTCAAAAACATGCCCTAAAGCAGACATCAGTTTAACTTTTAGTTAAAGAAAATCATGCTAAAATATGCTTGAAGCACCTGTGCTTGTGTAGGTGGCTGTACACAGCACCCTTCTGTGCCAGCAAGATAAATGCCCATGAACACAGGAATTACCATGGCCCCATCTTTACAGTTCTGCTAAGCAGACTCTTTAAAAAAACACCTAACCCCTTACATTTAGGCCTACAATGAATGGGTCCATAAAATGCCTGGCATTTGTACTGGCACAAATCAACTGCACCTTACAGTACTTCAAGGTACTTTCCAGCTGCTGTGCTCCCCAGCCTCTCACCTTTACCTGATGGAGGCAACCAGCAGATTGAGCTGCATAAAGACAGGGCAGACACAGCATCTCTGCTCGTGACACGGGACAGCAGGAGCTTATCTGGTTGTGCAGCTGGAAAGAGCACATGTGGGTTTATGTCAGGGGACAGACAGGGGAGTCAGCACCAGGCTGTGGCTGGTAGCACAATGAACCTTCTAGGAGGTCCCTTTTGTGCATGAGTCATCCCATCCAGACTGCTCCATGCCAGACCTTTCACCCCACAAAACACACACTGGGATCCAAATATGCCAGGCACAGCAGGTTAGGGGATTGAGACTAATTATGTTGTGCACATAAAATCAAACAGGGGAGGAGCTGCCCTGTATCTTATATTCAGCTTGTTGGGACTATCTCAAAGCTAGTGTTTCTACACTGGCTTTCTAACACAGTTACAGGTGCCCTTCCAGCCTTGTAGACCAATGAAACAGGGGAATCCAAGGAGTCTAGAGCTGCAGAGAATCCAAGATAATCGGATGTGGATAAAATTTGCACTAAAAGGATTTGAGGAAACCTGGGGAACAGCTGAAATTACATACTTTTGTTTCCCTAGAGCTGTTGTCACCAGTTGTCTTACCAGGAAATCTGATCAGTGTGGTCAGGTCTGTTCAAGGAGAGAGGTGGCCTTGGTGGCCTCCATGTTCACCCTTTTTCCTACAAAATTTTGGTAAGACAACCCTTATTTTGAGCTGTTGTGAGGTAACAATGACACTGCTGTATCAGCTGACTCCACGTACTAACCATGTTGTCTGAGACCCAAAGAAGCACCAAATAGGCACTCATCCAAAAGCAAATGGATATCCTTCATATGTCTAGTTATATACACAAACCAAAGCCCAGATTCTTCAGTCACACTACAGATTCTGCAGCATTTGTATCTTCTTGTCATCAATATATTTAAAATATAAACATGCAGATACTATGCAGATATAATATTTATATTCTTCAAGAAAGTCACTGCATATTCACATTTCTACATCACAACTCTCAGTGCTGTAAATTAATGTGTTTTCAGATGCAAAACTAGTTGCATTACTCTAAATGCTGGATAGTTTCAGGCTTTAGTCTACAAAGCCAAGAAAAGTTCTACACTCTGTTGAACATAATATGAACCAGCAGTTCATATTACATTCAACAGACAGGATCTCAAAAATAACTTGAAAGAATGATGTTCACTTAAGTTTAACAAGGTTAGTTTGTGGTTATATTATCTGTCAATCCCTATCTACCACCAATAGCTCTCAAGACTATAAACTAAATTAGATGAGAACAAATGCCTAAAAGATATCAGAATCATCATGGAAATCAATAATGAAGATCCCACTAATGCCTATAACACTGAGAAAAGCACAAACCATTTGAAATTAGAACATAACAGCACCAATTTCCATGCATTTATTTCTGGAAATTAGCACACAGATAGCTTGCATCAGCTGCAGAACATGCTGCTTCTTGCCCAAACTGGAGCATTTAACAAACCTGGGTAGGGATGAATGAGAACACTGAGAGTGGAACGAGATAAGATGGTGCCCCCAGGCATCTGAGAGAAATCTGGGACAGGGTGGTTCTCTTGAGATGTTGAAGATGAGACCTGGATGGATTTAGGCAGGAGTATGGAAATGCATGGGAGAAGTGAGGGTCTCTGTGGGGTGAACTAAAAATCTCAAATCATTTTTGTGCAGAAAAGGCAAAAATCATTAATTCTTCTGTGCACCGAATAAACTTTCTTTACTTTTGATGCAGTATGGACATATTAGAATGTTGTACTGTCATTGGTGACTAATAATACAAAAGATCTAGGCACATTGCTTGGACTATTATGCACGTTATCGTATCATCTGGAAATTTTAGGAATATGCAGACTGTACTGTGTAAGTCACTGAAAAGAGCAGTGACATCTGCTTTCTTTAAAAAAGCTTACAGCCTGTGTGTCCAATAAAGGGCTATATATGACATAGAAATGATATAGAAAGGTGAGTGAAATAAAAAGAGTAAAAAATTGTTTGTGTAAAAGGACCAGACTCCAAAGGAAACGAACATCAGTCAAAGGAAAGGAAGAATTTTAAGAAGGATTATGAGACAGAGCTATGATATGGCTTTGAAAAGACCCAAATGAACTTCACACAAACCCAAGAATGAATGCAGAGGTATTGAAAATTTAGCAAAGGCTAATGTAAATATAATCATCACATTATCAAAATAAAATGAAAGATGATAGAATGGGGATAGTCAATGAAGGCCCTTCAGGTGATGGCAAACAGCTTATATTTGATGTGATAGCAAGAAACTGATCTCTGGAAGAATGCAAGGAGAGAAGTGACAGAGTCAAAATTAACCCAGAAAACAATCCTCTACTTAAAACACATGATACGATAAACTATATCAATGTCTGTCACCTTCATACAGTATCCACAAGGTCTTTCATCTTTAACACTACAACAGGCATTAGCCTTTTATGCTTTGCATATTTGGTGGGCCACACTGTAGTATTTTTTGTTTTCTGAATTGCAATTAAACATATCAGCAGAAACACAGGAAGACAAGGGAGAAGCTGTCTCTGTACTCTGGTTCTAACAGTTGGCTCCCAGCATGTTTGGAAGTCCAGAAGAAACAAAGATGTGACAGCTGCTACCTCTCTCAAGCTGCTGTACTTGATGAGTGCCCCTCTGTAAAATATTCAAGATCTGCCCATTTGCAGTCATCAGTTCATCTTTCAGCAAACAGCCCCACTTCATCTGCCACCAAAGAAGCCTCTACTTCAGCTGAAAGGAGAACGAGGACAAAACATCAGCTGGTGCAACAAAATTCTGGATCTGAGAAAGGCTGAAAGGGGCCCAGTCTGATGCTTTTTAGTGTAGTTATCTTCCCATGAAGAGCTTCCAACCTATTACATTCTCAGAGAACAGAAAGTTAAGGAGGAATGCTGAAACCAGGCATTCAGGGAAAGGAAACTTGGTTCACTTCTTCAGCCTGTCATTTCATATTTTTAAAGGTGAAGGGCCCATAATACACGTATTTCCTCTGACACAGGTGGCAGGGAAGTGGTCTGGAAGGTTATCAGCCAGTCAGCCTCAGAGACCTGGAGAGCTCCTGTGGGCTGAACACAGGTGTTGCTAAAGCAGTTTCAGCAGCTCCTGGGCTCACACAGGTAGTGTGCAGTGTCAGCATCACTGCTCTTGCTTCGCTCTTTGTATAAACCCATAATTTAAAATCCTTAGTCTATTTTTTAATGTCCACATCACAGTGGGAAAAAAGTGACCACACAAACATGACAATTTTAAAGTATTTTATCTAAATAAAATGAGACTTGAATAGAATTTTACAGAACAAAGACAAGATTTTTTTTTTTGGTAGGCAGATCTATTCACTAAATCTTCAAGCTCTGTGCTAACAGAAAGACTGTATCATAGCCTTTGGCAAAACCCTATAACATTTATCAAACCCACAACTATCATCTTACACCAAAGAACACAGGAAAAACTGAATGTAATGTTTGAAAAATATATCCCATATTATTTCTGAATTCCAAACATCAACCACCTAATTCAAAATTTGAAAGTATATTTATTACTCTATTGTCAAACAGAAGTTCCAGCCTAACAAAACCCAAAAGCTGGTTACACAACCCACCCTAAAGTTTAAGGAAAGATTGTTATAAACTCCATCAGGGCCATCACACTTCTCTGCTTTAGCAACAAACAGTAATTTCTATGGCTTATTAGCAACACTGCTAAAAGCAACACTTTGATATCACAGCTCTATAAAAATTTAACAGAGACAGCCACTCTAATAGGAGGTTGAAGATTGAGTACAAGATGAAAAAAGAGTGGATAAAGAAAGACATGGGTAGAGCAAGGAAGCAATGAGATTCTGAGAGCAGTTGCACCAGCTGCCCAATTACTATTGATTTTTCCATGGGCATCACCATAGAAGTGAGTGTGAAGAGGGACAACTGCAATGACTTCATAGGATTTTAGAAGGAGTTCCTCCTTTGAAATACTTACACAGTGCTTGCTAGAAATTGGTAACAATGGTAAAATATTGGGGATCAGGTAGGTATTTTTAAAACATCATACATCTAACACTCATAAGAACTATATATTAAACACAGAAGTCTTTCATGAGATAGCATACCTTTCTCAATTCACATTTTAGTTGCTTTAATACTGAAGCAGAATTTCTAACTGAATGTAGGACTAGCACATGTTGATACAGCAGCTGTTCTAAACCTTGGGGAATGAAAAAAGGGAGACAGACTGCACTACATCACACTGCTTAGAAAATCTATCAAAACCAGTAAAAAAATACTCAGGTTTAACTATGAGAAGAACATGCTATATATTTCTTGCACCAAAAAAACCTATTGTCTATAAAATGAGCAAAGATCAGGATTGCAGCTAATAATCATTTGCAACCTTTTTTTTATTTACAATGTAACACTTTGTAATTCCACAGTTTAAACTTAAAAGTTTAAGTACAATTTGCAGCTTAAAAAACTTTAAAACTACTTCTTAAGTATTTTTTCATGTAAACTATAAGAACATTCTTGTGGAAAAGCTAAGTGAGCCAAGCACAAAGAAGTAAGACTACGTAGCTCCTCATATTTAAATCTTAATATTATTAAAATAAAACACATTAACTAAAACTAGTGTACATTACACAGCTTCTAAACCCTTAAAAAGACAAGTGATAACAAATTGGTTACACAAAAAGGATAAAAAGATATAAAAAATACTTGTTTTTCAAAAGCACCTGGCTTTTGCTGAAAGTATGGAATATTTTGAAAATGCATTCTAAAAGCATCTTCTGTTTCAAGCACAGTTAGCTCAAAAGGTAGCTATTTTATTTGCTTTGGATACTACAGTTAAACAGCTCATTTTTAAAAGCTGAGTTTCTAAAATGTTTACTGCAGAGTCTGTCCTACATTATAAATCATAATTTACTGCAGAAGGGAACCACAAACAACTTCATGGTTTAAGAGAAAGCCTCATAACGTGTATGCTTAGGATGAATGTCACATTGTGATGTTGGTAATTTTAATCCTCACTTCTGGGAAGGACTAACACAAATGAAGCAAGTCAAAAGTTATGTTCAAGAACTCTCAGGCTGTCTCCCAGAAACAGCAGAAAAAGCTGTTAGTTAGTTAGTTAGTTAGTGCTCCTCTTCCTCCCTTTCCCTCTCCCCTCTACACAAAGTAAAAAAAAAAAAGAAAAGCTCACTTTACCAAGAGGACAAAATTAAGAATGGCGCATTCAAATGTGCATGCCTATTTTACGTATGGATGGCACAGATGCCTGTAATTAAGATGCAGCAGAAAAAGTTAGGCTAAATCTTATTTTTACATGCTTATAATTAAGATTTGAGATTTGTCAAATTTTAATTAATTAAAAATTGTTCTCTCTGGATACCTGTATCTGGGAGAACTTTTCTGCAAAGTCTGAAGTAACAAATACACTCGTAAAGCTTGAGAATTGGTTATAGGAAAGTAGTAGTGGTGTTTGGGGGTTTTTTTACACACTGAAATATGCCAAGGTTTGTGCCAAAAGTTCTAAGTCATCAACAGGAAATAATGAAAGCGTCTCTGCCACTTGAAACCTCTGTGAATGGGGCTCAACATTATCAAACTCATTACATTTTACACATCAAAATACAGAACAACAAAAAAATTGCTATGCCAACATCTCACCCTTTGTACAATGATCACCAATATGACATTCTCTGTGCTGTAAATACCAAGGTTGAAAAGTGGCAGTAATGTTGAGAGTTGACTTGAATAAAACATAGTGTGGGCTACTGAGAGAATTAATTATTTCCTCATTTATATGCTTGTGGGATAGAGAGTCTAGCAACTTAGGTTACAATCTCCTTATGCTGGCATATGTACCCACAAGTTGAAGGTTGAAGTTATTGCTCAATTTAGTAATTTGAGACTTTGGCTTACTGATTCAGCCATAAAGACTTTCATCCAGGTGGAGTATTTTCTTTCAAACACACTTTTTTCACAACTGTAGTTTGTGGAAAAAAAGGGATTTTAAGAATGGCTTTGGTTTTCTTTGCACTGATACATTTAAAGGGCTGCAACCGGGGCAGCTGCAGCATAGACTAGAAACAGTTTGCTTAAATGTAGCTAAAGTAATTGCTACATTAATTTTAATTGTGTTGTCTACAATATTTGCATTCATCACTTAAATGAAATGTGGTAAATCCACTGTGAGGTAGGTACATTCACACATGGCAGGAGAGACAAGATACTGTGCAGCCAAATGAAAGGCACACTGTGATAGCGGGACAAAGACTGCATTCCTGCAGGTAGTCAGGGGGAAAAAATCCACCAGCACAAGTTAAAAGGAGCAATCTGTTGTGGTGTATCCTTTTTTTCCCCCCCTTTGGGGAACAGCAATTCAGTAGGATGGAACAAAAGAGTTATCATTCTATAATTATGCTCTGGAATATCCATTAGTCTCAACTGTAATTGCAGATTCATTTCAAAATACATTCCAGGGCCTTGTGTCTGTAGAAAATTATTTTTTAAATAAGAAGTTCTTTAAGTTCTGTGAAATCCAGATAAAACTTTGGAGTTGTTCCCAATGCAACTGTCTGTCGAGGCCTTAATAATCTTAATAATTTAATTTGCTGTACTTTAGTCAGTGATATAAGAGAAATCACAGAATCATAGAACATCTTGTGTTGGAAGGGACCCACAATGATCACTGAAGTCCAACTCCCAGCCCTGCACAGGACAACCTCAAGAGTCACACCTTTTCATCAAGCAGAAGTGAACAAGTGTCACCCAGCACCTGTATAAAGAAGTACCAGCAGCTGATGACTCACAGGACACTTAGCATCAGTGATAAGCTAAAGAATATGAACCAGAGACTGGGAACGTTCTTAAGCAGTGCAACATCTCCCATGCTGGCAGCATGTGAACACACTTCAGTCACCATGTTGCTTCTCTGGTTTCTCCCTACTCTCACAGACCCAGTGGGACGGGAGCCTCTCTGCAAAAAACATCCAAACACACTTCGTTTAGCTGAGAGATTAACTGAACTGAACTGGGTTTTTGCTTAAGACAAATGTGTGTCCTCTCTGTCTCAGATTCAATAGACAAAAAACTACAGAGAAACCACCACCAAGAGTTACAAGTTCAGAGAGTAGTGGACTGATGGGACTCACAGACTGATGCTGTATGGGGCAGAATGTCTGAAGAAATTTGTGTATTTCTGTCAGATTTATCTGCCTAGAAAAAGTGAGAGTAAAGACAACCAGTACTGGTACAGAGCACTGCTAGAACACGACAGGGAGAATGAAGATGGCGACATAAAGAGCTATAGAAGACCTCATGGGGAACTTGACTGACCAATCTATATAAGGTGCAATGTGCCTTGACCCTGGCCAGGATGTATTTTTCAAGTATGTTTGCTCAGCTTAGCACAAGTAAACAAGTTTGAAACTGCATGAGGGCCCAAAGCCAGCCTTCTGGAGAACCTCTGGTAGAATGTGGCCAGCCAAAATCTTTAATGCCAACTTCATTTTCACTGGTGTTAAACTGATAGAATTGAAAACAAAACTTACTGTCTGCCAAGGCACATCCACAGAAAGCAAAAATAAATAGGATGGCAACACAGGGATGCTCATGAGGACACTCCACAGCAAAAATCTGAAAATCCCTTATACATTTAGAAACCTTAGCATCTTCCTGAAGCAGAAGTCTCTCCGTTTGAGGAAGCTTTTTCATATGCAAGAGTTGGTAGGGTCATACTCTTACTGGATCTTGTAAATATGAAAGAGGCCTACAGGGTAAATCTTCAAATGTAAGGATAGCTACACAAGGTCAGGCACCTGCACTAAGACAGTACACAACAAGCATCGCTCCTTTCTAAAAGCATACAGTCTCATTTGGAAATAATGAATATCTAAAATCAGTGCATTTCAGCATAAAAACTACAGGTTTTATAATCAGCAATGTATTTCAAATAAAGTAAAAAGGTGAGGAAACAAACAAATCAATGTCCAATCTCACAAAATTTGCTGTATTTGAGATTGTCAGAGGAAAGCAACAATCATAGTATACTACCACTGATCCTTGGCTCATAACAAGACTACTGAGAGGACCAGTGCTCTGTGTGTAGACTGGTGATAGCTCCACAGGTTGCATGTTCTGAATAAAATAACCAGCACTTACTGTAATTTCTCTATTATTATCCAAATAACTTAAAGCACTGAAAAGACCACTGCACACCATTTCAAGGAATATGCAATTTTTTCAGAATTCTCTACTTTCACTTAAGCAAACTACACTTTGAAGACTAGACTAAATCTCTACTTGGCACAGTATATTAATTGCATAAATATCTAAGGATGAAATTTTGTAAAATATACTCTGATTACACGACAGGAGTATCTGTTTCCACATTTTCAAGTGGGAGGTGAAGAAAGCACATTCAACTGTCTGAGACAGATGATAAGCATTGTTCACAAACGTACCGGACCAGAAAGAAACACGCACATACTTTTATTGTTTCCTGGAAGCATTCTTACGTGCTGGTTTTGTTCCGTGTAAAGCTAAAAGACAATGTGACCCCACTGATCTTTCAAAGAGATCTTGATTTTTTTCAGATGAATGAACAAATCAATTTCCTTTTAACAAAGAGGTAATTTAACTAGTCAGCACTCCTTCAAAGCAACACATTCATTTAAGGTCTAAACACAGAATCTGGGAGATCATTGTGTGTCTAAAATGAGATGGATTCCTGTAACAAAGTATGTTTTCCACACAGTATTTCAGAAGCATTTTACAACATTGCTGAGAGACAACTTCAGGAACTATTTAATTCTTTTTAGTCCAAGAAGTATGCACCCTGCTTATCATGGTGCTGACTTCCCACAATCTCAAGAGTCATCATTGCTAACTAGGAACAAGCCATTCAGGTAACTGCAGTGAGAAGGATCATCACTTGCATCTTATATACACCAGAAAATTAGGAGAACTGCAACTGCTGAACTTCTGATAAAATGTTTAATATACCCCCCAGCAAAATTCTGACTTTGGCAGGGAAATGGCAAAAGATATATTGGATCTAATCTAAAATTAATTTAAACAAACACATAACTTAAAGAAGTATTTTTAACTTTTGCCAGAACACCTCTGCTGAGGTTGTTGGGCTAGTTTTTCTACTGCATACAAGCAGTTTAACAATTTACATACAGGCCATGGATAACAAAGTTTAATTATAGTATGTCATATGAAGTCTGTATTTAGGAAGATGATTCTTGACACCAGTGTAATTACAATGAAACACAACCTTGTTGTATGATAATGATTTTTGGCTTCAAGATGGGTGTCAAGCCAAAAAAACCAGAGAGAGAATAAAGATTTTAAAGAAATCCAATATTACCTGAGCTTGAATCACAGAAGGGTTTGTACTGGAAAGAATCTTTAAAGATCAAAACGTCCAACCCTTCTGTCATGGGCAGGGACATCTTTCAGTAGACCAGGCTGCTCAAAGTCCTGTCCAACCTGACCTTGAACACCTCCAATCAAAGGGCATCCACAACTTTGGAGAACCTGTTTCAGTGCCTCACCATAAAATATTTTTTCCTTATGTCCAATCCCCCTCTACTTCTTTCTGTTTCAAATCAATGCCTCTTGCCTTGCCAAAACTGGCCTTGGTAAAAAGTCTGCATCTTTTTTACAGAACCCCCTTTAATTACTGAAATGCTGCAACAAGGTCTCCCCAGAGCCTTCTCTACTCTGGGCTGAACAATCCCAACCCTTCTAGCATTTCTTCATAGCAGAGGAATTTCAGGCCTCTAAGTATTTTTGTGACAGTCCTCTGGACTCACTCCAACAGGTTCATTCTTGTACTGGGGACCCCGGAGCTGGACACAGCGCTCCAAGTGGCACCTCACAAGAGCAGAGTTGAGCCAAGGTAACCTCCCTTGACCTGCTGGCCGTGCAGTTCTATTCGGTCCTCTATCAGTTCTCCTACTAACGTAATCAACATACCTAGGCACTGATGCAGACACTATTACAATACAAATGATTGTATTCTGTTCTTTGTAGAGCTGTAGAACTGACCAGTACTGATCTTTCCCATGTAAGGCAAGGAAAGGAAGAAGAAATGCAAGGTACCAGAGTCACTTACTTTGCAAAATCTGACCCATTTGGCATCAGAATTACATGAAACAGAACATTATACAGGCTTAATGTTAAAAAGATTTCAAGAACCAGTCTGAAAAAAATATTCTGTTTTACCCAAGTAGTAAACTCTTTATTACTTTAATTGAGAATTTCTTCAACTATTTCCATGAAGCTTCCACCAGAAGTAACTGTACAGACACTGGGATCATAAGTAACTGTACAGACACAGTGCCTGATGTTTAGAACTTTCCCTGTGATCACTTCCAGGGGTCATGCTGAAGCCAGACAGAGAAGACAGTAACAGCAGTTACACCACTTCTCCTGCGCTCTCACTAGTCCTGTTGGCAATCTGATAAGATGGTGGAAAAAGAGCAGCAGAAGTAACAACCCTGGATGGATTGCCAGAAGCAAGAAAAATGCAGGAGACAAGGGAAAACAGTTTGCAGTAGGTTGAAAACAGAAAGGAGAAAGGACTCTACAAAAATTTCATCATCCATACAAGATAAATAAGGCAAAACTAGTAGGTGTTTATTTTAACTAAAGGACATATTAATAATGGGCCTACACAAGTAGGTGAATTGTGATTGTCCTGACCAAACATTTCTTATTCTGGCATTTTTCTATTTCAAGGAAATGCTTGAGGCCGCATAAGTCTCTTATGATTATTTTTTTTCTGCTGCATCTTTCTAAATTAGTATGTACCTATGCTACTTGTCAATACAATGCTCCCTCCAGTCAGGACAATGAAGTTTCCTTCAGAAAGGGAATAAAAACAAACAATTAATATCACTACCCTTCCTGATATCCAAGCTTAAAAAACAAATGTTATAATGTGCTTTAAAATTAGTATTTATATTAAATTAGTATTTATATTATAGTATTTATATTAAAAACCTAAGCCATAAGCAAAGAAACCAGATGTTCTATGACAGAAATAAAAGAATTTAAAATATTACTTTTTTCTGTTCTTTTCACAGCTAATATTGCTGAGAAGTTTGGGAGCATCAGGTGAGGAGTTTTCTGCTCACTCCTGACTGGCATAAACTTCATCTCACATGTCCAAAGAATATTGGTGAACATAGACATAAATGCTTTTTTTAATCATTCTTTTAGAAGTCTTGTTACATTTGTCTCTTACAGTCTTTCTTAAATAGTAAAACTTTGATATAAACCCCATTCTTTATATGCTGAACCACAACATCCAGGTCACCAGATTCTTACATCTTGTGTCTGCTGGAACATTTCGCTGTTGCATCCACTGTTTCAATTTCTCATTATGCCCGAAAACAAAAAACTCTCTGTTCATGCAGAAATGTGTCATAACAATAAAAGAGCATCTGTGCTCCAACAAATCCAGTGGCATTTGTACTCACTAAGGCTAACCAGTTTGCAGTAAATTTTCATCTTAAATTATTGCAATACAGTTGTAGAAAGCTAGGAATGGTTTTGTTTTACTGGTTTAGCACACAAACTACATCACACTTCACATAATCAGCCTATATAATAAAATTATTCATCCTTCAAAGTATTTTAACTGTTTTCAACTTTAACAGCAATTTTCATGAGAGTGGATTACACAAGATCCAGACATCTCTTTGGACATCATCCTGTGGTTATGCTAAAATCTAAAGGCAGGCAGACAAGAAGGCTGTTCAAATGTATCTGAGACAAGATACAATCTCAGCCAAACTTGATGATCCGAAGCTATTATGTCAAAGCAATGTCTGACCTAGGTAAATGGTTACTTGATACAGCAAAAGATAAAGATGTAGACCAGCAGATCCTAGATAAAAACTAGTGCCCACATTTGTGAAACAGTCCATGATTTTCCAGAGAAGAAAGAGAGCAAGTTTTTAGATATTGAGAAGTAAAGAATCCTTGATGGCAGTAAGGATGCCTACCCCTGTGCTTAAAAAAATTGAGATTTAATTAATTAGAAGGGATCAGGATGGTGCTGAACTTCTGGCAGAATCTCAGATATCCTATCCAGAGGAATTCTGTGGAAATACCAAAATGAGTTTAGAATATGTTAAAGACTTGCAGGAGTTACATTCCTGCTTTATTTAGCTGCTTCTGCATGCTACAGACAAAGAGTTTTCCTTGACTGCAAACTTAGAAATTGATAGAATCCATTATATTTCCCAAAAGCAGTCAGTCCTGTTTATTATAGAAAGAGCTGTAAAAAGCTTGATTAGACAACGAATAATCTGCTAAGGGAAGAAATTTCTTTATTCCAGCAACTTAGTGATTGACCTTGTCCTGAAACCAGAATTCTTCATTCAACACTCATATTTACTCATGAGTCTTATTACTGTTTGCATCCACAGTGTCCAATACTTACAAAGTTGTAACAGATTCTTGGAGCCAATGTGTTCTTGAGATTCCAAGTTCAATTGATTTTCATTTTGGAAATCTGAAAAATCATCTGGCTTCTACAACAGCCTATGAAAGTAAAACCTTTAACCTTTTCTAGCTCCATTACACAACTTAAAAAAGAGGAATTGCAAAAATATGAAACAAGCCTTTACAAAACTAAAAAAAGCAAAACCTACAGGTTTTTTTTTCAGCTCTATAGATTTGGTAGGGTTGTAGCAAAAATTAAAAATTAGATCTGACAAAGACTGGTAAGAATCCTTTGCTGTTTTTGAAGTTATTTCAGACTGACTTGTAAAAAAAAAGTGTCAATCCTCAAAATTAAATCTGAATTTTGCTTAGAAATAAATATCTAAAATTCTAAATGGGGAAAAAACTAGTTTATTCCTACTTTGAAAGAATTTGATCCCTAACAGCAATTCTGTTTCAAGACATTAGCTAAGGCAAGCTGAAGATGATTTTCATTATATACATACTCAAACATTATTAATGGTAACTAGATAATTGAATTATCGAATTTACCACTTCTATTACTATTTCTATATCAACATTTTAATGATTAATACAATTTATTATGTGCTGTCATGAAATAGCTTCATATCTGCTCTGCAGCCAAAATTCTATATTTTAGACTTCACAAATATAAAATCAAACAGAGAATATATAACTTCAGCTCTTTTAAAAGTTCATTGTTACCAATATATGCATTTTTGTTTCCCATTTTGTTTTCAAGTATTGTAAACATAATAATGGCTGGGTCATTAATACTGGGTCAGATACTTCCCATCTAATTCCTTGTCCAGAGAGTTAACAGCAGAGTGTACAATGAAAAGTACAAAAACTGGGCAAGAACAGATGGATACTTTTACACAACACTCTCCCAGTCTCCAGCAATTTACCACTTGATGAATTTTTGAGGTAGATATGCTAGGTTTATATGAATAACGTAGTATGTGATGCATTTTTCTTCCACTACGTTGTTCAAAACCTCCCCAAATCCATGGAAAATTTTAACAGCCAAAGCATCCTGAAATTTCAAAGCTTAATTATTCATTGTGATGAAATATCTGGTTTTAACCACCAATTTGTTAAATCTAACTTTAACTGTCTACAAGAACTGAGGGGTAGACAGCAAAGAACCTTTTCATATTTGCTCTCTCCATTCCACTTGTGATTTTAGAGATTTCCATCATATCACCTTTTACAGGTGACCACCCTTGTCATACCAATCTTTTGCTTTTTTACAGATTGATTAGCCCTAATTCTGAAGAAGTGGATTATGTGCTATTTTTAGGATATTTTCTGCTGTTTCTGATCTATTTCCAATACCACTAACACCTTTTTAATTTAGGACATGCAAAGTGCACAGATTCACATCATGGCAGCACAGCCTCTATTTTGACACTTCATTTACTTTTTGGACTGGTACTAAGGTCTAAGCATTTTCTTCAGAGTTTTTAATATAACCTCTATATTAATTAACTGTATTAATTAAGAGAATATTATTCTATATAAATTTAGGACCCATTTTTCCCCCAACCATGTGAATCTTTCACCTCTAGCTATATTGAGTTTTATATCCACCACTGTGTCTCATAAAATCCTTTTGCAGTGGGCACTGTTTGTAGTATTGTCTAGAGACCATCATCTCACTAATTACCATCTTTTCCATATTATTATCCTCACATTCAACAGCAGAGGTCCTAGCACTGATCTATCTGGGACTCTATCAGTAACCACTGTGAAAATTGTCTCTTTATTTCTGTCCATAACCATATCATCTTTAAACCAGTGACTCCTGCATGCAGTCTGTTGCAGTGGGGATCCTGCAACACGCATATACCAAACCAGGAGTCCCGTGGAAAGGAAATATATATGGACAGACAGATTCTTGATAGCTGTTTCAGAGATGTTTATTTCTCCAGCCGCATGGCCGGAGCTCTGCTGAGGAACTGTTCCAGTCACAGGACCAAGGGTCCTTCTGCCCGCGCAGGGAACACAAACCAACCAATGGGAACGAGGCTGAGCAGGGACAGGGAAGCCCCGTGTCTGTGCCCTCAGGGCCCCTCTCCCAGGGCTACACGGCAGGGGAGGGACCCCAACACCTCACCCGTTTTATTTTAATAAAAGGAGAATGAAAACAACTGGATAAACATAACAAGAACAGTTTCAAAACAAAACAAGCCACCCTCCTGAGTCTTTAAATGTCCAAACAGATTCTCTGGAACATCTTAGGGCTGACAGAAGGGAGACAGAATTCTCTGAGCATGCTTTGTGGGGAAACTGAGGCAGGAGAGGGTTTAACTTCTTCCCTCCCCCTTTTCATCCCCCACTCGGCATTGGAAAGGGATTTTTGGGGAAACAATTGGCAAAAGCATGGTTTTGTGAGGGAAACCATGGATGAAAAAACGGATTGGGAATACACTGGGGGTAATAGGACATAGGGTAAAAGGGAAAGGTGGGATTAGGAAAGGGAAACTGTAGGGGGGGCTTACAATGGAGATACTGTCTAACATGACTACGATTTTTTGCATATATACTGCCTTTTACAGGAACACCATCAGGCCCAGTGACCTGCGATGCTTGTAACCCTTTTCTCCCTAGTACAATATTAAATTCCACCACCTCTCCATCTCCCAAGCTTGGGATGCATTTTTCAGGGTTATTCTTTTTAATAGCAGTTCTATGCACGAATATGTCTTGCTGGTTGTCACACCTTGTTATAAAACCATAATTTTGCTTAACATTATACCATTTTACTATCCCTAAGGTCTTAGTTGCTATGATCTTTTCCTTTTTTCGAGTGGCTGCTGTTTTCTGTCTCGCTGCGTCTTTGCTGTCTCTTTCGGTCGCTCCCGTGTTGGAATTGTCGGGGCTGCTGGTGCCTGCGCGCTCTTCCCGGGGTCGCGTTCGGGGCTGTGCGGGCCGGGCCGGGCCCCGCCGCTCAGTTCTCCGTGCGTCGCCTCCTCTGGTCGCAGCTTCGCTGCCGCTGCCGGGCGCTGCACCCACGTCTCGGCCGGGCCCCCGAGCGATGACTCCCCCGCGCTCCGCTCCAGCGCGCGTCTCGGCTGGGCGCGGCTCCGTTCCACCGCCATCGCCGCCAGCCGCCGCCCGCGTGCCGCCCCTCTCGGCCGGGCGTTCACGGGGCTCGCTCCACCACGCGCTGCACAGGACCGGGCAGGCACCGCCGGGTCCCGCCGCTCCCCGCTCCGCCACTGACACTGCGGCTCGCGTGGCTCCGCCCGCGCGCGGGAACTGCCTCGCTGCTGCTCGCAGAGCGCTCGGTGCACGTGGCCTGGGCCGCACGGTCCCTGCGCCACGCTTCCCTTCACCAGGACACAGCTGACACTGCTCAACAGTCTCGGTAACTAAATAATATTCACGAAAATATTCTTCCATCGGCATATATCTTGACTCCAGTATTAACTGTGTCCAAACGGTTTTCCAAAAGCCCTTGGTAAGAATTAAATCCCAAGAAACATAGAAAAAGTTCTTAAACAACCATGCCAGGAAGTGTTTCAGTTCTTTTTGAGCTTGAATCAAGCTAAAATTTACAAATCGTTGTTCAAGAATCATTTTAAGTTTAAGATAAATGTCCATATGCGGCTCTGAGAGCCAAGAGTCTTCCCACGGTTCCTCCATAGTTTAGATATGGAATAGCAAAGCAAAACCAAGAAGAGGAATCCAAAGTTTCCAGGGTTTACTCACACAAATCAGTCGCTTAGGGATCGGGGATCGTTCTGCTCACAAATCTCCACCATTTGTTGCAGTGGGGATCCTGCAACACGCATATATCAAACCAGGAGTCCCGTGGAAAGGAAAAATATATATGGACAGACAGATTCTTGATAGCTGTTTCAGAGATGTTTATTTCTCCAGCCGCATGGCCGGAGCTCTGCTGAGGAACTGTTCCAGTCACAGGACCAAGGGTCCTTCTGCCCGCGCAGGGAACACAAACCAACCAATGGGAACGAGGCTGAGCAGGGACAGGGAAGCCCCATGTCTGTGCCCTCAGGGCCCCTCTCCCAGGGCTACACGGCAGGGGAGGGACCCCAACAGCAGTCGACCTATGCTCTTTCCCAAAGCTGTTTGGATTCTTTAAGACTTCTAAGTAAGGGATCATGGGATATGCCACTTGAAAATTCAACCAGATTATAACAAATGTATTTTGCCAACTTCTTCAAATAACTTCAGTAAGTTTGTGAGATCAGACTTTCCCTTATGGTACTACCTTGACTGATCCTCAGGACATCACATTTATTTACATGTCTGCTAATTATTACATCATTTCTACTAATATACCAGGAGCAGGCATCTTGCTTATGGCATCTGCTGTTCAACAGGCCTGTCCTGGAATATTTTAAAAATTGCATCATGTTAACCCACCTCCAGTAATCTGTCACACAGTTAGTTCTTAAGAGAGAGGTTAAATATGACAAAATGCACGGGGCTTGCACAGTTTTAATTAACAAAGAGTTCTAAGGAAAATCATATTTGCAGTGAAAAAATAACCTGAAACACAAGTTCCACAACTTCTCCACAAGATTTGACATAGATTGTCAGTTCTGAGATTAGACCTACAAAATCAGACCCCAGCTCTCATCACGAAGTACTTTGGTAAATGATACTTGATAAAGGGATGGTGTCTATGGAAAACTGCGGCCTTACCTTTTTTTACAGACGGTTACTATGCCAGCAAGTGTTCTGAAAAGCAGCATTCACTAGACTTACATTCCCTTTGTTTTTAATACTGCTTGCTCGCAACACCATTTACTATCAAAATACAAAATGTGGAGTTCACAGAGTTTATGTTCATCACTGCCTCTGTTCCTTCCACATCTGCTTCATAGAGTTCCCGTAGTCATAAGAAAAGAATGACTGAGAGTGCCGAAGCACAGCTACCTCACCCATGGATCCAGTACTTCTGGTTAGGTAAGTTGACTTTTCGGACCTCTGTGCCCCTTATTTGCTGCTACATTAGACAGGGAGGTCCTGCAGAACAGAAAGATCCAGGTCACCCGCCTGACACGGGAGGTGTCAGTGACACTGCACAGGAGGTTCTCAGCCAGTGCTATTTCCGAATGCCGCTCACAAAGTCACAGAGGACATCTGCACATGGACTTGCCCTGCTGTGGTGCTGCTGGGACTGGGACATGCGTTCACTTCTTGCTGCCTCCATAGCTAGGCATGCCTCCTCATATGAGGGAAGACTTTAATGTCTACCAAACCTGTCTGCAAAACAATGACAGCAGATATCCAGCACAAGATGGTGCATGGCCACTTGAGACTATGGAATTCAGCCTGCTGATGTAAAAGAGTGGGTTTACTGCTGTCTGTTAAGTCACTGTGTCTCTCTTTCAGCTTGATAAGCCCATTCAGCTTCCTCTACCATGACTCATAAAGAAGTACTTACACAGCCTGACCTATGCCTAGGAATAGTACAATCATCAATCCAGCATTTACTAGGTACTGGCAAACTTATATTTGGCTGTCTGAAAATGAGACAGAAATCCACTGGGGTAAGGTCCAAGAATACAGTTTGTTAAAAGAAAAATCCCACTGCCAGTTGCAGATATTTGTGGAAGCAAAGACAAGCAGTGGTAGACAAGACTTAAGCTGGGGGAACCAGCTGTATCAGTCTCAGCACCTCACAGAGTTGTGATGCTCAGGAATCCCTTGGTGACTGCCTTATGAAAAACCTGCTCCAGTGCCAATGTAACATGCAGGCACTTATTTAAGAATAGTTCTTCCTGCTTGTAAAATAAAAGGCACCACAAGAGAATATTCCCTACCCCCACTCTCTGTCAGAAAAAAGCCACAAAAAAGTGCATTTCTTTTCCCCCTACACTTCTCATTCTTTTCTTGCGTTGCTCTCCTCCCCAGGGCCCACTTCCCTGCCCAGGATCAGGGTGAAACCTCTATCAGACTTCCCTGAAAGCTTCAGAAATTATGAAGTAATTTTTACGGTTACGATGAAGCATGCACTTAGCAAGCTGGAAATCTGCCCTCAGTATCTTTTTATGACACTAATGTTGTTTGAGAAACTTACACTGTAGTTTCTAAAGTGGTTTTAATTGACACCAGAGCTGATACTGCCCTTTTTGTTTCTGATCCACCCCTTCTGTTCATCCATATTTCCACAATTTCCCTTGTTGGTTTTTTTTTTGTGACTGCACAGAGAAGCAGAATAGATCTAACTCAAATCAATTCCCTCTTCTGGGTTTTCTTCCTGGATGCTGATGGTCCAAACAGCCAGAGCATGGCAGCAGCACTAGGGAGGCAGGACTGTTTGTACCAGTTCACACTGTATGGAGTGGAAATACTTTCAAAACAGTGTTCATTCATACTGAAGTGCAAACAGAGGCAGAAACGTCACCAATGTGCAAACTGTGCAAAGCCCACAGTTGTTGGGGTGGTAGAGGCAAGGCAGTACCACTACATTAGCTAAAATCAAAACAGTTTTAACGAAATTTCTTTTGTGGTCCAGCATTATTTTATCAGCTATTACTCTGACAGTGGCCATACACTTGAAAGGGATAGTGGATGAAGCATGGACTAGAAGATGTTGCTGGGTGGAGTGGGAGACTGCCGATACAGAGCAGTACCAAAGGAAGCACTGGCCGCTGCAAACTGCACCTAAGCTTGCAATAACCCATGCTGGGCAGTGTACAAAGGAGTAACAAATTGTATCAGGATGCAAACTCACAACAAATAACTGATACAGCAACTTTACCTCAGCCCTTTACAGAAATGTCAGCAAAACCGGTACCCCTGTCTGAGTGCAGTTTTATTTCACTAAGCAAAACCCCACGTGATTGTTAATAGCAGCAGCTGATGCTATTCAGGTGTCTGACACTAAGCAACAAGACCTATGTGGAAAGACAACTAAAATCCCTGTCCAATGGGCAGTGAAAGGACAAAGGTGAGCTTGCATCTACTGGAGGGGAAAATCCAAGCTCTGCTACTCTGGCAGTCAAAAAGCAGGTATTGGTGAAAAAGGTTTAGTGTAGCTGCAGGGGCCCAGCAGGACTCCAGTGAGAACAAACTCTACTAAAACTGGCACAAAGCGTTTTGAAAAAACACAGCCTTGAAGGGTGGAGTGGTGAAAAACACATCTAATGTAGTCCCTCTCCAATTGCACTTGGGGAAAGAGATGTTTAACAATCCCTTCCTTCCCCCTATATCACTAATCCTGTTGCACCATTATTTCATTAATAGACTTAAAACTTGCTGGGGAACAATCCATAGACCTTCATTAGAGAATTTAAGTTTTAAGGTTTTCTGAAAATTTTAACAGGCACAAACAGCTTTAAAAATCTACTCTGGTATCACCCTATGTACTCATACAACATCCTGCACAGCAAGAAGGATATTCTAATTGCACTGAACTGGTCTCTAGAAAATACAAAAGGGGGAAAAAAGCAATAGACAAGAAATGAGAGAAATGGAACACTATTTCTTATAATGTAAAGTAAGAAGTATCTCTGAAGCAAGCATCTGACAGTCTAAAAACCAGTCATGACTAACAACATATAGTAATCAAAATAAACCTCTGTAAAGAGAGGAAATAAATATAAGAGACTCCCTTTTCAAATCATGGTTTGTGTGAAAATCTATTGTGTTGCAACAGAAAGGCATGAGGCTGGAATGTTCCAGGAAACAGGGATGATGGAACCACCTACTCTAAAAGGCATATACCATCTATGCAACAGCTTGCTCATTTTTTCAGGATGTAATCAAGCGTCTGCATGACATGGAAATCTTATTTCCTTAATCAATTAGAATGACAAACTGTATATGAAAAAGCCCAAACCTCCACATTTTGCAGCCTCATATCTCATTGAATCCATTCTGAAAACAGAATACTGCTCTCATATCTTCAACTCGATGTGGATAGATTTTAAAGCCACTTTTCATTTCACAGAATGTAGCACATTCAATAAAAACTATTTGTTATCTCTCAGCTGTAGGGAACTGGGGCCACAACATACAATTATTGCATCAGAACATTTCTTGTGTGCCCTCAGCTGTTTGGATGCAGCAGCTGGGTGGGCAGTTTAGAAAGAGAACAGGAATCATCAAATAGAGTTACAGTAAGCAGGCTCAGGCAGTACTGGGGAAAATAGAGGGAGTATACAATAGCTAAAGCAAGGCATGATTAGGGTAGTCTGTCTGGCTTTTAGGAATGTGAAAGGATTTAGTTTCACAGTAAGCCACGGGTAGATGGTTTCAAGAATATTTCTGTTCAAAGTTCATACTGAGGTTTTATGCTTCAAAAAGAAACTTTTTTGAACACCTCCATTTAGCACTAACCCAGTCTGCTTTGATCTGAATGTCATCATTCCTTTGAAGAAGCTAAAACATGCTGAAGACTCACAGAAAATACTCTTTGGTTTTGCTAGAAATTGTATTATTCAGACAGAAGTTATTCCCTAAAAAACCAAATGATTTTGGGGTTTAGGATTTCTTCCCTTGCGCTCATGAGTAGATTCTAAAATCAAGAACCATTGTGTATTTCCAAAATAATGAAGGAGATAATTATCAGTAACTCTTCATGGCTACCCTAATTCCACAACCTAACAAAACTGAAATTAATTCAGTATACTTTTCAGGTTTTTGACTAATTAAAGAGAAACTTGATTCATTATCTTCGTAGAAAACTATACAAATGGCCAAAAGAAGGGGAGGAGGGATAAAAAAGTTAACCAACCATCTTCTTAAGGACTTACTTAAAAACTCTGGTTCTCCATACTGATTCCTTACTCATGTATACATGCAGCAAAAAATCAAGAGGATTTCTGAATGAACTTATAGGTATTTCCATGAAATAAAGACCAAATCAAGAGGCAAATTACATTGCATTTACAGTAAAATTATGTGACTGCTTTATTCAGGTTTGCACACTTTACATTGCAAATACATCCAGAGTAACAAAGATTAAACCCTTCAAATTAACTCTTTTAAATTAAATATTAAAACAAAGTATTTTATATTAGAACATGGTGCCTGTCTAACTCGTATTCCAGACAAGTGAATTTAACTTTCTATTCGTTTATCAAGTAAATAATTATAAACCTCAGGCAGCTTGCTTATGAGAAAGTCTGAATTTATGAGTTTTGGGGGAAAAAATCCCAAATAAACCAACCACCCAAAAAATACCCAACTTCAACAGACAAATAAAAAACAGAATAAGCCTGCATTCCAATTACAATTATTAATTTATTTCATGGCCTGAAAGAATGCACAAGTAACTGGACTACTTCTGCACAGTAAGCCATATTACAGAAAAAAACACTTAATGTACCACACTCTGGAAAAAAGACCTCATTAAGGATTAGTCTATTTCATGACAGACATGCGATAATTCAAAGCATTAAACTGATCACTTAAGATCTTTGACAATGTAGAAGTCAGGTTAAAAAGCAGGGTTTGAGCCATATAGTACAATTTATTTAAGACAACAGTATTGTTCTACAGAACTCCACAGCTCTCTGAGCCAAACACATCAGCTGGGTCAGAACCAGTTGTATGTAGAGGAGGGAGAAAACAGTTGTGCAACCGTATGACGAGATATGGAACAAGCACTTATTTACAAAGGAACCTCTGGAGCTCAGCAGCTTCTACCCTTTACTCAAAGCAGTGTTCAGAGCTTCAAAGGCTGCTCAACACTGTTCTCAATTAAGTTCAGAGTATCTCCAGGTATGGAGATACCGCAGCCTCTTCAGACTACTTATCCCAACATCTGATCCCCCCAATAATGCAAATCTTTCCTAATGTCTAGCTGAAACATCCCTTGCTGGAACTTTCTGTTGTCTCTAGTCCTGTCACCCAGCTCCTCCAACAAGAATCTGGTTCTGTCTTTTCTGTACCCTCCCCTTAACCGGAAACAAGATCCACCGCCCTAGTCTTCTTTGAACACTGAGGACACCCAGCTCCTCCAGCTTCTCTTTTTACATTATGTGCTTCTGTACCGTAATTATCCTGGCAGTCTTCCTCTAGGCCTGCTTCAGAAAGTCAGCATCTCTCCTACACCAAGGAACACAAAACTAGACATTGTTTTTGATGCCATCACACAAATGTCAAGCTGACAGAAATACTCACTTCTCTCAGCTACTGGCTTCATTCTTGCTCAAAGGTACCTTGCTGACTCACATTCCACTTGGTGTCCACCAGCAAAGCGATGTCATTTGCTGCAATGTTGCTCTCTAGCCGTTGGTTCCCAGCCTGTACTACTGTGCAGAGTTATTCTGTTTCTATGTTCAGATTCTGCTGAACACCATGAGGTTCGTGTTAGCCCATTTCTCCAGTCTGCCAAGGTCTCTCAGAGGAGCAGCCCTGCCCTCCAGCCCACACAAGCTGGTGTCATCAACAAGCTTGCTGACGGTGCATTCCATCACCTCATCCAGGTAGTTAATTAAGATTATAAATGCAAAGCTGCACTATTTAATTTTACTGAATACTAATTATCACGTCCTGAAAAAAGGACTTCCATGCAGTTTAATTTTAACTAATTAACAGGGTGCTAAATGGGATGTTACAAAGAACTTGTACTTCAACACACAAGTAAGTCACCAAATAAAGCCTCTTCAGTATTTTTTTTTAATGGGCAGTTTGCACTTGGTGACTCACTGAAATAGATCAAATGAAAGATTAGTCTCCAACACATCCTTCTAAATATGGAGAATATACAAAGTATCTGTGTCAGTGACTCTCAAGATGTCTGGGAAAAGGGCCTAAATTAAGAGCCATTGTATATTTATACTGCAATAAGCTACAGAGCCATTAGTAATGTCTCAGTACTGCAGGCTGCATACTTCCATATACAAACTTGCAGAGAACGCAAGTAACAGGAATTCTTTCACAAAGAACAAATACTTTTTCTTAGGATATTTAACTCACAATGCTTCATAGACCTAGATTATTTGCTAATACAATTTTGCAGTAGACCTGTTTCTGCAGAATAAGTGTGCCAGAACATTGCTGAAGAATTGTGTTTTGCTATCATGAAGTCTGCTATACAGCTGGGTCTCAAGATTTGAGCTTTAAAATATCAAAATCCTCAACTTATGGATATATAGATAATTTCAACTATTTAGCAAACATGAATTAACCCGCATCAGTCAAGGAAGTTCTTAAAATGTTAAAAACATTATTAATACAGCTGGAACTTTGGTCTTCATAGCTTAGTAGGTACACATTCCTGCAGTTTCTTCACGACCTGGATTAAATTCACAATTTTTCATTCAGTGATTAAGAAGAAATTTTCTGGGCTCTACTCTGCCAGAACATTTCTACATGTCCGTCTGTAGTCTTTCAACATAGTAGAGACAACCAGAGATGAATATATTCACTTGTCCCTCAGCTTCTTAGAGATCTAAAACACAACAGAGCCACCTGGGTTAAAAAACAAAAAATGCTAAAAAAATGACAATTCTGCAAGTAATTTACACAGGCAAGAAATAAGAAATAATTTTTTTCTTAATAAGAGGAAGAATACTTCAGGGGAAAATTCTATTGCAACAGCATTTACAGGTTGCTACTGTCCAAAATTAGTCCTGATGTGTGCATCCAGCCTTGCAGATATCTTACACACATAGTACCTAATAGTAATACAAAGGAAAACACACAACTGCTTATCACAGCAGTACAGTAACAATCAAACCCTTAGTACAGAGAAGAGTTCATTAATAAACTACAACTGTCCTGAAATTCCTATTCTTAAGTCCACAATAAATTTTAATAGAACCAGTATTTGATGTATTTTATTTGCAAAAACATTGACAAGTATGTATCATGACCTTTTCTCACCATTTTTCAGCTATTTCTCCAAAGGCTGGTTCATAACAGGAAATATTTCAATTATCATCATCAGTACTTCATCTGAGCATCCTAAAAACACATACTATTGTTTTTTTAATACAGTCAGTTTTGAGTTTCTACACAACTGTTTTGATAGAAATAAACCATTTGTAACTTTGCCTTCAAAATTCCTATTAGAAATCAATTTGAAATAATAGGGCAGGGGGGCATTACTTACCCCAACTAACATCTATGGAACTTCCCTGAAGCAAAAAACTTAAGTAAACTCAAACTAATAAATATATCAAATACAATTTTCTCCTCAACTTATTTCATTTGTAGCAATTTACAACCAGGGCCAAAACCAGTTGCACACAATGTTCCTACCATCTCTTAAAGGACCACCTCTTGTGGTAAGAGCAAGCAGGGATTGTTTAAAAAGCAGAATTACACTTATAAACTAGAAAAATCTAATTATTTTGTATGATAAATTCCAAGAAAAAAGTGATCAGCAAGTGAAGTACTCGGGGCAGAGAATCAGTTTCTAACTTCTGTACATTTTATCACAATTGATCAGAGATTATATAAACCAGCCAAGAAATACGCCATTAGTGCATATATAATTAGCATTATACATACTAACTTTAAGTGTATTTTCTCCAAAAAAGCTTTGAAACCTCCAGAACTGTATCTTTCCTCAAAGAAGGTAGGGATGGGAGGGGGGGAAAGTGAGCGATTACTAACACCCCTGTAAGACATTTTACAGAAGTTGGTACTTTAATTAAGACAATTACCACAGAATTAAACTGTGTAAGAATTTGCACAATTAGCCACAATCATTTTTACCACTTTTCCATTAAGTTATATCACAGACTACCCCTAGTTGACATCATGTCAACCAAAACCCCCAGGTTCTTTTCTGGCAGGCAGCTTTCCAGCCACTCATCCCAAGCCTGTAGTGTTCCATAGGGTTGTTGTGACCCAATGGCAGGATCCAGCACTCGGCCTTGTTGAATCTCATACCATTGGCCTCAGCCCATCAATCCAGCCTGTCCAGATCCCGCTGCAGAGCCTTGCTACCCTCCAGCAAACCAATACTTCTGCCCAACTTGGCATGCCTGTAAGCTAAGGGTGCACTGGATCCCCTCTTCCAGATCATCAACAAAGATATTCAATAGGACTGGCCCCAATACTGAGCCTTGGGGAACATAACTAGTGACCAGCCATCAGCCGGATGTAACTCTATTCACCATCACTCTCTGAGCCCGGACATCCAGATGGTTGTTTTTTGCTCAGAGAAGAGTATGCCAACACAAACAGTTTCTCCAGGAGAATGCTGTGGGAAATGGTGTCAAAGGCTTTACTGACGTCTAGGTCAACAACTTCTGCAGCCTTTTGCTCATCCACTAGGCAGGTCACTCTGTCATAGAAGATCAGCTTGATCAAGCAGGACCTGGTTTTCACAAACCCATGCTGGCTGGGCCTGATCCCCTGGCTGCCCTTTATGAGCCATGTGATGGCTCTTAAGACGACCTGCTCCATGACATTCCCTGGCCCTGAGGTCAGACTGACAGGCCTGCAGTTCCCCAGATCCTCCTTCCAACCCTTCTTCTAGAAGAGTGCCACATTTGCTAACCTCTAGTCACCTGGGACCTCCACCATTAACCAGGATTGCTGGTAAATGATGGAAAGTGGCTCAGTGAGCACTTCTGCCAGCGCCATCAGTACCCTTGGGTGGATGCCACCCAGCCTCATACACTTGTGAGTGTGTCAGTGGCGTAGAAGGTCTCTGACCCTTTCCCTTTGGATTACAGGGCCTTCATTCTGCTCCTCATCTCTTTATTTCAGCTCAGGGGCCTCAGTACCCAGAGAACAGTTGGTCATGCTATTAAAAACTTAGGAAAACAAGGCATTAAGTACCTCAGCTTCTTTCCTCATCTTTCGTCGCCTTGTTTGCCCTCTCATCCAATAAAGGATGGGGATTCTCCTAGGCCTTCCTTTTGTTACTGGTGTATTAACAGAAACACTTTTTATCAACTTTTACAGCAGTAGCCAGATTAAGTTCTAATTGGCCCTTCTAATTTTCTCCCTGCATAACCTCACAATATCCTTGTAGTCCTCCTGAGTTGCTGGCCCCTTCTTCGAGGGGCCACAGGCTCTCCTATTTTTCCTGATTTCAAACCAGAACACTGTTCAGTCAGGCTGGTCTTCTTTCCTGACAGCTCTTCTTTAGGCACATGGGGACAGCCCACTTCTGCACTTCTAGGATTTCCTTCTTCAAAAATGTCTATCCTTCCTGGACTTCTCTCCCTTTCACGAATGCCTCCTAAAAGTTTGCCAACCAGTCTCCTCAATATGCCGGTCTGCTCTCCAGAAGCCCAAGGTAACAACTCTGCTGTCCCTCCTTACTTGTGAAAGAATTGAAAACTCTTATTTCACAGTCACTGTGCCCAAGACAGCCCCCAATCATCGCAACACCCACAAGTGCTTCTCTGTTTGTGAACAGTAAGTCCAGCAGGGCACCTTCCCTAGCTGGCTTACTAGCCAATGGTGTCAGGAAGTTCTCTTCCAGACACTCCGGGAACTGTTTCCTCTAGACTGTTTCCTCTCCACTGCATTGTATTTCCAGCAGACATCTGGTGAGTTGAAGTTCTCCAGGAGAACAAGAGCTAATGATGGTAAAACTTCTCACAGCTGCTCAGAGAATATTTTGTCTGCTTCTGCAACCTGGCTAGATGTAAGAGTATGTATCCAACCAGGATATCTGCACTGTTGGTCCTACCCCTGATTCTTATTCATGAACAACCCTACTGGCACCATAATTAAGCTCTAGACAATCCAAACGCTCCCTTAAACACAGGGCTATTCCACCACCTCTCCTTCCTTGCCTATCCCTGCTGAAGAGTTTACAGTCATCCACTGCAGCCCTCCAGTTGTGAGTCATCACACAATGACCACGTTTCCGTAATGACAATTATATCATAGTTTTCCTGCTGCACAATGGCTTCCAGCTCCTCCTGTTTCTTGCCTGTCCTGCGTGTACCGGAGCAGAAGCACTTCAGTCAGGCTACTTATACCCCCACCTTTTTTTGGGGAAGAAGTCCTAATTCCTGTATGACCAACCTCAGATGCTTCTGTGGTTTCTAACACATGGATAACCACTGGTCTTTGCTGCCACATGGATCTCCATCTTCTGTCTTCACTGAAATGGAAGATCAAAGAACATCACTAGCACACTGTCCCTCAAACATGGGTGTGCTTCTCCCAGGCTTATCTCTAGTGAGCCTGGTTTTATCAGGTTCCCCCTTCAAATCTAGTTTAAAGCTTTTCTAATGAGCCGTTCTAACCCCTGTGCAAAGATTCTTTTCTCCCTTTGATAGGTGTACACTGTCTTGTCGCCAGCAGGCCTGGTGTAAACCAACCCATGATTAAACTCCCCAAAATTCTGCCAGTGACACTAGGCTTGGAGCCAGGAATTCATCAGCTGGCTCTTCCTGTTCTTTCCCTCATCATTCCCTGCAACTGGAAGGATAGAGAAGCACACTACTTGTGCTCCTGATTCCTTAACAAAGGCTTTGAAGTTTCTCTTCCTTGCCCTCATACTTGTTACAACTTCATTGCTGCCTACTTGGAAAAAAAAAAAAAAATCAATAATGGATATTAATCTGAGGGCCATACTAGGATACTAGGCTAGGAAACTTTCTCTCCACATCTTTAAGCCAGGCCTCAAGGAAGCAGGAGACTTCCCCAGGAAGTGGGTCCTTCTCTTTGAGCCTTCTGTTCCCTTCAGACGGGAATCTCCTACAACAAGGATTCATCTTTTTTGCTTTGTGGGAGCAGATTCGATGCAGGGTATAGGTAAACTTAGCACCAAGCTAGATGAACCATCATCCTTGCTACTTTTTGGTTTCACATGCAGTGGCTCCTAAGTATTATGTGAGGGCATTTGGGAAGGTAAGGCACTCACAGAGGAGACACACCTCTGCTGCACTGGGCAGGAACTTGTCACCATCGCCCCTTATCCCTTAAGTCACTGCACTCAGCAGGGCAGAGAGAGCATAAGGAACCTTCCATATCATGTGTACTGCATGTTCTTCAGATGTGTCAAAATGGTAATCACAAGCCACTGGGAAACTCCTTTAAATAGGGAAAATCCCCAAGAAATTTAATAAAATTTTCTCCAACATAGAAGCCTGCACATAAGACCTATTTTATACAGGGTTACTAATATAGTGCCTCAGTTGTCACGATGTAATATATAAACTACACTAAGTGATTGTCAAAGAATAATGTTACTATACTGAAGGTTGTGTGCAAACATTGATTTCTAGGTTTAAGTTTACGCACAAATACAAAACTTGCTTTTAGAGGATTCATTTTGTCCCCTTGTCAGTACACAATTGCAGAAGGAAAGTTACAAGAGTAACTTTTCTTTGCAACACTGTCACACAGCTGCTCCATAAAGCCACCTGAGCTAGGAAGGATCCCAAGCACTCAGCCGAGAGACCCTCCTATTTCCCTCCAGTAATCCAGTTACAAACTTTTACAATATTTTTGCTGCAATTATCCTCCAACAAGCCGAGTTCAGAATTTACCTAGTTTAAAATACAAAACTAAGGAAAACCACCAAATGAAAATCTCTCTTGAGCAACTGCAACAAAACCCCTTAAAGAAAATTCGAGGATATTAGCAATACTACAAATAAGCTTTAGGTCAAAGTAAGTGCTTGCCTTATCTAAAATAGTTAAAAACTCTTGTTTCTTATCCTGTCAAAACAGACCCCAGTAAAAAGTCTTTCTTGTGGGCTCCCTTTATATACTGAAAGGTTGCAACAGCATCTCCTTGGAACCTTCTTCTCCAGGGTGAACAACCCCAACTCTCTCGACCTTTCTTCACAGGAGAGCTGTGCTGTGTTTGTGTCCCTCCTCCAGACCCGCTCCAACAGGTTCATGTCTGTGTTGTACTGAGGGGCCCCAGAGCTGGATGCAGCATTCCAGGTGGGGTCTCTCTCACCAGAGCAGAGTGGAGGGACAGAATCCCCTCCCTCACCCTGCTGGCCATGCTGCTTTTGATGCAGCCCAGGATACAACTGACTTTCTGGGCTGCAAGTGCAGATTGCGAGCTTATGTCCAGTTTTCCATCCACAAGTACCCTCAAGCCCTTCTCGGCAGGGCTGCTCTTAATCCCTTCACCCCCAGCCCGTATCAATACCAGGAGCTACTCTGACCCAGGTGAGGACCTTGCACTTGGCCTTCCACTGTCACAAGCAAAGACTAATTTGTCTGGTTCCAATAACTCTGGAAGACACTTAGCAGTTATGAAGAAAAACAGTAGTTGTTAAACATTAAGTAGACTTCTCCGGCTTGAACTTTTAATGTAAAATGTAATATAATCTTGAATGAAATAACCTTTCCCCCTAAAATTTACACATAAGTGTGATTTCTATAATGCTTCATGGAAAAGTATGTGGTATGTATTTTGGAAGGAGGAAGCGAAAGAAGTAAAAGCCTTGCCTGATGATAATGATGATAATGATGTCGAAAACAGAATTTCCCATGTCATTTTGAACATTTCAGGATTTCCACAGGGCTGCTCTTTAAGCAAAACAGATCTCTCTTTGCTACGTATCATTACCAATTATGCAAACACAGTAATGTGATTAGAAACATAACTGCTTCAGCACACATATTGGTTAACTCCAGCTTCACAATTTTCTTTTTTACTGGCATGAGTCACCTTAGCAAAGCTGACAAAACTTCAACAGTGACAACTGCAGACAGCAATGTCTAGTTATCAGATTCCAAGGTGAAGTTAATGAACTACTCAGGTAACGGTAACTACATGATATCTGAACAGAAAAAATAAATCAAAAAACCAAAAACTCTCAAAAACAAAAACCCCAAACAAACAAAAACAAAAAAATCCCTCCAACACACACACAAAAAAACCCCCAAAAACCAAACAAACAATTTTAAAAAAAATCAAACAAAAAATCCAAAACATCACAAAACCTGCTAGCCAAACTAGTTAATGATTAATAAACAAAGCTCTACTACTGGAACAAAAAGAAACATAGTGATAAGCAATCACAGCAGAGATGTCACAGACCAGGAGTGATAAACTGCTCAGGACAGAATAAATCAACTATAGCATTAACAAGGTTTTATACAGTGAACAAAGACATAACGACATTTTCTAAAACCATATTTGTAGTTGTTCCATTGAATAAAAGCTGACAGCTTTAGAAGGCATTCCTTTTCATATTTACATGCCTAGTTTTCTTTAATTTTCTGAAGTGTGTAGGCCAGATAGGAACATATAACAAACACATGTAAACTCACATGCAATATGTAACTATGTCCAGGAAATTCCATGTTTTGTCCAATAAGCCTCATCATGTACTTACATACGTACATACCTAGTCTTATCTAGATGTGTATGGCACAAGTGAAAATTAAAGAGACTGCACAAAACTTACTTGCCTAACTTTTGGGTGTTGACTATTGATATTATTATAGTGCCACTGTCATAATTTTTTTTCTTTCTTTTTAAATTGATTTTAATTCATAATACTCTGCTGATGCATATACATATATATGACTATAGAGCACCACCAACATTGTTTAGCCTTTTAGTAGATTTATAGTAATATTGTAATTCAGGAATAATAGACGGCATTATTAAAATATTTTATTCTTTTGAATAAGGACTGAAGTAAAATTCGTTGAAGAAGGAATTGACTGAGTATTGGGCCACAGAAAGACTTGGAATTAAAGTTTGCAGAAGCCTCTTCTGTGACTTGTAAAGACAACCACCTACTCTTTCCATGTCCACAAAAAAGATAAGAAAAAAGTTGCTATAAATTCTATCAATTCACTTCTATGTAGACATCTTAATGAAAGAAGTCACGTGTTCTAAATAGTTGAAAAACGCTGTTGATTTCCTTATGACTAAAGCCTTTTTCCCCCCAAGGAAGAAGAGTAATTTTCCTCTGTACGCAAGAGAGATTAAAGAGAAATTAATCCACCACACTTCATACTGATGAAAGTAAGGATAAAACAGCCATATGAGTAAAGAAGACACAGTCTCTTCTCACTGGTAACCTCTACAGCCAAAATCCTCTCAAAAACCGTCTCTCGCTTTACTGAGTGTACTTAAATTACAGCACATTATTGATGTTATGTCTTCAACTAAAATTCCATTTCTGGAACTGGTAAGCACAGAAACGCACTCAAAGAAGGTGCAATCAAGGACGGTTAGTCATAATGGAGGGATCCATGCAAACAATTTAAGCTGCAGTATTAGTGCTTTACTCTGCCGAGCAGGTTTTCGTGACTCTGTATATCCTCTACATACTATTTGAACTGTAAATAAGAGGTAGACTAACTAGTCATGAATTATTAAGATTCATTTTTAAAAGTTGCCCAATTTCCAGTATGTGCTTAGACGTGTCTGGGAGAGGAATACTACTACTTACATAAAACTGCTACGGTATCAAGACTAAATTTTTTCCACTGAGGGGGAAAAAAAAAACCAAAACCCACACCCCCGAGATCGCGAGCGTTTAATTTCATTCAAGGGCTGTTCTGACGGCGTTACCGAACCACGAAGCCAGGTCACTCTGTCACAGCTCGCCCCGCAGCACACACTCCCACTCCGGCCACTCACACTTTTCCCGTTCTGCCTTCCAGGCAGCATTTCCCGACTACGAACAAGGCGGGCATGAGCCCAGCGGCGGGACCTGGCTGAAGCCAGGCCATCGGGCAGCTCCAAACTTTGCGACGGTCCCGGCCGCCCCAGGCAGCTACCACCGATCGCCCCCCCACGGCCAGTTCCCGGCCGAGCCCCCCCGCCCTCCGCCGGCCAGAAGCGGCCTCTCTCCCCCCTTATCCCCCGGCCCGGCGGCCCGCGGCTCCCGGCATCCCCTTTCCCCGCAGCCCCCTGCCGTACTAACCTCAGTAACCTGCCGCTTGCTCACCTCCGCACTCCGGCTGCTCCCACCTCCCCCTCTCCGCTCCCCTCGCCTGCCGGCGGCACCGAGGCGCCCTCGGAGCCGCCTCCCGGCCCGGCCCCCCCGCGTTGCGCGGCGCTGCCGACGCCCCGATGTGCGGAGCCTCCAGGCTTCGCCCGCGGCCGGGTTCCCCTCGTCGTGCCCTCCCGCAGCCCCCGCCCGAACCTCGCCCAGCGCCGCGGGCACTCACCGGCTCCTCACAGGGGCTCTCCCCGGCCCTCCCCGGCGCCTCCGCGCCCGCCACTCAGATCTTCCATGTGCCCAGCGGCCGCTCCTCTCTCCCGCTCCACTCCGGGTACGGCGCCCTCTGGAGTGCCCGCTCCAGTGGGAGCCCCGCGGGCAGCCGGGGCTGTCACTCAGCCCGCCGGGGCCGCCGGCGTGGGCACGGCGCTGCGGCTGCCGCCGGCTCGCTACCCCTTTGTTCGCCGGCGGCGGCAGCGCTGACAGCTGCTGCCGGCGGCGCTCCGCGGGCCCGGACGGCCGCTCCGCCTCGGGGCCTCCCCACCCGCCAGCCGCGCCTCCTGCTCCCGGCCCGGCCCGCAGCCCCGGCTCGCTCCTTCTTTCTCCGACCGCGGTCAACAACCGGCGGCGGCAGCAGCACAAGTTCAGGCCGCCGACCCGGAAACTCATCGGCGGCCAAGGCCCGCGGGGCTCCGACGGGAAGCGGATCCACCGCGCCGGGGGAGGGAGCGGGGCGGGGACGGGGCGGAGCGGGCCGGGACGCGGGGCCTGGGCGGCGGGCGCGCCGGGAGGATGCGGCGGGCAGGCGGCGGCAGGCGCCACCGAGGAAGGCAAGGCAGGCAGGGAGCGAGTGGGGACGGAGCGCTCTCCCTCACCCCGGCCCTGGGGCGGTCCTCAGAGCGGGGGAGCCGTTCCCGTCCCGCGGGGATTTAGCGGGAGCGCCCCTTCGGGGGCCGGTGCCTGCCGGCTCCTGGGTGCGGCTGGGGAAGTTCGGGGGCGTTTCCCGGCTGGGCAGTGCGGGGTGGGAGATGCTGGGGCGCGGGGCCGCCTCCTGCCCGTCGTCCTCCGGCCACGCCGAGGCGAGGCAGCGCTGCGGGGGCTTCCGAGGCCCCTGGCCTCCCTTCCTCCCTGGCGGGGGTGGCGCGGCTGGGAGTCCCGGCGGGAGCCGCCCTCTGCCTCGTTCCGGCGAGTCCTGCGGGAGGCGGGAAGGGTCGGCGGCGTTGGGAGAAGCCTGGGTGAGGCGTGTGCCTTAGACCGGCAGCCTTTGGAATGGGGCCGCGGTGTTAGCACCTGGGTTTGGTCAGAATCAGTTCGTGGTGGTGTCTTCTGAAGCTGATGGTGTTTATTGTCACGTCCTTACAGCCCCACCCTTCTTCGCCCTCAGTTTTTGTTTTCTGGAGTCACATTGCAAGTCTCAGCGCTGTCGGTTTCACAGACATGGTCATTCTGCACTGGATTTAGTGCAGAGCAGTGACAGAGGGAGTTGACCCGCTGCTTATTCACCTGTCCCGCCAACTGTCATCCAGGTGACCCGGCCTTACCAGTGCAGATTCCCTCCACACAAGGCTCTGATCCAAACCCTGTGTATCCAAACACGTGTAGGGAAACGCAGGGAGCAGGCCTTTCCCAGCTATGCATAAGGGATGGTTGTTCCTTTTTCCTCTTAAAATTCTTAATGTCCTAAAGTATGAGTTCTCCTAAGTCAGCATGTTGCCTATTTAATGTTTCTAGATGCTACCGTAATGTAAATCATTAGCTGTTTCTCTTCAGATATTTTGCTGTTCACATACCATCATTAAATCCTCTAACTGTATTTATCTTAACTGATGGTGAAAATGTCCATGCTGTTATTTATGTTGAGGTTTTTTTCAATATCTTTTCAGGTAGTCTTGATCCCAGGAAAAATACTGGACTAAGGGCATAGGAATCTGAAGACCTCTGTTTCTTCTAGAAGAGGTGGAGAAGCTAGAAACACTAACATTTAAAATCTGTGGAGGAATTAATCTTCAAAAATCATGTGCTTACTGATGCTATGGAATGAAAGAGTGTTCATTTGCAGATGAAGAAAATGATCAGCTGGAAGGTGGAAATGGTCAGACATAACCTTCTTTCTGGAAGCTGATATATGAAGTAATTTAGCTTTAGGAAGTTTTCCATATAATTTCCATACAATTTTGTGATTACAGGAATTGTCACCTTGGTTTAAACAGAAGGGCGAGCAAAGCTTTTTCTTAAATCTAAAAGCCTCTATCCACTTTTTTCAGAAACTAAAGATATATTCCTTTCAGAAGCTCTGTTTGAATGAATTGTGCATCAGTTTGCAGCCCCACTGAAATAAAACTAAGTAAATTAATCCATATTATAGTTTATTTTTATCAGCTTTGTTACTTGGCTGTAGGCAAGACTGTGTTCTACTTTGCAGGGGGGAGATGAAAATCGGGTATTTTCTTGAAATCCATGTGGAATTCATAGAAGTGCAGTACCTGTTACAGCATGTTTTATAAATTACAGTGCTTGTCACTTTGAAATGGCTTTCTTTTTCAATTTCATATCTTTTCCAGAGTTTTAAATTTCTTTGGCCTTTTGTCTGGCTTGCAAAATGGGGAAGACAGTTACAAAGTGGAAAAAAAATACATTGCTTTTATTTTAAGTTGGGTTAGAGAACAAGCTTATTTGTATCAAATCTATATGATGTGCTATTTTCCCCTTTCATGAAAAGGAAGCAGAATTATATCAGCCGTTGGCATTTCTCCAGCTAAAGAACAATAAATGAATAATGCAAAGCATCAGTGGATATGAGCACTGCATCCTGAAGTTTACTGTGCTGTTGGATGTTTTTTTCACCTGAACCTCTTCTTCCTGTTTATTCATTATTTCCAGTGATAAAGTAAGAAGGAGAGATGGGAAACCCGGAAAACATTGGAGATGCATATGTTGCTGTGATTCGTCCAAAAAATACTGCTAGCCTCAATTCTCGGGAATATCGAGCTAAATCCTATGAAGTAAAACTATTTCTTTTCTTTATGTCTTAGTTGTTTGGCTTTTTAAATAATATAGTAAATATGTAATAATATAACAGAAGAGAATGTAGCCTTGTTTTTTACTCTTTAACCTGCTACAGAGGTCATTCTGACTTCACCATCCTGCTCTTCAACATTTAGTACTTGAATTTTGTTACTACTTTTACAGTAGCATAATAAATAATAATAATAGTATTTTTTTAAAGTTCTGTGCTGTTTTCGGCTGTACTTAAACTCCTTTGGTCTCATTATTGTTTGAAAGATTTTGCTGCTTGAAGTTCCCATTGAAGGCCAAAAGAAAAAAAGAAAGAAAGTTTTGCTGGAAACTAAACTTCAAGGAGGCACTGAGATAACCCAGAGCATCCTGGATTATGTACTAGAAGCCACCAAACCAATTTCACCAGCCAATCAGGGTATTAAAGGTAAAAACATTTTAATCTAATATACTGTTGATAGCACCATAAAAATGGTTTTTTAATTGGCATGGCAAGGTTGTGCACAAGCATGAAATTAGTATTAAAAAAAAAGATATGTTTTGAGGTTCATCAAAAAAACCTGAGCCAACTATGCAGCTAAAACCTTTAATTTACCTTTGTTTCTCTTTACCATCCAGTATAAAATGCTTACTAAAAGATTTTTAATAAATGAATCTTTGTGCTGCTTCTTCCCCTCAAGTTTAGATTTATACCTAAAATTCCAGTAAACCAGATCAAAGTGGCTTTTGTATCCATAACTTCAGCTAAAACTTGACTTGGGCTAGAGAACTGATAGATTCTAAAGTCAGTTGTTCAGAAGACAGTATCTGTATGAAAGTATTTCTGGCATAACTGTATCACTTAGAGATGGAATTTGATGAGTACCTTTTTTTTTTGCCTTGTTACATAGCTGATCTAGCAAAGAACCTCACACTTGTGCTGACAAATTTGTTTTAGCCTCCCTATTACATTTCCAGATTGGTATAAAGTATAATGACTGAAGGACTTCTGGTCTTTGCTGTGTACTTCATCTCTGTTGTTTACGGGGTAAAGTGTTGCAGGTGGCAATAACTGCAGCTGAGTGGACTTAACAAAGCTTGTTATGCAGAGAATAACAGAATTAATACACATGGAGGAATACTTTGTAAAAGCAAAAACTCTGTTCCTTACATAGTTTGGAGAGTTTTAATTTGACTCACTCAGATGGCCCAAGCATTAACATGCCCAGCTCAGTTTGTACACTGCTAAAATATGCAGCTGAGGTCACAAAAGTTAAAAAGGACTACAGTCATGTCATTTTTTCATGTTAATGGGTATATACATATTTATGTTCTTTAGTTTTTCATATGTATTTATATTTTCTTCGCTTGTTTTAGATTATATTTTTTTCCTAGAAATTAGGAAGATTGAGTCTGGTAAGCTTTCACATGGCCAACTCTGGATTGTTTTCTTTGTTTCAATGACTAATTAATTGTTTTGTGGTTTGTTTTTTGTTTTTAAATACTGTGCTAGGAAAGCGTGTAGTGTTAATGAAGAAGTTTCCTCTAGATGGAGAGAAGGCAGGCCAAGAGGCATCTCTTTACATTGTTCCAACTGTTGTGAAAGGTAACATTGAGCATGATTTGCGAAAGCTGCACCCATTTTAACAGAGGTTCACTTGAGGGTTTATTTTTTTATATGATGTGTTTAAGTTGTATATAGCTGTCTCGTTGATATATGAATGTATGTATAATTATAGGTATATGATACATTTATACAATATATTTTAATATATATGGATTTTTCTGTATTTCAACATTAAAAGTTGCAGTCAGGGGCAAAACTCACTGCATATTTTAAACTTTGAAGAAGTTACTTAAAATCAAGGAAGAGACCTTTGGTTTAATGTATTGCCTTTGTTTTTATAACAATAACACACTTCTGGTTTAAGCAGTATTTGTGCCCTTGGTTATATTTCAAAACACAGGCCTTAACTTGTGTAGAATTTGCTGAATGCAACTGTAAGACATGCTACTCTGGTTAATGTTCTCTATTCAGAATGCTTAGTAAGTCTCTAAACAGTAAATAAAGTCTTTAGAAAGCAAAGTAAATTACTTGTCAGGAAAGTATTTTTAAAAATATTGAAGTAAAGTGTCTGTGTGTTGTTGGGGAAACTTCTTCATTTTTGCCTTAGTTATAGGACTTGCTAAAAACTATCAAATAGATACCATTGTGGAGTTAACAGTAACAATACATACCCCTCCTAGTCCTGGGTCATCTTCCTTTTTTTCTGGTAACAGTATGCATTTAACATTTATTCCTCATTTCCTCATTTGAGGAATAGTGACAGAATACTTAGGGGTTTTAAGGCTAACCTGTTGGATTGTGAATTGCTATGTAAGGATTGTATGCAATGGCTATCAATTATTATTTGGAGAAAATTAAGTCACTCTAGTCTAAAGTTAGAGGATAGTCTTAATTAGGGATGCATAACTACAAAAGATGTAGAAGGGAAAGTAAGATTCTTCTCACTGATGTGTCTTCAGAGTATGTTTCCTTTTTAGATAATACAAAATATACATACAGTCCTGGATGCCCTGTGTTCTACTGTTTACAAGACATCATGAGAGTCTGCAGTGAATCCAGCACACATTTTGCTACGCTTACTGCAAAAATGTTAATTGCCTTGGATAAGTAAGAGACACCATCAGTAAAAATACATTAAAATGAAAAGTTTGATATTTTATATCAAAATATAAATGTATATAAAAAAGATAATTTGTCAATGTAGTGCATATTTTTATAGCATTCTTGTGGTTAAGAAGGAAATCGTCATGGTATTTTCTTCACGTTTATCAGAAATTGAAACCTTGACAACATATTTCTAAAAGTCTTTTTTGCAAACTCAAGAGTGGTGTGTTTATCTAAATCAAGTAGCATTTTGGAAGTTCATGCTCACAGTGAATGTTTTGTAAAATCATAATATTTAATCTTCTGTAAATGACATAATTGTCATCTGTAAGAGCATTTGCCAGAGTGTAGTAAAAATATCCTGTAATTGTATACCATTAAGATTTGCATTTAAATTAAATCTCCCTGTAGAAGGGGAGTGCATCTTACCCCGACACACAAATTTATTTGCAGTAGGGAGTTAACTTTCAGAAAGGTGATTAGTTGTTTAAGCCAGATTTATAGAATTTTGAAATTTGAGTACATGAACAGGGTTTTCAGGGTTTTTATTGTTTTGGTGGTTTTTTTTCTTTTTTTTTTTTTTTTTAAAGTACCCTTAACCTAGAAATACCAGACACACTTATGTATGAACTTACTTGCAGTAATAAAGTTAGCTGAAACTTCTAGCTAATGTAAAAAATCATGTTACAGGCTATTACCTAAAAGGTTCTGTGTGTAGAATTTTTACAGTTTATTAATAGAGTTGTAGTATTTCCATATATACCATCATAGCAGTTACATTTATTTGCTGCTTACTGAATGCCTTCAGGCTCTAAGTTCTGCTTAGAAGTGTTTCAAGCCTCACAGGAAGCCTTGGAGGTATAATAGAAAATAGTTTATATTTTTTGTTCTCTATGTACATAATCTGAAACAATACTTCTCAAAGATTCAAACTGCCATAACTAATTTATCTACCAAATCTTTAGAGAAAATGCCTGAAAATACCTTAGAAGGTGTTTATAGCACAATGACTATGATTTTACTGTTCTTTCTGCCAGGACCATGAGTAAGTGAAGGGAATGCCGCTTTTGCAGGACATTACAGCTTGGACCTAGGGCTTAAAAATAGGCCTAAGCATATGCACTGAACTGCAGGTTACCTTCTGCCATCCATACGTATGTTTCTGGGACAGACAAGATTCAAGTGGTCTGTCAGTGGATGTCCAAAGGATGTACTTCTCTTTCTTCTATATGTCCAGGCTCAATCACTAAACAGAATTTATTGTATTTCAGCAAAGCACATTTTTACCTCAAGGTTGTGAGAAAGCATGTGCAGAAACCTAAATACAATCCTGGCTTCAGAACTTTAATGCACCACTTAATTTAACACTTAAACAATTTAACAATTTGGTAAAAATGTATTTGTTCAAAACTTGAGATGAACAACTTGTCCTGAGGAAAAAATGCAGCAGGTGTACAGTACTGACTTCCCTCAGTAGCACAGAATAAGAGAGCTCTAAAGCTCTTCAATACTGTCAGTAGCAGTGCACTGAGAAGAGAATAAATGTCAGCACAGCTTTCTAAAAAGGCAGGTGGTAGCCTATGTGAAAGAGACTTAGCAGTTTGGAAACTGGACCTTCTGGTTTTTTGCCTTCTCCTGTCTTTCCCTAATGAAACATGTGAGTTGGAAGGCTTAAGTCAGTACAGATATTGAAACTCACCCTTAAAAAAACTGCTTTAAGTTCCAAAATTTGTTCAGAGTAGTAATATTAATAAAATACATGAAATGGTGACATGTTGGTGTGGTTTTTTGGTTATAACCAGTGTTACTCTTAGTGTATGATTTCCTTTTCTTTGAGAGTTTGAGACAGGAAATTGAGCAAATACGACTGTTTAACTGAGTGTGGTTAACAAATTTCACATTCAGGGAGGAATTTAGTCTTATAAAATTAGCTGTCCACCTTATAATTCTTTTTTTTATTTCAAATGTGGGATTATCATATATGCAATCCTTAATCAAAGAAAAAAATGGCATGACCAAAGTAATCCTTTTCTACCTGAAAATTAGTTACTTGCCCATTCTCTCCTGCAGGTGGTTGGATGAACGGCACACCCAGTCTCACTCCATCCCAGCTTTATTCAGACCATCTCCTCTTGAGAGAATTAAAACAAATGTGATAAACCCTGCCTATGCTATAGAACCTGGTCAAACAGAGAGCTCGTTACACATGGGTTATACTGCCCTGGAAATAAAGAGTAAAATGCTGGCATTGGAGAAAGCAGATATGTGTATCTATAATCCTTTGTTTGGATCTGACCTTCAGTACACCAATAGGGTAAGAACTATATTTTCATTTTATATTTGTGAAACATGAATACATTTTCATTTTAAAGTTCACTCATTTATTTGATATGAGTGTGTGCTCACATCAGAGTTGTTTATTTAGCAGTAAGTGTGCACTAGTTTTTCAAATCCTCATATTTGATCATAACTCTCTTTCCTTATAAAATGTTACCAATCCTAACTTTGGTTTCAAGAGAATACCCAACCTGGACAGGGGATTGTGTAGCCAAATCTCAGTAAGATATTTTTTCAGTTGTGTTTAAATTATGTCTTCACAGGTTGACAAGGTGGTAATAAATCCATACTTTGGCCTTGGAGCCCCAGACTATTCAAAGATTCAGGTTCCTAAAAGAGAAAAGTGGCAACGTAGCATGAGCAGTGTCACAGAGGACAAGTATTATGTTACATTCCTTTTTAATTATCGGATAATTTTGTTTTGTTTTATTACAGTAGCGCTTGGTAGACTTAGAATGAGATTCCTATTACTTTAGGCTTCTCTGTATAAATACATATTTTAAATGAAATTCTATTTGAAGCCTCTTAAGTATTGAAACACAACAGTTAAAGGATGAATCAAGAAAGGTGTAAATTATAAAAATTAGAGAAGCATTTCTTATTGTAGTAAATACAGCTGTGGCTTGATTACTGCATGACAAAAAAACTATTTGTATGAGTACTGGCACATTTTAGCTGCATGAACTTCTCTTTTAGTCTTCATGTAGATCTATGGTTAGTGCTATGTTAGTAATTTTTAAAAAGTTGATGTTCTCAACAATTGTAATATTTCTGAATGGTGTTTTTCCTGTTTCCCCTTTTAATTCATAGGGAACACCAGTGGGTAGATGATTTCCCTCTTCACCGCAGTGCTTGTGAAGGTGACTCTGATTTACTAAGCCACCTTCTGGATAAAAAGTTTTCTGTTAATCAGTTGGATAGTGACCACTGGGCACCAATCCATTATGCATGCTGGTGAGTCAAGGATAGTTTTGCCAATCAAGTGCATTCTAGCTGTCATGATTCTTTACCACTATCATTTATGTAATTTATCAGCCTCAAAAAGAAGAAATAAAAAAGCCCCTCTAGATTTTTTATGCTTTGATTATAATATATGTTAGTGTTAATCTTCTGAAGGTTTTGAGATAATTTTAATTTGAATGGTTTTGGGGGAGACCAGTTGTGGGGATCATGTCATCACTTACCTATTGCCTCTTGTATCGCTTCTGATATTTATTCTAATTCCTATGGGAGGCACTGGGTCTACTTTAGCCTGGTAACTTTCAGAGTCTCCATTGGCTAAAGCCTGTGAGCAGTTTTACAGCACAGCAGTAGCTGAGCTGAGCATGTTTTGGTGCTGGTCAAGCTCTGAGTGGGAAGCTGGACTGGGTGATTTATAGAGGTCAGCGTGTCTGACTATAACTCTGACTTAATCTGTAACTGCTTGAAAGCTTTCCTCAGTCATAAAAATGCTTTTGTTTTATCTTTATGGAAGTTAGTTTTTTGTATATATAATGGTCAGTATGTCTGATGATATGAATAACATGGAAATCAAGCTAGGTTATAAAAAACCCACGATCTTACTTGCTTTTTAGTGTTTGTCAGAAAGTTTGTAAATACTTTATAACACAAGTATACACAAGAGTTACCAGTTATAAGCGTGGGCATTAAGAATCTCAGGATCCATCTGCATGACAATCAGAAGCTGAACTCTGATTCTCACACTGATTATTTTTTCCGGACAAAGTTGGATTCTATTCTGCCAAGACTGAATTGCTACAACTACCCAAACTTAGCTAGTTTAAAGCAAGGTTCAGTTTGTCTATAAGGAATCCAATCAATGGTTACTAGACCAGTGATTACCAAAGAAGTGTAGAACTGATATTAATTTCTACAAGCTTAGTTATGTTCCATTGTATCTGGTGTAATGTGAAAGCTAAAAATTCTTTGGTGTGGAAAAAACCACTTTTTCATAATTAGAGCTAGCTGCAAAAAATTATTTTATATTTGCTGTGTCTGTTCTGACTTAAACACATCTGCAGGTATGGAAAAGTTGAAGCCACTCGAATGCTGTTGGAGAAAGGGAAATGCAATCCAAATCTTTTGAATGGTCAACTTAGCTCTCCTCTTCATTTTGCCGCTGGAGGTGGGCATGCTGAAATAGTACAAATTCTACTAAATCATCCTGAAATTGACAGAGTAAGTTCTGTTTGTATATAGAAATAGCAGTTCTAGCAACAGTTTCTAGCTTGTGCATGAGAAGTATTTTTGTGTCCGGATCACAATGTATAAACACAACTATCTTGTTAAGAGATTACTAAAAAATTGTTAAATATTTTTCCTTACCTCTACTTTTCCCATTGTGTACCAATTAAATGTTTGAACTCTGGTACCAAGGAATTTAATTATCTCAAAAATGTGTTAAATGTTTACCTGTCTGCAGCAAAATCAATGTAGAATCAGTGTTTCTCTTTATGTTTGTAGCACATTACTGATCAACAAGGAAGATCTCCACTGAATGTCTGTGAAGAGAACAAACAAAATGAATGGGAAGAAGCTGCAAAACTACTGAAGGAAGCCATAAATAAACCTGTATGAGTTTCTTTTCTAAATTGTGTAAAGTTTATATTTAATTTGCACTTAGTCTTGTAGAAGAGCTAGGGTCGCTTTTAGCTGTTACTGGAAATTGCAGCACATTGAAATTAGTGTAAATATTGGCAAACTGACATTTTGTCTCTTTAAATGTTTTTGTTCTGTTCCATGGCTCAGAAGTACATGTAAGACATGTAAACATGATACTCCAATTTATTTGTAGGAGCATCACATCAGCTACTGATTTTATGTCCATTTTTTATCATGCGACCATCAGCTTTCTTTATGCATTGTCATCTTATATGTTGATAAACAGGAGCATTCAGCTGCTTAAATGTAGGCTTCTATGAAATAGGCTTTTCATCAGTTAGTCAGTGTATGCTTCCTTGGCAGCCAGAGGAGACTTAGCCAAGATAGGAAACAAAATTTACAATGCAATTCCTCTCATCCTGAAGTAGATTTAAAATTAGACAAATGATATAAACCCACTTGTTTTTTTTCTTTGACTTCAGATGCAACCTGTATTTCTGTAAGTAGGTGGTACTAAACCTGTCAGTTTTTCAAGATGTTTTAAATTTTCTTCATTTCAGTCTGCATGAATAATCTTCCAAAATAATTAAGAAAGGAACTGACCTTGATTTTAGGGATCCTATTATGCAGTAGATCACATGAAGGTGTGTGTGTCTAATGGCTCTAAAGACTAATGCACACGTTTTAAGTAGATTTCAGAGTGTAGTGCATGATACTATGTTGTTATTTATTACTATTTAATCAATACAATAAATAAACTCCCCTTATAGATTACTACAGTAGGAATGATAGTAACTACTGCAACAAAAATAGACCACATTTTTAGTCAGTTGTCCAAGGCATCCATCTTTTTTTTCCAAAAGTTTTTAGGAACTTCATTCTTGATGACTTAGTAGATTTGAGGAAGGGAAATAACAAATTCCTGAAATGTTTTTATTCAAGCAGCTGAAACATCTAACCTGTTACAGAAATGAAAACAGAACATTTTATTGATTTATGACTTGTGTATATGTGCTCTAAGCACCTGATTTATGTTTATGTATTTCTTTCAGAAGGCATACTGTGGGCTCACATGCAATTCAGTGAAAGCTATGGGGGTTCTGAAGGGGGAAATGATTTATTATTTAATAGATTTATTTAGATTGTAGTACAGGAGCACTGTAAGATTTAGTGAGATTATATTCTTTTTGTAGTGGGTTCTGAGTAAAGAGTGGTGCTTCCCTCTAAAAACAAGTCTTTTTAGTACAGAGGGGAAAAATTCATAACCTGCCAGTAATAGCAAGGTGAACATTTTGGGATATGCATAGGCAGCTGAGCCCAGATCCCTTGGAGAGGTTTTAAATACCTACTTGCCTTTGAGTTCAACAGAAGTCCTCAAAATACCAGCAAGATCTTTCTTGGAGTTACTGTTGTAAACTGCACAGTATAAGAACTTGCACAGGACGCAAAACAAGCAGATTTGGTAAATAATAAAAATGCAGGAGTTGTGCAGTGTTCTTTTTCCCAACATTATAGATGTTGTTGAATTATGGTAAAACTGCTTTCCTCTCTAGAAGCACCAACAGAAAGGATTTTAACAAATTGTTTGTTTAATATGTTCCCATTTTTCTGTAGTATGAAAAGGCACGGATTTATCGTATGGATGGGTCGTATCGCTCTGTCGAGCTGAAACACGGAAACAACACAACTGTCCAGCAAATAATGGAGGGCATGCGCTTGTCTCAAGAAACTCAGCAGTACTTCACTATCTGGATCTGTTCTGAGAACCTCAGTAAGTAAAAAGGACAATGGTTGTAGTTGAGGGTTTATAATAGTTTATTTCTGCTTGCCTTTAGGAAAAAGTAATACTGTCTTAGGAGAGTAGGAAACATGCTCTCTGACAGGCTTTACAGCCTGATGTCTCCAAACTGCTTTCAGAGCCGTGGAGAGCTTCTCTGTTGTAACTTTTACTTTGGATACCCTCAGTAGGTCTGACTGTATCACTCTGGTACCTATCATGTATTTCATCCAGGAAGATGAGGCTGTTCCAGGTTGCCTTTCTGTTACAGGGCACCTTGGCTATCATAGGCCTTACTAGTAGCTTATCCTGGTTTTATATGTATTTTTCTTCCCAGAATATCTGAATTTGGATGCATGTAGTTGTTTTTACCATGTTTAGTCTTTTTAAAACTACTAATTAAAGTAAGATGATTAATGTTTTTTCATTAGGTCCTTTATTAATATGATTTTTCCTGTGTTTTACACCAAAATAATTTTTGATAAACAAGTTTTCAGATATATTTGATGGGAGAAAATTCTGATGTAAAATGTCATGTTTATATTTGCGGTATTTTTTTGTATTTCTGGTCTAAATAAAAAAGATATTATAATTTTTATTTGAGATATATAGCAAAAGATAAATAGAAGCCCAAAAGAGTCAACGAGAGCAGTTGGGTTTTTTCAGATAGTGTGGTCAGCAGTACTGCTGCAAGATGATAGCTATGGGACACATTGTGGATTACAAAGCTCAATTGAGGTCTGGTAGGATACTGTGTTGACTGTGTCATTAACACAGAAGTCTTGCATTTAAAACTTTATTTACTGTTGCCAATGCTCCACTCCAGTGGCATTGTTACTTTTTTTTTAAAAAAATAGCTCTAAATGTTGCAGGAAATGTTTTGTTCATTCTTCTTTAATCTTTTTCTTCTGGAGTCATGCCATTTGCCTTTTTACTTTGCTGTATGCCACATGACTGCTGTAACCCTCAACTAAACATAGATGTTAATGTGAAGAAAAGGAAGTGTTTGAGGGTTAAAGTCTTGCTGTGTTCGCCTTTTCTAAATACGTATGTGATGTTTTCGTAGAATCATTGAGGTATTACCCTTGCATTTGAGGGGAAGAGCTCACTGATACATTGGTTGTGTAAAAGCGAGTAATTCTCCAGGTATATAGCCTAGATTTGAAAATGAGATCCTGATTTATGGCTTCAAACAACTGGTGGACAAGTTTCATTATGAAGTATGTTGCAGTTTGTGTACAGCTGTAAGGACTGTGAGATTCCTGCTTGTAGGACACATGATGCTTTTCTGTGTTAGAATGTGAAATGGATAAGTTAAATGAACAGATTGTTCTCAGTGAACATATCTATTTAAGGTTTTCATGTAATGTGAAATGCCACAGTGTGAAAGCCAGAGCAGTGAGGATGAAGCAGATACAGCCTCCTAGAACCTCACTTCTAGAAAAAGCTAAGCAATTATCCAAGGACAGGCAGAGTGAGTGAGTGAGCCAAAGGTACAGACTCTAGTATGTAGTAGGACTGTAGTTGAAAGCTCTGTATTAATTTCTCAGCTCTCATATACACAAGAGAACATGAAACGATGATTGACTTTAGCCTGTTTAGAATCAAGACATTTACAGATTAAAAAGAAGAATGTTCTGAAAAGTTTATGGTTTTTATGTATGTACAAAAAACTGAAATACATTTATAAGATAAGTTGTATTTGTATTTTTGTGTCAGAAATAAGATCATTGGACTTTGTATTTCTGCTGTAATAATAGAGACAACAGTCTCTCATGCTTTATTATTGTGTTTTTAAGGTCAGTCTTGGTACTCCAATAAATTTTTAAATACCGCTTCACTCCTGAGAAACTGAAAATAATGAAGTTTCAACACTATTACATTTAGTGAATTGATGCTAAGAGTTTTGTCAATAAATCCATATTTTCAAAACCTTTTCTATATAGCAGTTTAGAAAACATAGGGAAAATGTCTGGTAATGAGTCCTCAATTTCAGATACTCTAGGTTTGGTGCAGCATTTAATCATTTATGTGTATGTGTGTGTGTATATGGGGTTATTCCGTTTGTGTATTTAGAAACAAACCCTGTTATTTTTCAGGTCTCCAGCTGAAGCCATATCACAAGCCTTTGCAGCATATTCGAGACTGGCCTGAAATATTCACTGAATTGACAAACTTGGATCCTCAAAGGGAAACTTCACAGCTTTTCCTGAGAAGGGATGTGAGACTTCCACTGGAAATAGAAAAAAAGGTCAGCACTTGGAAGTGGATGAAATCATGGTCAGACTCAGAACACTTTGACGGTCAACGCTCAGTGTGTATAGTAACTGTAGTAATTTCCAAACTTATTTAAACCTGACATCTCCTTTTCTGTGCCTTCCTGCCATCTCTTTGTTCTCTCTCTCTTTCTCACCCTCTCAGTTGGGTTTATCCAATGTCTCTGTGTGTCAGTCTCTGTCTGTCATACAGCAAAAAACAACCTGCCTGATTTTCTTCCTTGTGCTGTTGTTTTTCAGTTATTCAATTGGTCGATTTCAATGGGATTATTCAAACATATTATTCAAAATGAATTCATGGGGGAAAAATCCACAGATATCAGTATTTCTGGGAACTTTTTGATTGGGCATGGTGTGCTAGTTGCCTTTCATTTGTGTATTAGATCAGTGAAGTGTTGAAGTAAGTGTTGTTAATGAAAATATGTCATTTTTTCTATTACAAAGTACCACTAAAATGTACAGTTCAGTCAGGATCAGACCTTTGTCTTCTGTCTCTGAATCAGTGAGAAATTGTATTTATAGTTTCTAAGCTCATTTTCCTTTTTACAAAGAAATAATATTATTTACATCTTTTTAACAGATTGAGGATCCGTTGGCTATTCTTATACTTTTTGATGAGGCCAGATATAATTTACTGAAAGGTTTTTATACATCACCTGATGCAAAGCTGATTACACTGGCAAGTCTGCTTCTGCAAATAGTCTATGGAAATTATGAGAGCAAGAAACATAAACAGGGCTTTCTAAAGTAAGTATTTGTGTTTAAAACTTAAAATCCTGGGTTAGATTAAGTATTTTTAGATAGCACTTACTATGGAATTCTCAGTCTTTAAGTATGATACATTTGTTGGTTTTCTCCATCACTGAGCTGTAGTTCAGGGTAATCATGTAGCCCTTGCAGCATTAATAGAAGTCAGACATCGTGTGTGAAAATGTATTAATCTTAATTATTACAGTCTTAGAGGGATGGAGGTTCTGGAGTGTGTAAAATCGGACCTGAGATACAGTAATACCACAATGAACAACAGTATTCACTTGAAGGATTCTGACAGGGACTGAGGCTTTGAGCAATGCTGAAGAAACATCTTACTGTGGCGGTTAGACCAGTGTCTGGGATTGACTTTCCTTCTTTGGACAGACCATGTAGCAATATAGTTTCTGTCATTTGTAGGAGAACTGCTGTACTAAATTGGTCAAAAGCATAGCACTAGTAGGGCTCAGCCAGATGGTATTTTTCTCTCCCCTTCTCTCTGCATGCCAGCACAACAGTAGCTTAGCTATTTTGGGATGGCTTGTTCTTCCCACGTACGCTTCTACAGAAGTATCTGAGCCCATGAAGATTCCAGTTCTCTACTGTGTGCACCTTCGCCTCCTGCCATCTCCACCTCACTTCATTCATGGAACAGCAGCTGTGCTATTCTGGAATGCTGCTATGCTTTTCAGCTTCTCTTACTCACAGTGTCAAGTGAGCTGTCTTGGCTTGGCGGTTTTTTTGTGTATTGTCCTGCAGTTACACAGCCGGTAGATGGAGCATAAGGAGAACAGGGTTTAAGTGGGACTGCCCACCCACACGAGTGTGCAGTTCAGTGCAGCTGAGTTTTGTATGAAACTACTCCCTGCTGACTCCCAGCAGCTGCAGGGTGATGTTCCTCTCCACACTGAGGCATATCAGTACTGTGGTTCAAAGTTCATCCTGCTCCATGGAAGTGTTTGGCTCTACAGACAGGACTACCTGCAAAGATAGTTTGGGCTAGATAAAAAGCCATTTGGGCATGCTCTCCATCCATATTCACATTGTTCTTCATATAGATGAAGAGTTTTTGATACTTTTTTTTTTTGTAGTTGACATAAATGTTTATTGGAAGACTGGTAATGCCAAAAATATATCCAGGCTGTTGTTCGTATGAGAGTATCCTTGACCTTAAAGATCTGATGCACGGTCCTGTGCAGGGCTTTTGCTTGTAGATCATATATGCTGTTACTGCCAAATACAGTTGTAGCGGGTTTGGTTTGTCCTGGGCGGAAACACCAATTTAGTGTAGTGGTTTGGTCTAAAATACTCATTACTGTTTACCTTCTGTGAGCTAAGAATTAGGAGAAACGCAAAGCAGGCACCAAACTTGAAAGAATATAAAGAAATTTATTAACAGACCTAAAAGAGGGAAAAAAAATCATACCACACCTTCAGAACACTTCTCCTCCCCCCACCTTTCTCCCTTCTCCCACTGACAATGTAGAAAGACAACCCTTGAGATGTTCAGTCTGTTTACCACTTCCATAATAACCTTGTTCAGTCCATTTAGGAAGAGGAGTCTCTCTTGCCCATGCTATGAAAACATTATCACAACGAGCCAGCCGCCCGGGTTGGTTCTCTGCTCGCATGTGAGTCCCTTCCCCCAGCTTGCAGCTTTTCCCACAACTGCTTTCGAGGGTCCACTCTTGAAGTTTTTGGGGTACAATTTTAAGGTTGAGCCATTAAGAAACAAAAGTTCTCTTCACCCATCTCTGGGAGCATTTAATCTCTAGGAACAGAGGCCCTTCTCCTTCGCTGGGAGCAAAGGGTCCTCCTCATCTTCATCTTTAGGACTATCTCTGGGAGCATCTCTAGGAACTGAGGTTTTCTCCTTTTCCATTTGGAACAAAAGTCCTCATCGCTTCCATCTCTCCCTGTTCAAACTTCTCATGAAATTACAGCTGCTTCAGCATCTGCCTATCTCAGCGCAGGTGCTTTTGCTCACAAGTGCAAGTTGAACGCTCCACCCCCCATGCCTTCATGAAATTACAACGGGTACTCTGATACATCATAGCTTTACAACAGAATTTCAGCTTTAAGCATCTCCTCTTTCTTCTCCCTCAGGTTTTCAGCTCTTCACAGCACTAAAAGGGTTAATTTCACCTAGGTCTTGCAGCTGGCATTTCGTTTATTGCTGTCGGTCACATGATCTCTGCTGGACAGCGGTGCAGCTTCAGCTGAATCTTGGCCGCACTGGAGGGGGGGAGCCGAGCCGCTCCTCCGGCTGCCCACAGCAGGGCTTGGGGGGGGGGGGGGGGGGGGGGTCCGCAGGTGGAACAGGGCCCATCAGCTCCAGGATGGCCCGCAGCCACCTGTCCCAACACTGGGAATGAGACAGAGCTGTGGGGGGGGTTTGTCTATTCTTAAGTGTGGATCACAGAGGCAGTCACAGTTTTAAGTGGCTTAAAGAATTGTCCATATTCAAACTGGCCACTGATAGGTTCTGTCAGATCACAGAGGAAGCTGTAAGCACCCCTTTGCAAGAACATCACTTCCAGGACTATGCTTGCTAACCCATGACAACAGTTTAAATAGATTACATCGTTAGGTCTTGAGAGTGTCTTATTGTACATAAAAGCAAACTAGTAAAGGTTTGCATTCTTCCTTTTAGAGTTTTTTGTTTCCACATTTTGGGTTTTTTAAAAAAGGTAGTTGATGTAAGTAGCTTCTCTTTCATGTCCTGTAATATGTAACTTTAATGTGGAAATTAATTGGGCTGAGTCCTTGGTAGTGCTGACTACAGGAGTGGAGGGAAGAGTATCTACAGTCTGTTATATTTTCTAAGTGTGTGATATGCTGATGTAAATGGCATTTTGTATATAATTTTGGCTTCCAAACTGGAATTCACCAAACTGCTCTCTAACCAAGTACGAGTCGTGTGTTCTGCTGGCATTTCTTCTCCATGCCATGCTCATGATGTGTGACACAGAGCATGTAATGTAAAGCTGGATCTTCATTAACTGAGAATTGCACTGTATGTTAGGAAACCATCTCATCTGATGAGGCAAGATAGAGTAGGAGCTGACTGTCTAGCTCAATATGTGACTTGAAGGTACACTGTGGCAGACGTTGTTCTTTTTTCTTACTTTGTTTAGTGAAGAAAACCTTTGTTCTTCTTTGTTTTTCTCTTAGTGAAGAAAACCTTAAATCTATTGTACCAATAACTAAACTAAAAAGTAAAGCTCCTCATTGGACAAACAGGATACTTCATGAATACAAGGTGAGATAAATAAGCAGGTAAATCGTGTTCTTAAGCACTTTTGACTGTTTGGTTGTCAATTAATGAACAGAAATACTGGTATAAAAAGCTAAAAATGTGTATGTTCTGAATTTTTGGGATGGGTTGTTGGAGTGTATTTCTTGTACAGTTACAGATGATCTCTTTGTTAGAAGTAAATATATTTGTTATCTGTTTATTTACCTTCAGTGTTAGCTGTGTATTGGGCACACTTCCAATTCAGGCATAGATGTGAAAAAATCTACTGATTTAAATTTTCTTGTCTGCTCGTAGGAATAGATCCACCAAGTCCTTTTTGTCAGTGTAACTTGTATCTTAGGGATCTGGTAGTGCTGCTGATGTGCATGTGTCTTGGTTTGAAAGACAGGTGTCTGCTAAGGAAGGCAGGAGCCTCCCTTGGAATGGCAGATGCGACCCCCCCTTCCCTCCGAGTTATTATAATTTTGAAATCAAGGGGCTTTTAGGCAAAGATGTGGGAAATAGGAATAACAGTTCTTTACTATTATATATCTATATGTGTATAACCAGTCAAACAAGCAGCAATAACCATGGCAGTAACAGCAAACAATCACAAACCCAGTCCCAGCCTTCCCGGCTGTCGGGCCCTTTCCCCTCGGGTGCAGTTCCGCTCGCAGCCGGCAGGGGCGCTGGCGGCTCCCGGTGAGCAGGGCAGGTGCGATGGTTCCCCCGCGGCTGCAGGGGGCGCTCCGGAGCGAGCTCGGGAAACCCGCGGCTCTGGTGCCCTGGGATCCCGGGAAGGGATGGAACAAAGGCTTCACAAACCCCTGGGCAGCTGGCCCCGGTGTCCGGCCGGACCCTCGGGAACAGCAGGCTGGAGCTGCAGGGCCGAGCACAAATTGCGGGTGGCAGATGAGATGTATCCAAACTGCGGAGCTGCGGTGGGAGCCCCTCGGAGGTCTGGGCAGGCAGGGCGAGCACGGCTACAACGCAGCGGAGGCTCGAAGCAACGGCGGGGGCCGGGCGGCCATGGCCCGGCTCCCAGCGGGGCAGGGAAGGTGGGCTTGGGATCCTGGGGTTTCTCTGGCAGAAAGAAAAGCAGCCGATGAAACAGCCTCCCTCTCCCTCCAAACGGGGACCAACTGCCCACACACCCAGGTAAAACGAAAGAGTAGCCAGATGCCCCCACGCCCGTAGCCAGCTCTTTTGTTTTCCTTAAGAGCACAGTAATTTCTCCCCCTGGCGACACATATGGGGAAAATTCCTTTAACAGAAAAAATAAAACCAGGAGAACTCCTAACACCCCAACAGCATGTGCACACACACCCACACAAACTCTTTTGATTAGAGCAGTTAACTGAGCAAAATTTTTAAATGTGGACTTGGGCTGCTTGTGTAAAAATGCATCTAACTGAGGGCTGTGGGTCCCAAATGAGGTCAGATTAAATTTGTGATCTTCACAAGTAACTGAGGAAAAAGTGAAGTGTGTCAGAAGGAGAACAGCATCAGCTGATGTGCATCACTAAAGGTAGCTGCCAGGAAACGCTGCAGAGGTACCCAGGGAATGTTTTCAAGCCTTGCCCCTCTTTTTGAGATAAGATTACTCAATCATAAACTTCTTTTGATGCCCACACCTTTTTTGTCAGAAATTAGCAGGTCGTTCCTATTCTTTCTAATAGAGATGGAGGAGGAGGTGATGGTGGTCTAAGACTATGGTGTAGCAAAGTTGTCTCTACTCTGTCATCAAATTATATGTAAGAATGAGTATAGCTTTCTTGACTTCTGCTTTTGGGACATTATTTTGCGGTGTGGGGCATGGGGGAAGGGGAAAGCAGTTGCAATCTTTTGTTCTGAAGATTTTACATGTTAGAAATGGCTGTGTAGAATTGAGGTAAGCTTTAATGCAGGGTGTGGATCTGGAGAGGCTGATCCTGTCTAGCATACCCACAGTCATGGCCTCATAACTGTTGAAGATTTGTGTTCTCCCTCGTGTCTGTGCCTTCTGGTCTTGTCCACGGCCCAACCAATTTTTTAGTTGTTAGAGTGGTTGGTATCAGTCTGGTTTGAGGAGCACTCCAGCAATAGTTTGTTCTGACTGCTGCACTCTACTGAAGAGGAAGGAACAGAAACCTGTCTCATTCTGAATGAAGGCTCTACTAATGAAAAGAGATCTGCACCTCTCTTTTGCTTAGAAAGGAAAAAACAATCTGTTTTTGAAAGGAGGTACTTGCTCATCTTACCATGTTTCACTGGATTGGACCCCTTAAAGGAGGAAGAATACTTAGTTTTAAGGATTGTGCTGCATTTAGTATCATATGGGTGCATAGCTGCTGATCCCAAGTCCCAGTTAGTTCTGAGAGAGGCAAAGCTGTGGGGCACTTCAGAGGTTTTGTGTCTCTGCTCAGATCTGAGGCTCATACAGGTGTCTGGGTTTTGCCTCAGTCTCTTCCAGCACTTGAGCCTTTCCATGGCTCTAAGGTTTAATTCAGCTGTAGGAAGATGACTGATGGGAAAGCACTTTGGAAATATGCTTTTAGTAGGGATTGCACTGAACAGTGGATTTTTCTTCAAACAATCACAACTGTTTGGAAGGACTTGTTGATTGCGATTATTTCTTTATTTATAGAATCTCAGCACCAGTGAAGGTGTCAGCAAGGAGATGCATCACCTTCAGCGCATGTTCTTGCAGAACTGCTGGGAAATTCCTACTTATGGAGCAGCTTTTTTCACAGGACAGATATTCACCAAAGCAAGTTCAAGTAGCCATAAAGTCATCAAAGTGTATGTAGGAGTAAATGTAAAAGGGTTGCACCTTCTCAACATGGAAACAAAGGTCAGCTTAAGTGAACTGCCAGTGATAACTGTAAAACTTAATTCTCTTCTCTTAAAATCTTTGTACTAGAAGTAATTTCACATCCAACCGTTTAGTTAAACTTGACTGAAAATTTCCAAGATTTTAAGACCTTCGTAAGTCACTAACAAAGTCTTGCATTTTTTCACTTTACTACTTTATGAACTACAACTGCATTGTGGAACGTAGTGGTTTAAGTCTGAATCCTGTCTTTGTGAATGAAGCGAAGTTCAGTTTGCAAGTATGGAGGATATTTTCTGAGTGACCGTTTCCTACATTTGATCACAGGCTTTACTCCTCAGCCTAAAGTACGGTTGCTTTATGTGGCAGTTGGGAGATGGAGATACGTGTTTTCAAATCCACAGTCTGGAAAACAAAATGAGCTTTATTGTGCATACCAAACAGGTAAGCACTATCATTTTTCATCCTTTATGTTCAATTATTTTTTTTCCTAAATTACATAGGCAAGCCTCTTTTCCCTTGGGGCTGACGCCCCTTGCACAGTATAAAAGAAGCCCAAGCCAAGCCCACACAAAAATTATTTTAAAACTTTATTATTAATATTTCAGAATGTTTTCTTAGCATGTGAAGCCTTCATAATTCAAAATACATAAAATGCATCTATAATCATTAGGATAAACCTTTTGTTTAATTGAAACCGTTTCTTGCATATGCCCAATCCCTCATTCTCTAAGATTAATTCCAAATATAATGAGAATCACAGAGCTGGAGCCAGTAACTTTGTGATCGAAAGTAATGGAGTTTGAGATTGGATAAAGCTGAGAATTGCTTTTATCATGTACTTGATTGTCATAGTTCTGAAATGCTGATGGAATTTAATTGCATCCCTTTACCCAGGCAGGACTCGTTGTAAAACTCCTGATGAAATTAAATGGCCAGCTAATGCCAAGTGAAAGAAACGAGTGATGGAAATGAACAATAGTTATGAGATGGCACCTGATGGCTGAGCAAAAAAGAACTTGTCCCTCCTCGTAACAGGACTTCCATGTACATGAATTTTACACAACAGAAAAGTCAATTTGTACAGTTTTTTTAACTTTGTACAGAAGCTGCATGGTTTATTTTTTTAAAAAAACTATACTACATATCTATTATTTTTATAAGTATTTTTGTGTTTCATATATTAACTATTGTAGGGCTTGAGGTTAACCAATAAAGCTAACGAAATGTAAATGGTTTACCGAGGTTGATGAGCATGAATCCAGTAAAGCTTTTGTTCCCAGAGAAATAGGGGACTACCAGTGCCATTAAGCAAGTCTCAGTTAACCTATTTACCTTTCATGTCCTTGCGTGGAACATCAAGGAGATGGTATATGTTGCAGTATTTTGTAGACACCCTGTATTTTTAAGATACTATTGATACATATGCTTAAAAGACCAGTTAGATCAGTTAGACCTTTGAGCAACTACTTTTGATAAACTCTTGTTTTTTATTTGGTTTCTGACAAACATTTTAGCTCACTTTATTTTTACTCTTAACTTTCTCCTTCTTTGTATTCATATTTATTCTAAAATATTGCATGAGGATGCCAAAAGGGAAATACTTTAAATCATTCAGAAGCCATATTGAATGTTTAGCATGCTTGTTTTTTAAAATGGATTTTTACTTTTGCTGTGCAATATAAAATGTGTGTACGGAGGAGAGGGAGATACGGATTTACAGATGAACTTTACTCAGAGGACTTCAGAAAGTTTAATAAATTCTACCCTGGATTGCAACATGTATGCAGTAACAAAAACTCATACAGGAGGTACTAAGTTATTTCTCTTAAATTAATTTTCCTACCGATTACTTACTTCAGTTTCTTCAGGCTAAAAGCAGTGCAGGATGCAGGAATAACGATGGCAAGGAAGTCAGATACAGTTTGTAAGCATTCTGCCTGCTCTTTGTAGAGTCAGGATTGGGGCTCAACAAGTTGGGTGCCAAGTGTAAGGTGGGATCCTATGCAGTCTGAAACATATCTTGTACATTAAAATAGTATCTGTAACACAAATCTTTGAAGTTTGTGGTTGTATTTCAGGGTTTTAAGTGCACTTGACTATTTCTTCCGTGTAAACTGCATGCTAAAACAGTGTGCAATATTTTGTAAAAAAAAGCTTTTTTAAAAAAATAAAAATTAGCACTTGCCTCTAAGTTTTCAAAGAAAAGCTAAAATGAATGTGAAGAACTGCGCTGTTGTATAGTAATTTTACTCATACCTTACTAGTAAGTGCAGTTTAAGAAATTAAAGTAGTAAGCTGTTAAAAACGTGAACAGGAGACTTGTATTTTGTATTCTTGTTAGCAAGCTGTACTTTTCTACTTCACAGGTCTAAATAACAGTAAATTTTCATGGATTGTTATACTTTATTTAAGGTAAATAATGCAACAGTCAGGTCCTTCATTGTGCATCCCTGCTATCACTTGGCTCTGGTATCAGAAATATATTTCTCTACATAGCACTTTCTTAGAAAACTAGAGGAAAATGTTAAGAAGGTGTGTCAGTTGCCTATTTAACTATACTATCAATATGCCTTATTGCTGTATAGTCCTTTCTGCTAAATTCTTATTTATTACTACCTAATAAATGGTTTGCAACAAGTCACATTTGGTGTTTCTATTTTTGTAGCCAGCATGAAAGTGCCATCAAATGTTACACCAAGCAGGTGTTATCACCAGAGAGCAGGCTTGTCTTTGTAAGGTATGTTAGAAGAGCATCAGAGAGGACCAGAGGGAGAGTGCCATGGTGCCTCTAAATTAAGGTGGTGCACCTCAGAAACTGCTCAGGAATTCACCAGGTAAACTTGAAACTGTTCATCATGGGAAAGCAGAGGTTTGCAGATATTGCGTATCAGTATAGCCACTGAGTAGCAAGAGCCCAGCTCTGCAGTCCCAGAGGCTTCTGGCACCTGGGTATGTAGGAGCTTGTGCCACCCTGCTGTGGCAAGGCAGGTGTGTGCACTCCTTTCATCTGGAAGTGGGGAAATGAAAAACAGGAACAGAGAGAAATCCAACACTGCTGAGACAGACCATTAGTAACAAGCCTCATACCACTACCAAACCAAAAAAGTGGGAACTAGCTGCAATATGGGCAAAGCTGACGCTTGTGCCTTTGTAAGCATGAGATGCCCAGCTCACCACCTACAGTCCATCTAACAAGCACTTTCTTAAAAAGCAAGAACCTGTACAGCTGACAAAAGCAAAGATTTAAGAGTAGAACACTGAGCCAGGCCCTGTAAGGCAAAAGAGTAACCGAGAACTTAAAACTGTGAAAAACAGGCACGATTTTACCAAGTGGCATAACTGACCCCCCTACCCCAGTGAGCAGCTTGTGCAAGAGGGAAGCCTTGGTCCTGAGGGGATGGCCTGCTGCTGCTGCTGCTGCTGCTGCTGCTGCTGCTGCTTAGTGCAGGCAGCAATTGCTCCAGGGTGCACTGTCAGCTTACAGCTGGATGCAGCTTAAAGCTGGGCTGTGAGTGAAAAAAGAGATACAGGTTCAACAGAAACAACATACATGGTCTGCAAAAGCTGTGCTTTACCTTAAAGAATTGTTATTAATATAGGGTAAAGATTAAAAAATTATTACTATTCTGTATAAATTTAAATATAATTAATAATTACATAAAAATGAAATGAAACTTTTCATATATAGGTAATTAATCTAGAAATCCTGTCTCTTGGAAGAAAAGGACTGACACTATTGCCACCAAAAATGTATTTACTTTGTAAATTGACAGTACAGAATGTCAATCATAACCCGCTATCTCTCATGTCTTTCGAAAGAGTTGTCAGAGCTTGTAAATATGAAGTAACTCTTTGTCAATCACTGCACTGATTAATGTCCTTTGGCATTGAAAAGTGTTGAAACTTAGAGCTTGCAGGCAACAAATTAAAAACTTTCCTAGAGCCCATAGCTGGCATGAAGAGTTTGAAGGTACTCAACAGTGATTCCATGCACATCTCAGCATTCACAAGCATTGTCTGCTACCTCCCCTCATCTAGTAACACTCAGCACACGTGAGACCTTGATACAAGGTTTACCAGAGGATATTACACACTTTAAGAAACAACAAGAATGTTCAAACAGTAACAAGCTTATGTTTTTGCCTGTGTACCTTTTCTAGTTGACAAAAGTACTCGGAACTGATGACAACAATAGATGTTGTCAACAAATAAGTCAAATTTCAGATGAAGTAGGGAATTTCAGAGAATTTAGGTTTCTGAACTTTGCAAAAATTTATTTAAAAGCATTACAGATAATCTTTGCAAGTGTACCCTGTTGAAATGTCTCATTGTATGTAATGACCAACCTGGCTTCCTGCTAGTACTCCCTGGACTCACACATTTAAACTTTTCTTTACGTAGAAACTGACTGAACAAACACTGCATTTAAAAGACCTACCCAAACCAGAAATCTCCGGAAATGCATTGATACATTCCTGTTGAATTAAAAAACTATATGGATAACAAGCTGACTTTGGCTGTGATGAGCTTTCTTAGTTTCCAAATGCAGCTCTGTGCACTATTTGATCTTAAACCCTTAGGTCTTAGTGGAAACTCACTTCAGAAACAACAGCCGGATTTTCTCACATTAAACATTTAGAGCATCTGGAATTAAACACAAACAAGCCGTCCTCGTTCTCCGCGTGCTGTGCAGCCTCACAAACCAGCGCCCTGGGCTGTCAGCGGGGGCGCCGGCAGTGATGCCCGAGGCACGGCTCACCGTCATCGGCCTCATTTCCCGGAGACCCACGTTCTCCGGCTGTTCGAGGACACGCAGCATTGCAAACACCCCGTCGCCGAGCGCCGCGGCGCCGCCGGCGGTCAGGCCGAGCCCTCGGGCGGCCGGGCCCGGCCCCCGCCCGCCGCCCGCCCAATGGCGTGGGCCGCAGCCCGGCCGATGCCGTCACCCCGCGCAGCGCGGCCGCGGGTTGGCTCCGGCAGCGGGAATCGTCACATGGGCAGAGATCAGCCCAGCGCCGGGAACCGTCACATGGGCTCGGATCAGCCCGGCCCATCGCACCGCCCTGCCCCGCGGAGCCACGGCGGATGGCGGCGGGCGCCGAGAAGATGCTGAACCTCATGGATGTCGGCGGGTCCCTGCTGGAGCGGGTGGCTGTCGGCAACCCGCTCTCCCTGGTGCTGGCCGCCTCCGCCTTCGCGCTCAGCCTCGGCTACCTGTTCCAGCTGGGGTACCGGCGACACCTCGGCTCCGACCAGAAGGTGAGCGCCGGGGGCGGCGGGGCCGGGCGGAGGCCCGGCGGGCTCCGCCGCTGTCCCGCTGAGGGACGGTGCCCGCGGGCCGGCGGGGCCGGGCGCTCTCGCTGCAGGGCGCGGGCGGGCCGGGAGCAGCCTCGGGACAGCCCCCGGGAGCGCAGGGGGAGCGGCGCTGCACCCCAGGCGTGTGGGAGCGGGCCCCGGCGGGCGAGCGGCGTTTCCAGCAGCCGCTCTGAGCGCGGCTTCTTGAGAGAGCTGCGCCGGCTTCGCCCTCGGCCGGCCGGTTGGTACCGCGGGAAGGAGAGGCGCGCAGGGCTTGCGGGGCCGAAAGGCGTTCCCGGTACTTTCATGGATGGCGCTTCAAAGAAGGCGCCTGCTTATGTATGAAACCCAGTGCTAACCTGAAGTCGCTTTTGGGGGGCTGTTTAACAAATCTTCCACCACTGTTTCATTTCTGACTGCCTTCTTTTCAGTTGCCGTATCTTTGTGCTTTACATTCAGAGGCAGCATAGGAAAGAATCTTACTCATATTCACTTTTTTTTAACCCTTGCTGCTTTTAAATGTAGTTCTATCTGAACAACTGAATATTTTTTAAAGGTTGGCCTTTTCACAAAAGAGTTTAAACAAACATATATAAAACTTCCTTTGTGGTTAGTTTTCATGTAAATAGACACGATTTTATTACTTTTTGTCACTGGCACATACCAGGGAAGTGGTCACAGCACCAAGCCTGGCAGAGTTCAAGCAGCATTTGGACAACTCTCTCAGGCACATGGTGTGACCCTTGGAGATGGTCCTGTGCAGGGCCAGGAGTTGGACTTCGATCCTTGTGGGTCCCTTCCAGCTCAGGATATTCTATTAGTCCATGATTCCATGATAATCTCTGAAGAAAATTCAGTAATTATTTTTCTCTTTCTTCTACAGAACTACCCACCTTTTATTTCGTCAGGCATCCCTTTCCTTGGTCATGCAATCGCATTTGGAAAAAGTCCCATTGAATTTTTGGAAAATGCTTATGACAAGGTATGTTTTCCCACATGACTGGATGAGCATATATAAAAATACTTTTGTGTATCTGTTAAGTTCTCTTTCTGGAGCCTGTTTAAAATCAGTTCATTCTCATTTACCACCTCAAATATGGAATGGAGTGTGCACAGTAGGCTCTGTGATCTTCAGGTCTCTTCATGTACCAGTAGTGTTTTCTGAGCCCTCTCTTGTGATTCACATGTCAAAAATATGCTTGTGCATTTGGGTAATGCTCATAGCTGCATCACAAATTAATTAAAAAGCCATTTTCATGACATTATTTCTTGCTGTAATTGGTAACTTTTAATCACATCCTTTACCAGTCTGTGACCAGGCTGGAATGTAGCTGACCACCTCCATAGGCAACTTGATGAATTTTAAGGCCTCTCTGATGTTAAAAGAGCTGGTGGATAAAACCTCAGTAGTTTTTATACTGTAACAGCCCAGAAGAAATTAACTAAATCAGTAGAGCCTTAGTTCCAATTAAGTTAGGTTTATCAAGCTGCTTCACATTGTCTAAAACCATCTAGAGTTATAAGCTTAAATCTTAGCTTGATTAGCTTAGAGAAAGCCAGGTCCGGTGCATGAAGGTCTGCTGGAGACTACTTTTAAACTTCCAAGTCTTATTTGCCCCTAATTACCTATGCATAACTCCAAATCCAGAATTTTTCGAGACAGTGTTTGTAGATTACTGGAGTCAATATATGCTGCAATCTCACTGCTAATTTTTTTTAGTGTGACTGATCTTTTATTTATGTTTTCTAAAATAATTGGTTTTAAAATGTGCACATTCACATGTGTTCATTACAACATTAGATATCACTGGTATGTACATTGAGAACAGAATTTAAATATGGTTTTAAATATTTTTGTCTTTATTAAATCTCTGGATACTTAGGAGAAAATGTAATTTATGAAAGACTGTATATAGAGATAGGGATTTAATGATTTGTGTTCTTATTTAAAGGAAATTCTGGGGTTTTTTTTTATTCTCTCTCTTAGTACGGACCTGTGTTCAGTTTCACTATGGTTGGCAAGACATTCACATACTTACTGGGTAGTGATGCTGCTGCTCTACTCTTCAACAGTAAAAACGAAGATTTGAATGCGGAGGATGTGTACTCTCGGTTAACTACGCCAGTTTTTGGCAGGGGAGTTGCCTATGACGTCCCTAATGCGGTTTGTATTTTAAATACCAGATGAGTAGAAAAGCAGCGCAGTTTGAATGCTGAGTAGGCAGCCCTGAGCTCTTGGCTCTGTCTGATGGGGTTGTGTTCATATGCAACTGTGGCATATTGCAGTAGGGAAATAGTCTGATCTGGCTAATCAAGACTGAGCATGTTCAGGTTGCTTTCTTTACCACCTGGCCATTTGTCACTCTGGATGTTATCCTTTGTTCTTGAAACCATCTAATCTCATCATAGAGGAAAAACTAGTGAGTCACTTTTTTCTTCCCTTGCACCATGCCGCTGACTGCAGCTCATTCTTCCCTTCCAGACAACTTCAGGCCTTTCTTCTGAGAAAGCCTCAGGAGTGATAACTTTATTTTTGCCATGCCAAATCTAAACATGGGAGTAATCATTTAACAGTTTGAACCACAAGGTTTGTCTTGCTCAGACAGAAATCATTCTGTATGTGTTTGCAGAATAGTCTGCATGGCAGCAGAGGGGCTCTGTCATGTGGCGTTGTATCCAAGCTAAGCATTGGCTGCTTTCTTGTTTGGGAGGGTGGCCTGTCATGTCAGACCCTCAAACTGCAGAAGCCAGCTTTTCTGTGGCCCCACTTGCTCCACTGGCACTCTGTGTTCAGTGCATGTTAGGGCAGAGTAGTTGGGTGGAAGAAACAGCACTGTGGTATACTTTATTTTTGGATTTTCAGTTTTGGCCTCATTTTGTTTGTATAAATGTCCGACATTTGACTAGTGTCTGTGACCCATCAATTTCTTTGCCTCCTTAGCATGCCTCTTCATTCATGCCAGCCTACGTGCTGTGGTTGTTGCCTATTAATGATGTGGGTTAGGGACAGTAATCACTACTCTCTTTGCCTCCACGCTGGCATTTTGCCATGATCCACAGAATATGCATGTTGTTCTTACCCTGTTCTTTTGAAATTCTCATACACAGCTAACTACCTACAACTTGCTACTTTCTAAATAGGTAAAGGAGAACTTGGTTGTCTCCTCCTTTGTCAGGAAGTACTAAATTGTGGATAGGCAGTTTGGGGGGTAGATTCTTTTCCACTTCATGGATTTGCATGGCTCCTCTCATCCCTATGAGAATGAAACCAGCAGGACTGCAGCCTGGACAACAAGTAGGAGATCGTTTCTTGTGTCCTAGGAGATCTCTTCCATAAGTGGGGCCATTCTAACAGACCTGTTTCTACTAGTTCAGATAGTCAGAGGCCTTCCTCAAAATGTCAGGGATGGAGTTGTCAATCACTTTTGCAGCTGCTGGAGTGCGGAGGGTGCATGATTCTCTGCAATACATCTCATGTTCTTCTCTGGTATATACTAACTTCAGAAAAGTCTGTGAATCACAGACTGCTAAATTGGCCAGATTTTCACTGTGTTGTGCTTCTTCTGTGGATTCTGACTGTCATGGGATGTCTGCTTGAAACTTAAAGGTCACGATTTGTTCTTAATTCTGTGAAAGTTTGCCCAGTTATTACAGCTGCTTCAACTTCTGCTTGCATGCTCTTCAGTTTGTGGATGGATTTGAATGTCTGTCTTCATGCAAGAACTAGTTCTTTGATGGGATCTAATCTCATCCATCAGTTTTATAGAACTTTCTGTAAGCTCCTTGGAAATGGGCATTTCTTACAACCATATACTTCAGGCACATAGGGATGATTAAAGCCTACCTTATTGGCCCATCATATACAGCTTTTTTTTTGCTTTTTTCTGAAATGAGGTATTTTTCTAGAGTTACCCTAGGCTTTCTTTTTCCCTGGAGTGCGCTTGAGCTCTGCTTTAGTCAAGAGATTAATCTTCTCATATTACTCAGTAAGCTTTGGATGTCTGTGGATATGTCTACTTAATTCATACCTGTGATACCAGAAGGACTTCTTTCTTATTATCTCTGCAGATTCAGGCTCCTCAGAAAATTCCTTTTTTTTCCCCAAAATTACTCTTTTTCCACAGCAAGGAGATGCAGGGAGTTTGCCACTGACATTTAAATTATCTCTGACACTGGTTATCTCTAGTTTCCCTCTATGAAGCTAGCACGTCCAGTTGTGGCCAGAACATGTTCTGCTAGAGGTGAGGTGGTTTTTTTGCATAGTGTCATCACCACAATTTCATTTCAGACATCTAATGAGAAGGCATTTAGAGAGCCATGGAAAATTTCATTGGCATTCTACAATTGATGGGTCATCCTGAAGTTTCTTTTGAGACCCCCTTCTCTCTGCTTAGGCTGCTAAGTGTCTCTTCATTTTGACCATGACTTTCAGTCACATGTTTAGAAGAACCACTCCTTATTCTTCAAAATGAGTAACTTGCTTATTTACCAGTGATTCAGGTAATTGTTTGTTAATATCCATAGTCAATATATCAACTCATACTCACTCTCTGTCTCCTTCCCCCAAGCCTCTTGCAGATAGTTCTTTGTTGAGAGGACCTGAAGTTGCAGAGGGTGTGTTCACTCCCATGCGCCATTCTTGTCTCCATCAAGCTGGAGCCTGGCTAGTATGTTGCAAGGGGAAATGTGCTTGTCTCTTTGCTCTATGGCATGTGTGTCCTCTGACAGACTTCTGGGGTCCTCACTGCATTCTCAAAACAGAAGCTTCTAGGAAGTAGCCTTTTATTCTGTATCTTACATGCAGAGCCCTTGTGGGAAGAGTTTTTGATGTATCACACTCATGGTACAGTGCAGAGCTGTAGGACAGATGTCTCATTCATAATTAGGGCTTAAAAATCAAATGAGTAATTTTCTGAGTCAATGTTCTGTCAATGCAGTGAATGCTTCTCATCTAATGAAGGGCTTTTCACCAGTAGGTTTATTAGCTATGGATCTATACAGAGAAAAAGAGGAAGAGGTGAGAAGGCTGTGAAACTCTCTACTTTCCTAGGACACAGTTTGCCTCCTGCTTCTGTGTCTGACCTCCTGGGCAGTGAGATCAGAGGGCTCTGTAAAAGAAAGGGTCATCTCTAGTCCAGTGGTCCTTGCAACTGAGAGAACAGAGGAGAGGGAGAGAAAGCAAGGAGGCTGCATAGCAGGGAACACAGGCTAAATCCAGACTTTGCAAAGATGGGGCTGGTTAAGTTTGTGATTATATATCTAAAGGGCATTCCATCATTCAACTTTGCGTGCATCTTGTATCTTCAGGGATAAAGCTTAATGAAGATACTAAAATAGTCTTTTTGTTTGGTACTGCAAAAGGGAGAACTGCAGCTCCTTTGAGCTATTATTTTACTTGGATGTTTCTGAACTATTGCTTGAAAGACAAAGAAGGTGAAAAACAGAGTATTAACAATTAGTTAGAACTGAGTATCTGCTGTACCCTGCAGTCCTAATCATAATCCCTATTTACTTCTGGATGGTCTTATAGTACAAATTCTAATAAGCTTTAATTACATTAATATGATGATCCTTGTACTGATTGCTTTTTCTGTCTTGGTTCTTTTAGATATTTTTGGAACAGAAGAAGATGCTCAAAACTGGGCTAAACGTTGCCCAGTTTAGACAGCATGTATCTGTGATTGAAGAAGAAACAAAGGAGTATTTCAAAGCATGGGGAGAGAGTGGAGAGAAAAGTAAGCAAGATCAAATGCATTTTTCCTCCAATTTTCTGGGAAGTAATTAAGACCAATGCAGTACATTTTTTTAAAACATGTACTGGAATATTAAAGAAACTAAAATTACATAGGTAAAAGTGTACTGAACATCAGAAGAAAGAAAATACAGATTTTTTTAAAATCAAACGTAAGGCTATTGGAGAACAAAGCTGCTCAGAAAATCACTGAAAGGAATGAAGGACTATCTTAGTTTTGGTTTCTTAATGGGCTCATAGTGCACCTGTTGTGCACATTTTGGATGTGTCAGCTCAGTGTAACCACTTCCAAGTCCCTGGGAAAAGCTGCTGCTCTGACACCCTAGAGAGCCTGTGCTGAAGATCTTGGCTCTGAGAGTTTCTACAGTGAAAAACTGCATCTTTGAAGCTGATATGGTTACGTTAGTGACCAAAGTGAAATAGTTATTTTCCCTCATTCCCAGCTTGCCCATCATCGTTACAAGCTCACAGTTGCATAGCAGTGCTAAATATTATTTTAAAATACATATTTATATTTAAATGCATACAATTTCTATAATACATATCACATTTTAATATATTCTTTTGAATTTATTTGATTTATATGTAATATAGTTAATAATATGGTAATATATAAATTGATGTTTAAGTGTCTAAGTACTGCTATATAAAAATAATTCAGTGAGCAGGAAAACTGGTTTCCCACGGATTTGGAATTCAGGGTTAAATCTTTGTATGGCTTATATTTATTAAGGATTGAGCTTGTGATGCATTGCTTGCTTTGGAAGAATTACTAACTCTGCTACCAAAATTTCTAGAAAGAAATACCTTAGAAAAAAGGTATCAGTGATCTAATTAAAAAGGTGTTTGAAGAGACATCTGATGAGACACACAGAAATTGTAAATTGGATTCTTTATTCTCCTAGTAAAACTATCCAAAACTCTATTTTAAATTATTAATCTGTGTCCAGTTACTTATTTTTTACTTACACAAAATAAAAATTATAACCTGTAAAACATAACATGTCACCTGAGATGCATCTTCAGTAATGTTTTTCAAATCTTTCCTCAGACCTGTTTGAAGCCCTTTCAGAACTGATCATTTTGACAGCAAGTCATTGCTTACACGGGAAGGAAATCCGAGGCTTGCTGAATGAGAAGGTGGCTCAGCTGTACGCCGACCTGGATGGGGGTTTCACTCACGCTGCCTGGCTCCTGCCAGGCTGGCTGCCTCTGCCGAGCTTCAGGTACTAGCAGTAACAGAGGAAGCAACTCAAGCATTTTATCTAAACTTCACTGTTGTTTGGATTGCCCCCCATCCCCACCATTTCTTGTTCGTAAGCTATTCTAGACATCCCAATAAATCCTCATAAGCATTCTGTGTTACTTTGTATAAAGTTGCTAATGGAAGTGTTTTGAATCACAGGCGTCGAGATCGAGCGCACAGAGAAATAAAGAATATTTTCTACAAGGTTATCCAGAAACGTCGGAAGTCTGAGGAAAAGGAGGATGACATGCTCCAAACTCTACTTGATGCTTCATACAAGTAAGCCAAGAGTTTGAAGACTTGTTTGAAGATTTACTTTAGCTTTGAGCTCTTTAGTCAAAACTATCTACCAGAACCCAAGAAACACTCCTTCACGTTCTGAATTGGTTTTGTTGCATGCAGTTTGTCCTAGCTGTATTCTTAAAAACAGGTTTAAAACTTCACTTGTCAATGGTTATTCCGATTTCTGAGATTTTCATCGGTGGTCGTGAGGTGGCTGAGGTTGCTTCCTTTCTGTTTGCTGGCTGTTGGGGAATGATTTTCTTTAAGGCTCCTAAAGAGTCTCTCTCCCTCTATTCTCCCTTCTCCCTACCCTTAGATCTTTTGCCTCTCTGTTTACAGTAGGCAGTGAGAGAAGGAGTGAGTACATTAGAAGAAATGGTAAATGCTGCTGTATAAATAGCAATGCTCAATAACTGGAAATGTGACCAAACGAAGCTCTGCCTTGGCTCCCTTTGCCGCAGGGACGGCCGCGCGCTGACGGACGATGAGATTGCGGGAATGCTGATCGGGCTGCTGCTGGCAGGGCAGCACACGTCCTCCACCACCAGCGCCTGGCTTGGCTTCTTCCTCGCCAGAGACAAATCCATCCAGGAACAGTGCTATGCAGAACAGAAAGCAGTGTGTGGGGATGACTTGCCACCCTTAACTTACGACCAGGTTTGTATCTTACGTTAGTCCTCAGGGGGTATTTTTATACTTTAGATGCTTATTTAAAAAAAAAGATCATCAGACATGAAATGCAGTCACAGTCACATGCTTTGTGTTAATCATTAGCACAGTCATTCTGTGGTAATGCTGTTTGCCAGTACATTTCCTCTTCTCTTCCTGTCCAAGTAAATTTTCACCTTGATACTGTTTTTTTAATCAGTGTTCATTAGGGAAAGTGCAGTTCCTATGTTTATTTAATAAATTATAGTTCTGTAGAAGAGAAAGATCCTCATATTCCCACTGAGGAAAGCAATGCAGTGTGACCTTGTTCTTTAATTAGGCAACAGTAAATACTCATGAGACAGATCACTAAGACACTAGTTGTATTCAATTGCACTGGTCAGTGATTTTTTTCCTTCTTAATCAAATCAAATGGAAAAAAAGAAATTATCAGTGTAGTTTAATAAAAGTACATGTAAATATGTCCTGCTTACTCTTTGATTTTTTAAAAACATTCGTTTTTAAACAGTATAAAATAGCATTTTGTTTGTATTGAATAAACGCAGCTATATTTTGATATATCATTTTCTCTATATTTTCAGCTCAAGGATCTAAGTTTGCTGGATCGCTGTCTAAAAGAAACTTTAAGGCTTAGACCTCCTATAATGACCATGATGAGAATGGCCAGGACTCCCCAGGTGAGGAACTTTTTGAAGCTAATTTCACTGCAGCAGCACAGGCCAGGTCAGAGGTATCTCGGCTGGCAGAAGGAAACACAAGTGAGCAGTGTTTGCTGGCAGGGAGGAAAGCTGATGGCAGTCTGGGGTTCTGTCAGTGGTAGTGTAGCCAGCGTTGAGGAAAGCAATTAATACCTTGAACTTGGTATTTGTTACCTCCATCTAGAATTGTGTCCAATTTTGGACCCCTGCAGCCCCCTGCAAGCAAGAGACTGATGGAAGTGCAACAAGCTGAGGGCCACCCGGATGGGAGGGCACTGCAGCCTTTGTGGTGAGAGGCTGAGGGAACAGGGACGGTTCAGTCTGGAGAAGAGCAGGCTCTGGGACCTAGGAACAGCCATGTGCAGTTTTCTTCAGCAAAACTGACCCTTCTTGTAGCTACCAGTCTTATTTGAGCTTAGTTTGGTGCCAGCATTTAAAGCCTTTTTGTTTGCCAGGTATTTTTAATTGCTGTCATGGAAAAATTTGGCACACATTTAATACAAGCTAGGTAAATCCAAAAGAAAACTCGCTCTTTGTACAAATACAGTACCGTGTCAAAAAATGAAAATTTTTTTTTAACTATGTCCCTTGAATGACAAAGGCTTTCAATAAATTTTAAGTTCTTTTTTTTTTTTTATTAAACCTCCTTCTGTAGAATTGCCAGCTTTATTAAAGCAGCTGGAAGGTTCCTGCAACTGCTTGAGCACTGTGTCCTGTATAAGTAAGAGAGAAGAAAATGCTAGGTTATTAATTTTAAATGCACTTGGCCAAAATCTCCTGAAATGTAAGCCTTGTGATGTAACACTTCAGGTAACACTTTAAAAAGAAGAATGGAGCCATTTTGTCATGTGTGGGGTCTTGTGTCTTCTCTTGTAGACTGTTGCTGGATACAATATTCCCCCTGGCCATCAAGTTTGTGTATCTCCCACTGTTAACCACAGACTCAGAGACTCCTGGAATGACGCTCTAGACTTCAAACCTGACCGGTATCTCCAAGATAACCCAGCAGCTGGAGAGAAGTTTGCATACATTCCCTTTGGTGCTGGTGAGTAAGAGAATGCAGCACCTTCCTGAGTGAGGTTGTGCTGAGGTGGCTCACACCAGCCATCTCCTACAGCACCTCTCCACGCTGCAGCATCTGAGGACAGATTTTTTTTTTTTTTTTTACATTTCTGCCTGAAAGGTTTCTTACTGTGAAAGTGCTGTGAAAATAATTAAGTTAATAGTTCTGCATTACTCATAGCTGTATATATCTCTCACAACAGGAATCAAAACATCTTTAGGTTAGTGTGAGTGATGTTTGACTCACATCTTTTCAAGTCAAGGATAAACTTGGTAATAAAAGTTCAGCTGAAGGCAGAGCAAAAGTCTGCAGAGTCCCAACTTCCAGAACAGTTTGCAAATATTGCTGATGGAGTTAGAGTTGATCTCATTTCTCAGTGTTGCAAATGCTTCTTTGCTGATACATAAATTAATGCTTTCTAGTGGGGACAGAACAGCACAATCTCATTCCACTTACTCATCCGTTTTATGCAGTGACAACTTAGAAAAATAAGACTTGGATGGAGTTATAGAATGGGGTATGTGCAACACCAGAGTCTCAGATTGATGAGAAAGGGGCAGCTACTGTCCACATGAAATTTCTAAAGTTAGCTGATTGTCAAAGGCAATCCAATAAAATATTCTAACTGTGTTTTATGACTTTCCTTCTAGGCCGTCATCGCTGCATTGGAGAAAACTTTGCTTATGTTCAAATTAAGACTATTTGGTCTACTTTGCTTCGTTTGTATGAATTTGATCTTGTCAATGACTATTTTCCAACTATAAATTATACAACAATGATACACACACCTAATAACCCTGTTATCAGATACAAGAGGCGGTCTCTGTAAACTCTGGTGCTAAAACCTTACTTATTTAAGTGTATGAACTAACAGACTTTTGAATAAAATTGTGACAGAATGAGTGGCAATGGAAGCTGATGCATCTACTGTTAGGAAAGCAACAGTAGTCTACCGAATGCAAAAGTTATGCATCTATTTTGTTTGCCCACACTATTTACTGCTGCTGTGTATAACTGCTTGTTCTACAATTTTCTCATTCCATTTTTAAAGGAAAAGTGTCTTTTCTATTGATGTAACACTTTTAAGGTGCATGCCAGATCTTTAATGAAGAAAAAAGTCATTTCTACAAGTGGAACTCCTTGCTTATGAAAAATAATTGAAGATTACTTTTCCCAGATAACCAAGGGGCAAGGCTGCCTACCTTGCCTCTGTACCCAATTACAGCAAACCCATCAGGGAACAGGCACCACAGGGGACTGCACGTGGTGGTGCCTTTCCTTTGGCATTTATGATTCTGTTCCAAGCACGTGCGCGATGGTCTCGGCTGATTTAAGAAAATGTTACTGTACAGCTAAGTGTAGGCAGAGTTCAAAATGTTCACAGGTAATTCTTTTCAAGAATGAGCCATTTAACTGTCTAATTTGAAGTAGTTGTGAAATGCTTATGTTCAGAAAGCAATGAGTAATTCTCTAAAAAATTTTGAAAATGGTGATGTCTGGAAGCTTGATGTAAAGTGTGAAAGTAACAATATGAACATACCAACAACATGAATTTTGTAAATAATATGTTTGTGTGTAAAAAGGTCACAAATTAAGTGAAATAGCTGAATGTTGTCTGGGTTTGTACTGACTCATGCAGGATTGTTAAATAGTGTTTGGTTCAAGAGTGCTGATGATAAATGGTAATGAGCTCTGGCTCACAGGAATTTTGAATTAAATTTATAAACAAACCTCTTGGGGAAGTTTCCTGTGCTCAACCCTGTCACTTCTTTTTGAAAACGTTTCACCAGTAAATTTGTAACTCTTGGAGTGGGTCATGCCCCCTTCAGCAGTGCTCAGTGTAACAAGGGCTTCCTCCAGTCTTTCCTGGTCTAAATTCAGTGTAACTGTTGTAAAACCTTGTGTTTGTATCAGGGCAGGTGGCTGGGATCTTCCCTCCCAGCTCTGTCAGATGTGACCAGGGTCTGCAGAAGCCAGGCTTGTCCCTGTCCCTCTCTCTGATAGCAGTGCTTTGGAATCTGTAAAAAGTAAAGCTGCAGTCACTACAAACAGGAGGAAGGCAGGAGCTCCCAGGCAGGAGCAACCTGTTCTGTGTGAATAAGGGAGCAGTTCTTGAACACAGTTAGAAGCATGAAGTCATGTTTATTTCAGTACTTTGACAAAATACCCATAAAATTCAAAACTTCTACCATTACAAAAATAGGTCTCTACAAGTGATATTCTGTCTGTCTGCACTGCCAGTAGCAAATATTACGAGAGTCAATGTAACTTCAGTAGCCTTGCCAGAAAAAGTGCAAGTAAACTTTGCTGAATGTAGCTCAATTTAATTAATACACAAGTTTCATCTTTGCACCCTTTTGATAAATACACACCTCATAAGTTAATCATTTAAATTAGCATTCCACAAATATACATGTAATTTAACTGTGGGGGTTTTTGTTTTGGGTTTGGGGGGATTTTTTTTGTTCAGGTTTTTTTTTTTTTTCATAAACACAAAGTGCCTACATACATAAATCCCAGTCTGTGTGGGTGTGCCAGGATGGAACTGTATACAATCGTATAGCTGTGTTCATATTGGTCCCACAATATACACATTATACAAAAGCACAGAAAGAGCACAGATTTACAGAAGGCAATCTGTTAGCATCACTGCCAGTGATGGAGATGTTGAAGGGTATTATTATCTTCTTATACCCATGTGCAACTGAGTGTATGAAGTCGAACCTGTAAGATGGAGAAAAATTCTCATCAGGATTACTTAGAACAAGTAGGTACATTCAGCTGAATAAGCATGAAAGATTTCGCATGGGAAATCATAGAACAGGGACTTCTAAAGATCAAATCTTTTAAGAATAAAACTTCCTCAAATGATGAGGAAGACTTCAACACAAAGCTTCAAAACTCAAGTTTGACAAATTTCATCCCATTGTTCTGACAATTTTCTTGAGGTATTCCTCTTACAGGAATTGCCATTATCTATGGGACAAATTGACTGTAACTTCTGTAATCGAAGTGGTAGGAGAAGAAATTCCTCTTCCACGTCCCAATCTTCTGGGTACAATTTTTTCCATGTAACTTAAACTCTTAGCAAGATGCCAACTGAATGCTTGCTGCGCATTTATTAGAGATCAGGGAAGTAAAGTGTTACCAATAATCTCAAAATCTGTAATTAAAGCATGCTTGTCTCTCTTTTGAAAGCATTTTACAGTCTTCTTTTAATTGAGTTTTTTTGCTACAGCTCAGAAATGCCTCTTGTTTAAGGCTGAAAATTGATAAAATTGAAGTTGTTTGTTATGTATCTCAGAGAACCAGCACCCACTTGGCAGTGGGCCCTGTGCTCCCCAGGGATGCTGGGGAGGGTGCCTGAGCCCCTACCTGACTGCACGCTGCCCAGCCGCTTCTGCAGTGCCTCCAGGCGATTGATGTAATCTGTCAGAGCCCTCTCGGGATCGTAGTTCTGCAGCTGAGGACAGGCGAAGGAGACTGGGTTTAAATCAGCATGCATCCCGGGGAACCTAGGGGCAGAACAACACACACCATTTCAAAAAGGGTAACTACAAGTAAAAATATCAGCCACACAGCAAAATATTGTAGGTAGGGATACCTCATGGCCTGCATGTTCCTTAGCTTACCCATGTGGTAGCCAGCACATCAAACCCATTTAACCTCCCTGCCACTTACTGTCCAAGCCAGAGAAACCACTCTTCCCACTTGCCTTCTCTTTCTACTGCACAGGATTTGTTGCTGCATTTTTTCGAGATGAAGACTGAGCAGAAAATTCCTAGTGTGATTGCAGCAGAAGCCACTGTAGATTGAAGTCTGGTTTTCTATTAAGAAGCTTGTGTCAACAAGCACTGCTATCTTTATAGGATTCTGCCTCTCCTCATTACTCTCTAAGTAAAAGTAACAGTGGCTAAAATAGATTAAAAGTTTTTTCCATGTAAACTAAGATAATACAAATATTGAGGTGGTTTACATGAAAATGAAACCCAAAAATGGCTAGAATTTGATATTCAGTGAAGATCTGAGCTCACAACTTCGTATTAGCTCATCAAAGGCTGATGGCACTCATAAAAATGTTGCCCTTGATGAAAAATACCTGGTTTCACTGGCATCTGCCTCACTGATGCATCTGGTATCACAGCTTAGGGTCGCCAACCAGAAGGGCTTAAACAAGAAAAAGCAACGGAGCTACCAAGCAGCTTCCACCCACACTCTGGCCATGACACCACGCAACTGTTGCCAGCCCATAGTAATGGGTGAACCTCGGCCACAGTGGGCAGCCCTGCTTTCCCTTCCCTTGGCTGAGAGCCCTCTCCACACCACACTGCCCCAGCCAGCAGGGCAGGCAGGGTCACTCAGTCACAACGCCCAGGCTCTGCAGGTGCAGGAAGGCACAGCTCCATCCCGCGATCTCTGCCAGTTCCGAGAGCACGACGGGAATCAGTGTGAGGGGTGTGCGAGCTTTGGGCTCAAGCACCTGATGAGTAATCACACACTGAATGCCTGAGGCATCATTTTTTACCTATTCTTACCAAAAAGGCAAATCTTACAGCATCAAAGGTTACAAACCTTAGCAGTCAACACTGACGCTTTCAGTTAGCTAAACAGTGCCTGAAAGAGAATAGTAAAAAAAACCCCAAACGTACTTATGTTGAAAGTTTACAGGAGATCTAGGAGACTCCATGCCTGACCTGGATCTATAGGAATGCCTCTGTTCTCCATAAAGATCCATGCCACCAGAGAATGAATCAGGCCGTAATTCATTACCTAGAAATATAAAAAGCAGTGTCTTGAAACCAAAAGCTTTTGCACTTCACTGGGCATCTCAAAAATGAGTTTTCTGTTTGCATATCACAAAAATGGCATTTAACAAGTGTAGACCACTTTTAGACCCTCAGGGAAAAGCAGAAGTGAAATCCTGGCCTCACTGACGTCAGTGAGAAAACTCTCACAGACTGAGCAAAGGTTTTAGCGCAGACCTAAATAGCCAGTAAATAATAAAGAAGCTTCTGATTCTCCTTAGACTCCTACAAAAAAGCAAACAGAAAACTGTCATTTCCCAGACATAAACCTGTAATAAAAGAATGACAAGCTTTTGTTCTAAGAAAAAGACCACGGTGCAGATCTCCTACAAAAACTTCAATGACGCAGCTAAAATTGCTTTCATGAATGCACTCCATAGCGAAAAAACTTCCATATTTTTTTAAATACCACCCACAATGGAGCAAAACAAAACTGAAGAGAACGCAAATAGCTTAGTGTCTATGCTGAGAATGGAAACTGAGAAATAAGCTAATCCAAACAATTACAGTGAAAGAAAGAGGGAACAGCCCCCATTCATTCCACATGAGGACAATACAAATTAAAACCCATCTCCATTAAGCAGTGACTTGCAAGTAAGGTGTGACTTGCTAATACCATTTTTTCAGTCATTACTAGACTGTGACTTACCTGTGTTCTGGCTAAAGACATCCCTATTGATAGTCAGAATACCAGAACCTGTAACTCTGTGCCATCGACGAACCAGGAACTTCATTCTGCATTTCAAATTAAAAAAACCAAAAAACAAACAGCTTCAGGATAAATGAAATAGTCTCATAAAAGTAACCTGCTTCTTTTATTCTAGAATGTATAAGAATTTCTTGACCAGCAAGCAAAATTAACAGATGGGCGTCTAAAACCTGAGTATCAAATACAAAACATCCTTTTGCACATCCCTAAGCAAGACCATCTTTTGTCCAAACCTGCTTTCAGCTTCACCTGTGCAATTCCAGAGGTGCTGTATAAGTCCAAGTGGACAGTAAATGGCTCAAGCACCCAAGCAACAGCACACCAGCATTTTAAAACCATACTAAATATACTTTCTTTACCCTGTCACAGCCCCAAAACTGCAACTGCAGAGCACTATGAGTAAAAATCTCACAACAGGTACATGAATAGTTCATTGAATTTATACTACACACAAGGCTCAGAACAATAGCAAGCAGAAGTGCTTGGGGGTTCAAACCTTTGTGAAGGTTTGTAGCAACATGGCAGTACAAAGCAGTAATAAACTTTACTTTTTTTCCTCACCAATTCCTGCTCATCCTTAGTCTTGTGAAATTCAAAGGACTACCTAGATGGAGAAAACTAATTCCTAAATCTGTATTATACTTGTATGTATGAATTTAATCTTTAAAGGAAATTAAGCTGCAGAAAAAAACCTTTGTAAATAAGTGCAATCCTTAGAATTGCTCATAATTTTTTTTTAATAATATGACTTTACACAGCACACTCCACCCGTGCTTATCAAACACTGAGCCCTTTTCAACTACAATAAGGCTGCTTATTCCTATTACAGATTTTATCTACACTCTGCTCATCTTGTCACTCTACTGTATTCATGACTACCAAAAATACACCATTTAAACAGGATGGAATATGACAATTTCTAGATTTCACTAGAGAGCTAGAAAAGTATATATTAAACTGCATAGTCATTTCTGTTTGAAATGTAACTTTCTCCAGTTTACCTTGAAATTGCAATGGACACCCTGACTGCAGAGCGAAATCGTGTAAAACCTTTTGAATGATGTGTGATGATTTCAAGGTCTGTGTAGGAAGGCTGTCCCCCCATCCGTGCTATGAGGGCCAGCGTGGCTTCTTCACACTCCTGGAATCCTCCTAGTAACAGCAGCAAGTATTTTTTCTGATAGATGAGAGCTTTCCGAAAGCTCTCTGCTCGCAGGTATTTGCCATAAATTCTCTGCAACAAGAGAAAATGAAAAAAGCCCCATAAGCTCCATGAATCACTACAGTTCCAAGACTTCTGACATCGTTACTTCTATAGCATTTCTGTGATTATTCATTTGTCACTATCATGGCGAAGACTGTGCTGCTGCTCTCTCTTGCTGAATGCAGCTTCTTATATTGAGGTTCACCTAAACATCAAGAAATGGAGCACACATAAAAGGACAACATAGGTGCTTACATGTCATTCTTGGATAGAAAAAATAATAGTCAGGTATCTGAGGATGAAAATTTTAAAACTGACTTAGTATCTGTTTACGCAGAATAAAGCAGAGCGAACACAATGAAAAATAGGCCCATATCAAAATTTAAAAAGCAGCTGTAGTTAATACGTGGGGAAAAAAAATCTTCCTACCCTTAAAACAGCATTTTCAGTATCTGATCCCAGTTCTCTGAGGAAAGCCTCACTCCTGAGCTCTGCTCTTAGCTTGGAGAGTTCTGCATCAGCTTGTTTCAAAGATTTCTGCAGCGACAGCCTTTCTCTGTTCCACATTTCCTTCTCAGAGGCAACAAGAGTATCAATATTAACTCCAACATCTGATGAATGCCTAGAAGACTGAAGACAAAGGAAACTGAATTTGAATGACTTGGATGATTTGGAAAAGCTTAAGCTGTGTCATCCTAGTCATTGGTTTGGTGGAGAGCTCATAAAATTAATGAGAAAAACTACCCATTGGTTGGATCTGAGGCCACCCTTGCGCTCTGACACCTCAAAAGCAGGGACTTTAGGAGCCTGATCAATGTCCCAGAAAGATACAGCTTCTGCAAAAAATACTGCCCTCAAGTGGATCATATTAGCTTAACGATCTTGAAGCTATCTGGATCTATTAGCTGCTTACCACGGTGACAAGATACAGATAAAAAAGAAAGGCACAAGGCATTTAAAAGAAAAGAGTAGTTAACAAAAAGAAGCTGGGTAAAATCACTAAGTTTTACACTTAACAGTGAGCTGAGACATACTGATCACTGAACAAGAATAACTCACACCCATTTACTCTGTAGAGGGAAACCAGGAAAGACAGCTTGATCACTTTCAACTGGGTGACTAGGATAACGAATTACGCTTTTATGTCTATACATAACTCATTACATCAGCACCACCATAGACATACACAGTCTGCTGAAGGTTGTCTGTGCTGGTGTCTTCTCAGTTCTTCCTCCAGTTTCATAACAGCATTCCTCAAATTATTCTTCTCTTCACTCAGTCTGCTGACAAAGCCCGTCAGCTCAGCATTTTGCCTCAGCAGCCTCTCAGTCAGTGAGCTGGACGGAGTCCCTGGTGGCAGCACCAGCTTCAGCTGTGAGGAAGAAAGAAAACCAAACTCAACCTCTATTAGATCCAAGTTGCCAATTTGAAAATAACTGGCTTACAGTGAAAAACTTTTGTAGATAATAGCTTTGCATCAACTTGTACATAAAAAACTTCAGTGTACATGTAAACTACAGATTAATGTGACTTTCTTGTCTATACTTATCCTGTACATTACAACAGAGTACTTTCATACAAGCTCAATTGTATCAGCTATAACAATTTGCAAAGTTTTCTACTACGTTTATCTATCTTAGAGGAAAAGAAAAGCCTCAAGGCTTTTTTCAAGTTACATTGAAAACACTTCCTTAAAATACAGGTAAGGATCAAATCAAGCTCACTTAAAAATCAAATATTGCCAAATTCCTTGCAACAGATTACCTCACTTCATTTTTTACACAGGTGCATGTTACTCAGTCTTCAGTGGCCTTTCCTTTGGTAAACACAGGGCAGTTTAAGTAAACGTGTTGTGTCAACACAATACAGTAAATACTAAGTGTTGATTTTAATATTAGGAAGTACTGAGAAAAGTTTCCTCAGTTACAGGATTACTGCTGAAAGGTAAATAACTTCTCTTAAAGAAAAAGCCAAGAGAGACAGAAATTTAAAATGAAACTGGAAAAGTTTTAATTTGAAAGTTGAAAAATCACTTAAAGTATAAAAAAATAAAAAAAAATAAAAGGAAGGATGTTTTTACCCCTTTACTTTACCAACTTCAATCAGAACACTCACTGGAATTTTCCTTTATAAAGTAAAGACCTGAATAAGTACAGGCTTACAAACTCCTTACTGGTTTCTGCCCACATATCATCATCCAAACTCTCCCATCAAAGTTACAGCATTGACTCTCACCTCTTCCAGACTGGAGAATCCAGGCAGTGTTTTCAGTTCTGAAATAACTTCTTCAATAGCATTTTGTACTGCAATGAAGTCTTGATCATCTGCTGTTTCAAACTGCAATCTGAAACAACAGGGACAGTTTCAACAGCAGATCAACTCTGACACCCTGAGCCAGACTAACAGGACTAGATTCCTATGCACTGGATCTATAGCAAGTCACTTCAGCACCACTACTGGAGACAGGGCAACATTTTCAGGACTGCTCAGTGACTCTAAACAAAATTGTCTTGATATAGAAAAAAAAGCGTATAAAACAGTTTCCACTCATTTGTAGACAGGGATGTTCTACATGAACCACATTTAAAAGAGTGGTTCTGCTTCCCATGAATCTGTTGAATCCGTGTGATCAAAATCTTAGGGTATACCCCAGATACACCCCATCCTGCTTTGTGCAAACGTGTCCGAAGGAATGTTTAATATTAAATGACCGTCACAGAAAAATAAAACCAGGTTCAAACCTCCCATGATATTTTTTTATCTTATTGAGATAATAACCCCCCAAAAATAAGAATCAAGATCGGTTTCACTTGACCATCAGTTTTTTCCCCAAGGAGGATGATTCAGAACAATAATCCCTATATTCATCCCCTTATACATCATGAATTGTTTAATTACTGTTTTAAATTCATCTACCTACACCATACCCAGAGAAACCTTATCACTTTTCAGAGAAAGAAAGGACAATTTTGCTGTGCCTTAAAATGAACCCTGTTAAAACAAACAGGATTTACAACAGCACTTGATACTCTGTAATAAAACCAGATCAACCCCAAACTCAATTAAGCCCTGCAGTCTGTATGATTCAAACCCAATACATTAGCTTGCTGGTTGCTGTTAACAAAACCAAATAGCTGAAGACTGGTCTAACCTGCTAGCAGCTTTCCAAGCCAACTGCTTCAGCTTTGGAGATGCATTTTGCAGCTTTTGTCTGACTTTTTCCAGAATTTCAGTAGCAGCAGAGAGATCTCCTGTCAGTGTGCGGTAAGTCAACTGATTTGACTCAGCACCTTCCATTTTTTGCTGGAGAACCCAATTTCTTGTTCTGTCATTGGGTGTATCCCAGGTAGTCTGGAAAAAAATATGTATCTTATAGATATAGATATATATATATAAAGTATGTGATCCAATGCTGTAAAATGAAAACATACAATTCTGAAACACCCTCAGAAACTGAAGAACAAGTAATTCTGACAGAGACAGAAGTTTAGTGTGACTACAGCACCGCTGTAGTGTAGCACTAAACTATCATTCATGAAAGGTCTAGTGTCTTTCTTGACTAAGATCTAGCAAACATAGACCTACAGTGTGAATCCAGTCAAAAAACTTAGTCAGCAGGAAGTCACCAAGCCTTTCTGTTTCTTCCATCAGCAGCTCCTTTACCAGTTGTGCATGGAATTTGAGCAACTGGACCTATGTGTTTTGGTAACCAATTCATAGTCAGAAAAACAGGGGCTGAAAGAGACCACCATGGTGATGGAGGTCAGTCCACAGTCACAGGCAACCACACCACAGATGTTACCACAAGCAACACAATGCACTGAAGAGGTGTTCCTCAGCAACAACCTCCCAACACTGCCATGGAAGAACTGCCATCACTCACAAAGAAACCTGAGCCCATGGCTCTGCCTTTGGCTGTTTGCCCTACAGTGTGGTACCAAAGAAAAAAGTCTGTGTGTTGCGTATGTCACAGGAAACAGCAGGAGATTCATTATTTGAAATTCCAGGCAAATCCTGGAAAGCAGATCAGACTATCTGCTGATGAGGAGGGGAAAAAAACCCAACAGCTGCTGCTAACCTGACCCAAGGGAAGACTCTTTGCTGACCACAGTGCTGGCAGTTCCCTCTGTGCAGAAGAACAAGGTGCACAAACTGAGCGTAGCACGAAGGCTGCTGCTGCCACAGTTACCAGTACCCTCAACATCCTGCCTCTAGCTGTGGGTAGTTTCCAATGCTTCAAAAGATAAAGGTAGCCAAATTAGATGAAAAGAAAAATTTCCTTCCTGGCTCCACACGTGGATAACTGGTAAAAAGAATGATCTCGGCATGGGCAAAAACATGGTCAGCAAAGAGGCAAGCAAGTCTCATGTCAATCCTCTCTGCAACTATCCACAAATCACTCACCTAGCAATGCTTACCTTTTTCAGGCAAGTTTCTAAAAAAGTTCTAAAAGTAATTTAAAAATAATTTTAAAACTTTCCTGACCTTTTATGAGAGTGAAAAACGTAGAGGAAACAGCTACTACTTTCATTCATCTAAAAATTAGGATATTCTTAAATTGATTTTTTACCTTGATTTCTTTCTTCTGTTTTGTTTGCTAACATATACATATTCATGCATATGTTTGTTTGATTGCTTACTCATTTATTTACTGAAGCTGTTGGAAGACCACTTATAAGGTTTCAAAGACCCCTTGCAGTTTATGAACTAAAGATTAAGGGCAGTGACCTGCGACATTACTGAGTAGGAATAGCTCATTCCTGCAACTGGTTGCAAGGAATGTTCTCCTGAGACAGAGTGTGTGTATACATCCAGATGCATTTCCCCTGCTTGTGCTCCTCCTTATACACTTCTGTAACTTTGCTTTCAGGAGGAAGCAGGTGAATAGTTTTAGGCAGCAAACTGGAATGCTTTGCCTTTTCCATTCTCTGCCTTCCCTTTCCCATCCTCTGGTGCCCATGGTCTGTAATCTGCAGGCTATTTTATAGATTGAGTCAAGGCACAGTGACACACAATTGAGCAAAAGAATTAAAGCTAAATTGCATATTTCAATATTACACATTACTTTCAGTCCTACTGTACCTCATTTGGGTTGTGGCTTGGTGTCCTTTCGGCTTCCTTTCTTCCTTCATTCTCCTGCTCTTTTTTCTGTAGATCTTGGATTATTTCCTGCAACTTCTTTGTTTCATTCCCTAATTTATGAACTTCTTGCTTCTTTTCTCCAAGTTGCCACTGAAGGTCTTCTACTTTGGACTCCAGTTCATGGAGTTTCTTCTGTACTATTATGTTAGCATCTTGTTCTGCTTGTAATGCTTGCCTCTGGATCTGCCTTTCTTTTTCCATTTGCTGTCTCACTTGCACAGATTCCAGTTTATACTTCTCCATCTCACTTACTAACTCCACTATACGGTCATGCTTTTCATCCATTTGCTTCTGTAGCTCTTTAAGCAATTCCTCAGATGGATTAGGTGTTCCAGCTTGCCCCTTATCTTCAGCACTTTGAAGCTGAGCACATAGCTCTTTTTCCCTTTCTAGGGCACTGCTTATTTCGAGAGCTCGAACCTTCTCTGATTCAAGAAGCACCTGCAACTCAGAATTACGGCCTCGCTCACGTGACAGCTGGGCAGCACTGAGTGCTTCTTGGGATTCAATTTTCTGTTGCAGATCAGTTGACAGCTGTTTCTCTTGCTCCAGAAGTTTAGTTAACTCTAAGTTCTTTTGTTTTTGATCTTCAAGAGAAAATTTTAAGTCCTTTCAAAAGAAAACGGAAGGATTGATTAAAGCCATTTGTGCATACTTTCCATTATCTTCTGCAAATTGCAAATATGCTACCTCTATACATGCTGCTTTTAACAGGTTTTGCTATTCACAATTAATGTGACAATACTCTGAATGCTGCAGTTACATCTGACACTAAAATACATTACAGATGTCTTTATTCTAAGATCAGATTATTTAATAGAAGAATCATTGTAACACATACTTTATAGTGAGATACAAGCAGCTGTAGTTCTGACGTTGAAGACAGCCAGCTGCTTTTACTTTCTAAAACTGTGAAAATGATTTTTCAACTTCAGATTTCAAGATGTGAATAAATCTATGCCATTGAAGTTATCGCTTTTTTGCCTTTTGTCTTGTACCAGGATACCTGCTCTCCCCTTCACTATAGCAAATACTGCAGAGGTACCAAGGAAGATATTAATGAAGCATCTTCTCCTAAATTAAACTCCCTAGTTTGATTTTCATGAGGTGAAACTGCTGACTTTTTAAATGGTGACAAACAATATGTCTCCTTAAATACTACATTTTACAAGTTAGGCTGTGGTGGGGGCTGGGTGTAGCCATATTAGCAGTGTTCTGTCCCCTTGAATAATAGAGGGCCATTATAGAATCTTTTAATCTTGGGCCTGAAAAGCACGGTAAAATTCCTATTGATTTAAACGGGATGTGCATCAGGCCTTTTTCTTACTTTGCCACACAGCTTCTATACATCTTTCTTCAGCTCTAGATGATATAATACTACAGTTGAAGACAGAACATGAAGCATGCATTGGGCAAAAATGTAAGCTGAGATGAAATGTTAACCAAAAGAATATTTTCATGCTCCTTGATGTTCCAGGCCACTTGGGATTATGGAATACCTCAAGCTCTTCTCTTCCTCTTTCTTCACTGCGTTCCATTTTAGCCTTTTCCTTTTCCAAAGCCCACTGTAGCTCTCTTGATTTTTTCTGTTCGTTGGCCATTGTATCCTTGAGAATATCTAGCTCAGCTGCTTTTTCTTTAACTTCAGTCCTAAAAAGAAACGGGCAACTTTTACATTAGGCAGTGACTCTAATCCTATTATGATAAGGTCAGTTACTTGGTTTTTTATTCCATCCTGTGCACTGAAAACACTGCTAGTCTAGTAGAGTAACAGTGAAAAGCCTATTTAGAAAGGCAAGACTAACTCAAAACCGAAGGATCTGCATAACTCAAGAATGATAGAAACTGTGTTCATCCTGCTAACTTTGTAGCTGCCACTTGTGGGGGCTCAGAGGCAGTTAGTGTTCAACCTAATCCAGTCACTGGCCAAAATCTTAAAGAATGCCATGGAAGTGCATCTTGCTGCCATGTTTCTCAAGGGAAAAAAATATATTGGGGGAAAAAGAAAAATCTATGACCTGAATTTTCACTCTGTGCAAATCAATTTTGCATCTGTTTGCAAAAGAAACTTGCTCCTGATCGTCTGTAAAGGGTATAAAGTAACCTCTAAAGTAATCCCAATTTAAACTCCAGCTTAATTTGTTATCTCTGAGCTGAACATTAAGATACTGTTCATGGGTGCATCCCTCTGGTTCAGGCAAAAATAATAATGGCTTTCCTAAGTGCCAAATCTGTGGCCTCTGCTATCAACTGTATCAAAGAAAATTTAAGAGTATTTCATATGGAAGTACTTGCAAAGTCATCTTAACTTTGCAATTTTTTTCTCCATGTTCAGTTTAAAAAACCTTCAACAAATATGGTCTACTAATTAGCTTGTATAGAGTAGTCTAATGTAGCAAAGTTTAAAAAGGAACTTGATAATTAATAAAGCATTAAATCAAATTATGAATTGAAATACATTTTTTGTCAACTGTAACAAGTCTATTTTGGTCAGGAAGGTTTTACAGAAATACTGAGAAGCACTTATACTGCATGAAATCAATGCCCTTAATAAAATCGGTATTATGATTTCAGATTAAGAAAGATGATCTTCACAGTCAACACAGAAAGCTTGGCACTGAAAGCCACACCTGATGGTTTCTAGGTCCTTGAAGTGCTTGTGCTGGGCTTTAAGGGTAGCTTCAAGCTCTAGTTTGGCTTGTGCAAGTTCATTCTTCAGCTCTGCACCCATCATTCTCTCTGAATTCAGCTGCTCCTGAAGTTCAGCTGCTCTGTCCTTCATACTCCGGAGCTCCACTTGCATCTCCAGTATTTGCAACTGCTTCTGCTGCATATTATACTCCAGCATTTCTAATGAGAGCATCATTAATACGGAAATTACTTCATAAAAAAGCATTGTGTGTTTGGGTAAAGCTTCCCCTAGCTAGCGCGTGACCACAAAGCTATTATTAAGAGTGATATTTTAAAATAATATATTCTTTCATTAGTGGAATAAAAGGAAAACCATGCCTTTTATACCTGAAGACCTTTCACACTTTCAAGAAATCATTTCAACTTCTGATTTTCTTAAAGGCTATAAGACGTGTGCAACTATATCAATATGCATCATTTGGATAATGATTAGCATAACTGAAATTAGATAATTACATATGTATACCTGTGACCTAATATTTGTAACTACACACTGACAGTGAGCTTTACTTAATTTTAAAGTATACCTGTTCTCTGAACTTTTTGTTCTTCATTCTAATTGCTTCTTAGTTTCTGCATTGACTGACTATCCAACTTAGATAATGTCAAAGCTGCTGAACCTAAATAGTGAAGCATATACATGGAAAATAGCCTCAAAATTCAAGCTCGATTTTTATAGCAATTGGACATAACTTTGTATCACTTTCAGTTTGATACAAGTCACAAGAACACAGATTATACCTTAATTTTTGCAAAAGTAATCAAAGAAGATTGAAGAAGATAAAAAGTATGCATGTTCAGAACACGCATATCAAAATTGGAGAGCAAGAAAAGTCACCATTTTTGTCACTTACAACGTTATGAGCACTGCCTTGAAAGCATTTGGAAACTGACATATATTACCACAGAAATCACCTTGGCTTTTTGAATCAATCTCTTGTTCTCTGTTTGGGTTACTTTTCTTACTGTTCATCTGAGCATGTAATACTTGAATCTCCATCAGCAAACTTCTTCTGTCTGCATTCTGAAGACAGTCCATTGCTGCTCTCTGGTTAGTAGCCTATTAGCATTAGAAATATTTTAAAAGTAAAACTCCAGATTCTATGAAAATATCTGTGGTGTTGATATAATATTTATTTATACATTCATAGTGCATATATATTCAAAACATTTTCAATTAAGTCAGTATTATATTTGAAAGAACTACTTGTTATTTTTTTATTTCTCTACTAGGCATCAAAATTACAGACTGAAAAGAGCTATCACTTTTCTGGCAAATTGCAATTTTTCTCACTAATCCTTCCATGTTCCAGAGGAGAAAACTGACCTTCTCTCTGTCCCATAGCAGCCTTATCACTTTCTCTTCTTGCAACTTATTTTATATAAACAAGCTATCTTTTCTCTTAGACAGTGTAACATCATTCTAATTAACTTAATGAAATCGCTCAGGACAACTGTGTTTAATTCAAATTGATCTCTGAAGGCTGTATACATTCTATAACTTGTGCACCCAAAAGTTTCTTTCCCATGCCATATCACTTTTCTTTTAAAGACACCACTTCTTTCTGCAAGTCTGACTTTTTCATCCTTAGACTGTCAAAACTACTATTAATACACATATTTTAATGGATTTATACATTTTAAATTAAAATCTAATGTAGACAAATACTTTGACTACAGTATGGTTTATATTACCTGCTCCTGTAGTCTGTGCTCTAACTGATTCATCAACATCACTGCATCTCTTGTGCCTGTTTCTGCAAGTTCAGTTTGAAATGCAGCAAGAAGAACATTTTGTTCCCTCACAAAAAGCTGTTGAATGGCATGCAGAAGTTCTCTTCGCCAGTCTGAGACACCTTCAGGAGATTCAGTACTTGCATAAATCTGCAGTGGTACAACAATAATTTAAAGTGCCAAACGGAAAGATTACATCGTTATAACTCAATGTAAAGTGTGTGCTTTCAGTGGACTAGTTAGCTTTTCTGAATAATTGTGTAAATTTCATCCATCCAAATGGATGCACTTACTGTACACATTATGAATTTTTCAGCATTCACAAATGCTAAACTTTTAGCTTTGTTTTAGATGGAGGCAATTTAGCTTTTTGTAACTGAAAACTTAGCCCTGTGTAGTTACTATTTACGTTACTATATTACACTATTCTTTTAATTTTTAGTACATTGCATCTCTTCCTAGGCTCTCACAGGGCTGTGTTGGACTTAATGATCTCCAAGGTTTTTTCCAACCTAGTTCATTCTGTGATTCTGTGATATTATATATGAAAAAGATTTAATTTAAATGACATGAAGGTCATCTGCCCACTTTGCATGGTAAAGGAAATGCTGAACTAATAGAAACTACCTACATATATCCAAGAGTCTAACGGGGATAATTTAACAAGCAAAAGTTTTAACAGATTACTGATTAATATGCCAATAAACAACAGCATTAAATATTCTACTTCAACTGCTACTGGAACACGCTTTCAAAATAGAATTCTTCTTAAAAGGTGGATCTATACAGTCAAAAGTTATCAATGAACAGAAGAACAAATACCAGCTGTAATTTAAGATAGACTACTACCATAAAGTGCAATATGCAGTTTTATGGCACATTTTTAAAATATGTTGCCTTGTAACAGAATATTTAGGCATTTAAACCTGAACAGTGAATGTGTCTTTGAAGGTTATAATAAATAATTTTTTATTCAGATAGAATCTTATGGTATTATTTATACCTCGGCTTCTCTGTGAACTTGCATTTTTGCAATTAGGTCTTTCAAAGATGAGATGGTGCTTAGGAAAGCTTTTCTTTCTTCTAACCAAGATTCTGGCTCTTGCTCATGAGGTGACAGATCTCTTTCACCATATGGAAATTCAGTGAGAGACAGCACCTGTATGCCTTCATGATGGACTGCTCTCAGCAAACCCTACGATAAAACCAAAAAGAAATCATTAATGCCAGTAGTAACAAGATATAATAATAACAAAAATAATTGCAATCTCATTTCATATGTATTGGAAAACTGGTACTTCTAATTTGATCAGCATAAGGAAACTACGCTTCCTTGTATCAAGGACAGAAGTGTCACCCAGTCCTTTATATCTATCAGACAGAAACTTATTAAACAGCTGTATTTTTTCTCAGTTTCAAATAAAATTTTCCAGTGTACATTGGTCAAATCAATTTTTAATTCTTAAAACAGCTACTAATGGAAACTGACATTTTAAAAACAAAAGTCCTGGGAAGCTTCTAGGTGAGCTTCACCATTCACTGTTTGAAATTACTATGAAGCTAGGGCTTTGTCACTAAATACTTTTTTTTAATGTAATTAAAGCATGATACCCTTACTGTTTATAATAAACACATTTGCTTTCATAATATAGTATAAAAATAGAATCTATAAAATTATGTAATATATGATCATGACATTATTGTTAATACAACAAAATTGCAATAAATCGTAACAGTAGTTTTATTTCTCATAATCATAACTGAGAACAAGCCTACAGATATAAAATTCCTATTTAGCCTAATTTAAAATGCAAAAATGCACATCATTGTTCAGAAGTATTTTAAAATGTATTAAAATAGTCAACACTAGAACTTATCTAAATGGCTCTGTTATCAATGATCAAGAAGAAGCTAATCTCAACTTTCAGTAGTATCACTCTTGTTCCATAAAAAAAAAGATTGTGTCTATTTTACCTTAATTTTTTTTGGAAGTAAATCTGTTGAAGTTTCACCTTCATCTATTCCTTCAGCTATCGTGTCGGACCCCTGGGTCTGAGCAAGATACATTCCTGAACTCCAGTCTGAACTGGAGTCTAAAATAAAAGGAGAAAAAAACATGAAAGCTGGATTACTGTGAAGCTTTGAAGAACAGGCATCAAAAAAGTATTTTTTATCTGTTGTTTTAACAGGTAGTTGCATGTCACTAAAGGTTCATTCTAAGCTGGAGACTACCTGTTTTATATTTTTCTTTTTCAGTTTCAAAGAAGTTAACAGCAAAACAAAACTAAAAAATAAAACCACAACCAAATTTAAAAATCCTAGTTTTACAAGAGAAACAACTATTTGCATAAACATTTCTGCCAAATGACCCACTCTTAACATGCTTCGCCTTGCCTATGAAAAGGATCACTGTAATAATTTTTATTGCACTTGGATAAGTCAATACCTGTCATCATCTCCCACTGCTAGGGAGCTGTAGCTTTAAACACTATCAGGAGATCATGAAGCTACACTGAAGAGATAATGTAATAGCTAAGATGGATATAGAAACTCCAATGGGAAGAAGAAAAATTAGCATCTGATGCCCCAACTAAAACCCATCTCTGCTCCAGACATTTTCGTTTTGTACCAAATTAATAGACATGTCATGTCCAGAACATTTGTTAGTGCCAACAGGCTTCTGCTTCAATGTGGGCAGTTGCTGTTTGGATTTCTTAGAAGACAAACTCTTTAATGGTAAACTTAATATTGAAAAAAGCAGGCTTAATTTGTAATGCTCTTTGAAATCTGTAAAAACAAATTTCTTACCACTAGAACCTCCATCTCTAGCTTGATATGGTGGAGAACGTGCTAATCCAGAAACTGGGATTCTCTGTATTTAGAAAAGAAAACAATCAAATCTTTAAACAGCCCTTCACCACTCTCAATAAGGGAGTGACTTTGAAGGAGCAGGAAACAATGTGAACCTCTTTGTTCCATTTCCCCTGCAATCAAAGTAATAAAACTGAATATGAGAGAGATGGCATTCCACAGGGTGACCTACACTTGTCCCCATTTCACAGAACAGGACAGGTCCAAGGCAGAAGCACAAGGAAGCACTTGATAGTTGAGCAAACCTGCAAACTTAAATGCTGAGAAACAGGTTCACAATCTCTCCCAGGGCCATGGAAACACTAGAACATTTAAAAGTTTTTTACTGACCGTGTGGTGGTTCACACTTAACAGATTTTAAATGGGAATTTCTGTACCAAGAGCAAAAGTTTAAACCAAAGTATTTCAGTAATTAAAAAATAAGATACATACTTCTTTGGCTTGTAGAGTTTCTACGACTTCCTTTAAAGTATTACATTCTTCAGTCAATACTTGTACTGCAACAAACTTCTCTCTCTTTAATGCTTCAGACTCAGAGATATGCCTTGTCTCCATGTCCATGATTTCAGCCGCGTGGAGTTCCTGCATTTGGTCGATTTTTTCAGTAAATTCTCTTACAATCTCTGCAATCTCTTCTGAAGAACATCCATTTTGCAAATCAGTTTGGATTCCTGCATTTTTAACAAGGACTGGTGAGATTTCCACAGTATTGTCTGTTTGCAGTGAGGAGTTGTTTCCAGTTAGAGTAGACTCACTGGTTGACAGATCACAGGATATTTCTGCATCCCTCTTGCTTTCAGTTTTCACCATTTCTTTGTCCTTTCTCAGGTAACTTGCAAGCCTCTCTTCTGCTTGAACCAGGTTCTCTTTGACCTTGCACAGGTCTTCCTGAAGATGTATCAGACTTGCCTCTTTTACCTGTAAATATGGAGAACCTCAAGTGCAATCCTTCCAAACACTTAAAACACCTAAAATCCAAGCAACCCTCTGAACCATTACAGCTCAATTTAGTCCTATTTTAAAGCAGTTAAGACACATGGTGGCAAATATTATCTCCTAAGAAATACAGCTCTAGATCCAGTGCTGCACTGCAGTAAAACTAAGTACTGTGGCAATGAGTGAATATTTGATCTACAGCATCAGCTCTGTTCCACTCCCAGCAGGCAGTGAGTGGCTGTTTTTCTTGGTAGCATTCTCAGTAAATGATTAAAACCCCCCAACCTATAGCATGCATATTTGAACAGTAAGTCCTGTATAATTATTTGATTTAAATACAATAAGGAACACTCTGGTTCTTACTGCTAGTTCTTGCTGAAGTTTTTCTGCCTTTTCTCTGTAACTGCTCAGCTCTTCCTTAGCAGCAGCTGCCTCTTCTTTCACTTGTTCAAGTTCATTAATAAGCACATTTTCTTTTTGACTTTCCATGATCTTTGCTTCTACCTATATGGCAACACAAAACATGGAAAATGGTAAAGAATCAAGTTTTAACAGCAGTGATCACTTTCACAGAAACTTACAAAGTGAAAAGAGCAAAGGGAAAAACAAATGTATGCTATTTGGGTTAACACAGCCTCAAAAAAATAAGACTAAGACCATGGGAGAAAAGACTATCCTACAGTTTACTGTAGAGAGAACTGCAACCATAAATTGGGTACATCACACAGAAACCACAGGGAGGAAGGTAAACAGAGCGTAGGAAATGAGGTCTGATAATATTATCTAACTTACAAGACATTTATGACATTCACTAAATTTGTATTTGGATCAAGGATCTTAGAACCTTTTCTTGCCCAGTACTGGGTTCCATGATTGCTGAAACTCTCACATTGAGAGATATCAAGCCCATTTTTGGACTATCAAATATAGTAAATTTTGACTGATGGTTCTAAGTTGAGAGGCAATAAACCACTAGTGCACGGAAATCTGGACAAATCTGGAAAAACTACTTAAGGTGAAATATCTTTGGAACTGAGATGGGAAAACAAAAAAAACATAAACCAAGATCAAAACATATATAAATAAACAACCTCCATCCCAAAAAAACCTGTATAGACAAATTGGTATCGCTTCCCTTATCATTCTGAATACTCTCTTAGACAGCTTTCATGATTTTAATTTTTATCTCTCTGCCTCCACACCATGTAGAAGTGTACTTCATTCTATTCTATGTCAAGTCAAATTAAGAATAAGAAATTATATGTCCAAAATTCAAAACCACCTTACATGCGTGAAAAGGTAAGGCGTTTTTAATGCAAAATGGAAACTGATCGCGGGGTTCCCCTAAAATAGCATCCTTCTCTTCTTTGTGACTGTAAGGATAATATAGAAACTGAAGTGCTACACACAGCAGAATATTCCTATAGTTATTCTCATTAAGAACCATTTCATTCATTATACTTTACATAAAATAACAGGTTTTAGTAAAAACAAGCCAAAAGGAAGTGGCATCTAATTACCTGGTATGTCTGCATTTCTTCTTGTTTAATATATTTCTGAATCTCTCCTTTATGTTTTTCTTGAACCTCTTCTAGCAATTGCTGAAGTTCTAAGAACCTCTCTTCTTTCACTGTAGCTTCCTTTTGTGCAACTTTTACATTTTCTTTTTCTAGCTCCAAGCTACGATTTACCATTGCCAGTTGGTCTTCCATCTCACTAAGCCTCTGTGTTAAGAGTGATAATTTTGATTCTGTCTCATTTTCAGTTCTATCACTCAAACCCTCTGTTTGGGTATTCTTGCTTGCTTCATCCACACATTTTGAAGCTTCCTGAATTTCCTGCATGAATTTTCTCTGCTCTTGAACTGCATTTAGCTGAACCTGACTCACAAGAGCAGCAGCAACCTTCTCCATTAGTGTCTTCTCCAGTTCTAATATCCTCTTTTTAAGTGCTTCTCTTTCAGCTTTGCTTTGCTCTTTCATGTCTTTTATTTCATTGTAGGACTGGCACAGTTCTGAATCTTTTTCTTTAATGCATGCCTGAAGTTCCTGCAGTTGTATCTCCATCTTGCTAATGGTGACTCTTGCACTCTCATCTGAAGTCCTAAGTTGGGACTGATCTAGCAACTCTATCTCCTGACATAAGCCTCCTTCCATTTGTTCAGTTTTTCCATTGCTCCTGTCTTCTGGTTTTGACTTATCACCTTGGACTACTGCACACTTATACTTCTCTGTTATTCTTTCATGCTCTTTTTTTAACATACTTATTTCTTGCTTTAACTGGCTCATTTTTAACTTAGTTTCCTCAAGCTCATTCTTTGTTTGAGATGCCTCTGCATTTATGTTTTCTACTTGCTTTTCCAAAGCTTCCTTTTCTGCCAGAACTGCTTCAAGTATGTGTTTCAGACTGTCAGCATCTTCTTGAAAACCAGCAATGTCTGCTGGTACTTTTTGTTCAATAATTGCCAGCTCCTGCTGAAGCTTATCAATTACATCATTCAACTGCTCTACTTCCTCATCATTCTTTTTCTTCACACGTTCTTGATCGCTTTTCAGACATTCTACCTGGGCTTCAAGCTCCCGTATATGCTCGTTTTGCTCTTCAATAATCTGGGGAAAAAAAACCCAAACAGAAACACCCAGATAATTTTTGGTCTGGACTTCCCAGAAACAGTTTAATTAAACACTGAAAGATCTTGTAAAAGAAAGTTCTCAGAGAATTTCTTAATGTGATGTCTCTTCTAAAGCTTTATGAGAATTGAGACATCTTCAAACAGGACTGACAAAGTAGCCTGTGACCTTAAAGAAATGAAAAATAGGTATTAAAGCATCAGATGAAGTGGAAAGCATTTGTAACATGGTGGCTTCTAATAAATGAGTAGAAACAAAAAATGGAATGACTGGTGTTGAAAAAATCTAAGTTTAATAAATAAAATTCTTAGCAAAAGGAATAAAAAGAAGTTATCAGATTACAATAGAATAAGTTTAAAAAAATTCATTAAAACCCTTTTTAAATTGCAGCGGGAGCAAATTTCACTTGAGTGTAGAAGAATGACAAAAAAATTTCCCTTTACAAAAATAAAATAAAGACAGACCAGATAATAAGTAGTAAGTCTAAGAAACAAAATGGATTTTTTTTAAGTGAATATTTGGAGATCTGAAGTGAACAGTGCTTCTACAGTGGAAATGTGGAAGGCAGAAGAAAATATGTCAAAAATATTTGGAAATACATAAAATAAAATCAGTTAAGATATCTAAAATAGGTAAGAACTCTAACAGAGTCTTTTAGAATATGAAGAAAACATGCAGAAAAGGTGAAAGATGACTAAATTCATTACTCAAATAGCCATGGTTTTTCCTTTATCACTTAATACTTCACTATGCTTAGTTAGTTAAATAGAATAATAAGATGACTTTGTATTAAGCATATGTACAAAAATAAATGTGGCCATATAAATTAGAACGGCTGGTTTGCCAACCAAGAACTTAATTTTAAAAATCCACAAAAACTAGAGGAAGCTCAAAAACACTAAATAAAATCTGAACAAGTCATAACATCATAAAATGGCTTGGGTTAGAAAGGACCTTAAAGATCATACAGTTGCAACCCTGCTGCCACAGGCAGAAGAAAGCACAGTGGTCCTGGTGATCGGTATCAACTCAGCATAGAGGTTTCTGTTCTTCAAATTCTGTTCTTCAAATTAGAATAAAGGCCCACAGAACGCAAATACAGTAATTAAAAGAAAAGCACTTTGTGGGATGAAGATGTCTAGGGGACTTAGAAAAGGGATTAACCTAAGAATAATCTATTAATATTTAATAATGCTCTCATAATCAAGCAGAGTAATTATTTAATGTCCTGGAAAATAAAACCAAGTCAGAGGATGAAATTAAGAAAATTAAGCTTTATGTAACAAGAGAAGAAACAATTATTAAAACGAATTTTAACTGAATCCTAGGTGTTTTTCTCAAGGCAAGAACTGTAACTCTATTACTGGGGTCATTGTATAGAGCAGAACTGTTCTGGATTCTTGAAGTATAGTATTTCCTAAATCCAGTTTTCTAAATCCAATTCTAAGTTTTGTCATTGTTTCACTATAACTGAGTTTTGCACATAAAGACTCAGGGAAATTATCCAGCTCAGTCAGAGCCCTATTTTAGTGGATTCAATATGTCCTAGTAGAGTGTTAGCCTAAATGTTCTGTCAGCTACCAAGGGATAACAGAAATCCCGTTCTTAACTTGCTTTTGAGTTAAAGCTTATGACTAATAAATGACATTTAAAATAGTCAGATGCAAAATTCAGCCACTGAAAAAATCAATGTGTTTTATCTGTATAAAATCAGAGTAAGCCAAAAGAAGATGAAGCTGATAATCAAAAACCACATAATTGAAAAATAAGAGAAAGCTACAGGTGCTAAGGCTCAGTAAATAAAAGATAAATCTGCTTCTTTCTGTCTTCCTCTCTATTGCTAATAAAACACACCATTTTTTTTGCACCTCCATGCTTGAAACTGGATAAAAGACGTTTCCAACACTGGTATGAGGACAAAGCATTCACACAAGCTCACGGAGCTCTGTTCAACTGCTAAAAATGCATTAAAATCCAACATTACCCAGCAGGTGTCACTGGAGCGTAACACTAAATGAAGTCATGTGAGGGAAGATGCTAAAATGAATGTTGAGATTGAATTCAGCTACCTACATACTACTAAATATTCAGACATATCAGAAAAATAAGGAATGAAGAAGAATTTAAAACAAAAACTCAAGCAGAAATAAGGCAAAATAATTAAAAAGAAAAGCAAGCAAAAAGCATCTGTCATAAACAAGACTAAAAAAGAAAAAGAGATTAGGTTTAAAGCATTCCTTGAAACTGAAGCATCTGCATTTTTGAATCAAGGCAGCAATAGAAGATAATGCAACTGGTGGGGGACAGAGTGTTTTTTTCCTTCAAAGAGTTAGCAGCACAAAGTAGGACTCTGAAAAGGATTTCAGAAGTGTGTACCTTGTTGTCAGTTGTGACTTCAAGTTGCTGTTGCAGTTTTGCTATTTGTTCATGAAGATGATATATTTCCTGATCCTTTTCTTGCATGATGTGAGCGAGCCTCCCAGCCACTAAATGATGGTCTTTTATGGTGGCATCTTCAGATTTCTGGATAGCTAGTCCTAGTATTTCCATTTCATCCTGCCAAAAAAACCCCAAAAACACGTTACAGTTGTACATAACATTTTCTGCATATTCTTGTATGAGTATTTCAAGTGTAGGAATTAAAAAAAACAAGTTTCATGGAATGACAAGTAATCATATGAAATTTTAAATATTCTGGCAAATTGAACAGTGGAATGCTTGAGAAAGAGAAAGAATTTGATGTCTTGGCATTTTCAAAGAACTTATTTCTGCAGAGGAAGGAGAATAAATCTTTAGGCTTCTCTGTTACACAGTTACCTTAAATAATTTGTTCTCTTGTTCAAGTTCCTGCAAGTGTGTAGTGGACTCCTTTTGCTGAATTTCTAGCTGCATGTGCAGTTGCTGAACTTCTTCATTTTTATTTTCTAGCTCCTCACGAAACTGCTCCAATTGTTCCTCAAGGTTCGTGACCTATGTTTCCAAACAAAAGGAGAAGGAAAAGGAGTAGGCAGCCATACCAAAAATTAAATGTTATAAATTTCAAGTACAATGTCCACAGTAAATTGGTTTGCTAAGCACAAACAAAATAATGTGTACTTGGTGACATTCTGAGTCCTTAAACTGAATGGAATTTTAAACACCACTAAAAAAATCAGTTGAAATCATCACGAAGTTTTTATTAATTGGGCTGAATTTTTATTTCAGAAACACTCTTTCAAGTCATAAATATTAACACAGAACAACAGCTATCATGGCTCACAGGAGAATTTCAAAGGGATTTAGACTGCTGTCTCTCTAACTGTAAAAAATTTCATCTGTATAGTTCACTAAACTCAACAAAAAGCAAAAACTGACAAAACAACATGTAAATGGAAAGATGGAACTTTTCACAGGAATTTTACCTCCTTTTCTTTTCTGTCCACAGCTTCTCGTTCAGCTTGCAGTTGTACTTCAAGAGGTAACTCTCCCTTTACTATGATGGTGCCAAACTGTTTCCTTTCCTCCACCTTTACATAGGAATAATATTAACAGTTATCAGATTAAAAAAATACACTATTTTGGTCTCAAGAAAATAAGAAAGGAGCAAACCCTTGATAAATTTCGACCAAGCAATACCTTTTGCAAGTGGTCAGCACTGATGATTAAGGCTTGTTCCAGTTCTCTTATCCTGCATTCTAGCTTCTCAATTTCTTCATTTCGTTCTTGTACATCTCTCTGAAGTTGCTCCTTGGAGAGCAAAAGCTCACTGCATTTGTCTGTTTTCTCTTTGAGATGATTTGTTAACTGTTCAACCTGGTGACAATATGGCAAGATTATTATATTGTATTACGCTGCAAAGGTTCACTAGCAATGGCAACACCATGCATTTTTGACGGGGAGAAAATATTCCTCTTTTTCTCCCATAAGAAAACTCCTACTCTTTAGGTGAAGCAGAATGTCAGGATACTGTGGTACGACATCAACAAATACCAACAGCATTATTTAAGAAGTGGTATGTTCTGTGCTGCATTGCCTGCTCTCTAGAACTGATCTTGTCCTTCTGAAGCCTTCATACTCTGTAGTCAGTCAAAAGCAAGCAGCACAGCATCCCTATGCAGCACACTAAAATGATGCCTTTAACGTCTGTGGATGGAATGTCTTGACCCTATGGTCAAGATGCTATTTGCCTCTGAGGAAAATCATAGCTCTAAAAATCTGTGACAAAATTATTCAAAAGAAGGAGTTGATTTGTGACATACAGAAATATCCTAAAACTCACTGGGTCTTTAACATTGAAGAGAATAGCTATACTTAAATGACAAAAGACAGGAAGCTTTGTTTTCTTGCTGTGTTCCTTAAATGGGACCAAACAGATGTCACGGATGTAGTAATTTCACTTTCTATGGGGGACAAAACATCCAAATAAAACATTCTGAATCTCAGCAGGTCAGATGTATGTATCTCAGCAATAACATATTAAAAGATTAACTGAAGTAGCAGACATAGTAATATCTATCAATTTCTAGCTACATTTCAGAAATTATTAATTGAAATTAAAGATAAGAAAGACGCATAACAAATCCATAGTATGATGTACAGAGTTAAGACCTGAGTAATTGAGCAAGAGACAGGGAAAGTAATATTTGTCCCACTCCAGAAACTGATTTCAGTATTTACAATTAGGAAGTTACGATGTAGCCAAAAGGTAGAAGACTCAAAGCATTTCAAGAGATAGGAGAGAAGAGGACCAGAACATAAAGCTGACTGGATGGTATTATTGACGTTATCCATCCATGAGTAACATCACAGTCTGAAGTGACCTCAGAAAAGTCCTGAGAGAGAAATGGAAAAATAAAAATCAAGTCTAGAGCAGACTCTACGAAGACCCTCCCCGGAATAAGTTGACAAAGCTGAAACAACAGTAAGAAACAAATTATCAACTGAAAATGCTTATGGCATTCCCTCAAAGCAGAAGAGGATTTTAAAAAATGTGCAACTACAAAAAATAGAACAGCGCTCTCAAAAGCATGATAAATAATGAAAATATGCATATTTACAAAGTATTTCAAGGAACACTGTGACATCAAAATATACTATATGTGCCACACTTGATAAGATCAATGTAAATGTAATACATTATTGAAAATCCTGTCTATAACTTCTAGCACATCACATTTAACATCACCCATATGTAAATCAGCTGCTACATCTGTGGTGCTTGCAGACATTATCTTGCTGTCTTTCCACTTACTAAAAAATTCTAATGTAAAAATATCAAACATAAATCTCAAAATTTTAATCACAGTTAAAGCTGTCTTTCATTTCACAGCATGCTTTAAATTTCCATTGTAGCATATCTGCCAATTTAAGAGTATACACATATGTGTATACGTACATATAAATCAGGGTGATTTTTACATATAGATTCTGAGCAAATAGGACAATTTTTATTGTGCTATCAAATTTGAACTTTTCTTGGGAGAATTTTTTTTCAATGTGAGAATTTTAATCGGGAATTCATATGCTATCCATGCCACAAATAATAAACAAACACGTCACAAAATGAACCCAAAATGAACATCCTGGATTCAGGAAAATTAATTGTGCTGGAGCCACCTCCATCTGTGTAATACGTAAGCAGGAGAGGAATGTGCACACTCTTGGCAACAGAAGGAGATAGATGCAGAATTTCTGTATATGTTTTGTTTAACACGTACACAGCTAATTCCAGACAATTCATTGTTCACAGAGGCTGATGACAACCATATCCTATAGTACTAACTGAACGTCATCTTTCACAAACCTTTGCACTAAAATATATTTAGAAACCCAATGAAACACAGTTCTAAACCTGGAAATTCTAAATAAATAAGTACTTTGACACCCACATCTCGCATATAGCAGTTACATCCTATTACTGTCTGTGGTCCTAAACTATATCCTAGAATCATAGAATGCTTTGGGTTGGAAGGGACCTTAAAGATCACCTAGTTCCAACACACCTGCCACAGGCAGGGACACCTTCCGCTGTTTTATATAATACAGAATACTAAATACTGCTAATATTTAAGAACTGAATTAACAGCAACTGAACTACTCCAGTAAGACCTTTGATTTGAAAATGACAGTCTAACCTAATAGAGGGCATTTTAATACTGAAAATCAAGCAAGAAAATAATGCAAAAGTATCAACCTTGATCAAAAAGCAGCACACAAGAAAACCCACAAAAAATAAAATGTTATTTAATTGACTAACAGTTCATCAAACAAAATCTGCAAAAGCATTATAATAGCATTTACATTATAAAAGCATTTACACTGTTGCCACTTCTTGATTTTCCTGAGTCTAACAGTTTTCTGTGAGTCCCCTGAGCTGCTGTTCTAGAGTCACTACATTTGTTCCAGTGCCAGCAGACATTCACTGGGGAGGTTCAGGTGTACACAGAGAGTGCTGCAACATCTCAGGTGTTAACACCTCAGCAACTCAATTCCCTCAGTGGTGTACCTGTGCTATAAACAGGATGTCAAAAAACTACATAAGAACATGTAAAATTGTTAAAACAGTCTTGAATGCTTCCACAAACTTTTGAGAACAGCGGATTTTCTAAGTTAAGTTATAGGAGAGAGCCTTATTGAAAGTTAAGAAGTTTCTGTACGTCTGCTACTAAAACTAAACAGCCTAAAAAAATCCCCAAAACACAGTTCACCACTTTCCTGCAACACCTTCAGTCTCAGGGGATTTACTTTCCTGGTTTGCAAATGGATGCAGAGTAGGTACACCATAAAATAGCTTCACTATAATAACTTAACAGCTGTCAACTTGCCATTTATGTTCATTGAATATAAGTAATAAAATGTGTTACCTCTCTGGTTTGATGTTCATTGACAGGCTGACTCCTTTGTGGAACCTTAAGCTGTTGCTCCAGCTTCTGTATCTCTTGCTGGAATACATCTCTCTCATGCTCTCGGTCAATTGCTTGCTCCTGAAAGTTAGGAAATTATGTGGATACACCATTTTATTTAAACCCAATCCAAGTTAAGTATCTTATTACTTCTTACTTGCATTGCCTGGTAACAGTATGTGAGTATTTTTAAGGCAGCAGAACCTATTGCAGCTACCATTAACATCTTTATCATTTGGGGCAATAAATCTCATATTTTTTAATAAAAAAATTAGCATAGCAGAGACACATCAAGTAATATTTCACAAAAATGACAAGTTTGTTTCTTCTGTTCCAGATATACTACACAAATGACAGTAAGCAAATATTTAATGATTTCATTCCTAATGTTTGTCTTCGATAAACATAGAATAAACAGAAATTCAAAATAGAAATGAACTCTGTGTTAATACTGATGAAGAGCAATCAGAAAAAAATAATTATAAATTGCTTGAAATACAGAGCTGTCCTAAGTAAGCACCTCCAATTAATTTTCAACTTTTAAAATGTTATTAAATTCTTGGGCTGGAACCTACAGCACTGCCTATATTTGCTACCACCTGCCTATGTTTGCTCAAAATCTGCAAATAATTAGCATTTCCCCTTGAATCAAACCTCAGCACCAGTGCTACCAACCCACCTTCATAAAATCTGCCTTTTACCATACTTACATCTAGAAATTTTCTTGTTTTCTCAAGTTGTTTCTCCAAGGCCTGGTTTTGCTGCCTTAAGTCCATTAGTTCTGCATTTTTCTCTTGTTCTAGCTCTATGAAACGATTGACTTGCTCTTCCAAGTCTATTTCCAAGACTTTAACTTGCTTCTGAAGGTCATCATACTCTTTTTCAGCTTGACGTTGTACTTCAATTTTTTCCTTCATTAGCTTTTCTGTTTCCTCCAGTAATTCTGAGTATAATAAAAGCATCACTACTTTTAGGTATGAATAGTAAGCAATGTTATAAAGCAAAATCACTCCCCAAGGCATCCATGCTGTAATCTACAGAAGGATGTGAACTGGCTTGGGTTTTTACTATTTTTCTTTCTTTGAAAATATATTTTCTTCTGAGAAATTATCAGGATAATGACTGAAGCAAATTCATATTAAAATTACTATCCTTTAGTTAGTCTTCAAAGGACTGTTACTGAAGTTGTATCAGATCACTTCCCCGTTTAAGTTTCATATCAATTAAGAGGCCATTGTACAATTGAAAAGAAAAGGAAATGCATGGGGTGAAACCACAGCTAGAGTCAGCACAGGAGTTAACAATGATGCACAGAAAACCCAACCCTCTTCTCATCCCCATTGCCAGTAAAGTAAAATCAATCCACTCCCAGATTTCATTATTTAATGTGATACATACAAATAATTCAGGAGAAATACTGAGAGACTGCTGGGCAGACAGAAAGGAAAATTACTGACCTGCAACTGGAGCTTACAAAATCAGTGACTGCATGAATGCCCAATTTTGAGTCATCACAAAAAAGCCAGCAAGCACATATATAGGAAAGCCCCAAACCACTCCAAGACTCTTAAGCCACAGCCCACTGAAGTACCTATTAACTAAACGTACGAACCCCTTGAGGTAAAACCCAAACAGCTAAGCGCACTTACTTTTGGAGAATCTTAAAAACAGGATTGATATTTTAACAGAAACAATAAAATTTACTTTCACTAGAGAAGAAAGATCCTTCAGGCACCATCATCTTACATCGTATTTAACCAATTCTCATTTCTAGGTAACCACTATGTATCAATATAATAAAAACTTTAATTATCACAGTGAATGACTTAGCTGTATTTGGAAATAAAAAGCGATAAAAGACTACAAAAATATCTCTCCAATACCATCTAAGTAACTGCAATTCATAGGTGAATAAGATGATGGTTATTGATGAATTTGCTTATGTTTAGAAATCAAAAGAAATGTTGTTAGCAAAACGTTGAACTGAGTATGAAATACAACATCAAAGCTGCAGGCCAGTAAGAAATACAAGTAACGTCAGTAAGCCAAAAGCCCAATAATCCTGATTAACAATGTCAGTACGTGTAAGTCTTCCACCCAGTTACAGATTGGCCATGCAACATACAAACACACCTGCTTGGGAAGCTGCATCGATTGCAGCATCTACTAGGCCTAGGAGAATAGAGAGAGAGAAAACAAAAAAAAGAAGCAAAGTAATTCACATGCCAGCTACAGTTTTCTTGTGGTGCAACAATGTAAGAGAAAATGAAGCCAAAGATAGATGTGGCATTTAATGACAAAGTTGTTGAGATAACTTAGGGAATGTGACAAGTTATTCTGGTATGCATGATATAAGTGCCTACACATACTTATAGAATTGTTTATCCTTACAGCTCTTATACATGAAAATAACTTAAAAATATTTAGAAGCCTAAACCATACCAAAAATAACTAAAGTGGAATCACAGACAAGGATCTTCTTTACTACAGAGTAGGAAGCAGCAGGTTGTTCTTACAATTTTGTTGTTACAGAAAACTGCAGGAAATGGCAAATACACAAGATGTGCAATCCATAAAAATAGCAACATTATAAACTGGAATAAACTTCTGGAAATTAAATAAAATGGTAACTTCATCCTGCTATTTACAATGTAAGCACTGCAATCCTTGAAAGATCAGTACTTCTTAAAATACTAGTGTTCTAATTTTCTTCCCCTCTCAAACATGAAACATTAATTTCAGTTATTAGTTTAAGGAAGAATTAAAAGACATATTTACTTCATGAGGGTAAATGCTTTTTTTGAGTAAGCAGTTAGTTAGATTACATTGACACGGTATATATCTGAAATTTTCACCATCAGGACTGAAAGCTTTCATTACTGGTAGGTAAAAGCCTTTCTTTATCATGCAACTTCTGTGCTATGCTTCCCTGAAAGAGGAATTTATTAGAAAAGTTTATCTTCCTTGCCTACAATAAATACAGCCATCACACGTAGTGCAATCACGTTCTGGTGGGTATGCTTCCTAGTCCATCTTTCTGTTTGGAAAGTATTTAGACAGAATTTATATCCATTGTTGCTATTCCATCTCCAGTGATAATCTAAATAAAAGAAGATCTTCGGAGATAAAGCTTTCTCTGGCTTAAAGAACAACCGTAATTTCTCAACACTTGTAAAAATTCAGTCATTTCTTGTTTAAAAATCAAGAAAAGTTATCATGCCAACATTAGGCAACAGGTGTGAAAATACCACATTTGGCCCTATCACATTTTTATTAATGATCACACAGGCAATGGGGAAAAGCCTTTGCCAAGACTAGCTGTTATTTTATTTGGAAGTGTAAGAAAATCTCATAGAAAGATCGTGATGAATACATACGCTGCTCTACTGGCCCCGCCTCTGCTCTCATGGCGTCCTTCTGTCTGGAGAGTAATTCCTTTTCTTCCTGCACCTGCTGCTGTTCAGCCTCTAACTCCTGCAATTTGTTACCTGTACACAGCAGCTCTTGCTCAAGATGGTCAATTACATCTATTTTTTCCTGGAGTTGTTTTTCCAGAAACGTTTTCTCATCTGCATAACCATCAATGAGGCCTGTAAAACACCAGTTTGGAGGCAGATTTAATAGACAATCAAAACCAATTTTTTTCTTGTTGAAGTCACTACCTGTATTCTGACATGCATGCACATGTATGTTGTTTGCTCAACACCTGACAATTTTTACTCCTGTCCTTGCTATCCTTTCATGATAAACAAATTATAGCAAAGACAGCAGAACACCAAATACAGCTCTTAATTTTTACTCCGCACAAAACCTCTGGAGCAAACAGGAACTCCAAAGCCAAGGAAAAATACATATGTAATAAACACAGGAGAAATAAGAAATTTAAATAAATTCAGTATAAATCACTACATATCTAGTCCTGAATCAGTATTAAAATGGATTTTACCCTATCTTGAGAATGTAGAAAAGCTAAAGATATTTCCATTTGTTAACAATGTAGACCCATCTTTTTTTCCATATTTGAATTCACAGAGAACACAGACATATAGGACTGGATATTGAAACAGAAAATACTGAACGAGTAACATCATTTATAAGATTTCAAAACCTTGAGACAGTACAAACTCCAGTGGTTATTCCCACCATATCAGATACTGTTCACAATGAGTACTTAACAGATTTGAAGTTGAGAGGGCATTCCCAGGTTAAATGGAATGCACATTCCCACAAAAAAGTTATGAATAATGAAGTCTGTTAAAATCACACATCGTGGTATTTACTTCTGCCAACTTTTTTTTGAGATGTAATGAAAATTTTCAGAGTTCAGTGAACAAATTTGCATTAGCTTTTCTATCATATCAGATAAGTTGTATCTGACACCACTAAAACACAAGAGGTTTGAAAATGTCTCAGCTACAGCAGTTTTTGTGATAAGAAAGAAATGATCACAAATGACAAATTTTATCTCAAGAGAAGACAGAGTACCATCAGATGTATAATGAACTAAGACATTGTTCTGCATACCTACCTAAGAAATTTAATAAAAGAATGTAGATTTCTTTGTCAGAGTGTGCTCACAACTCACTTCAATGGGCAGAAATGAAATCAAAAGCCTTCTATGACATCTTTGTTTCATTATACCAACATCAACAAAAAAAGGTGCCAGTCATTTAGAAGTGCATTAATTTCAAATGCACCTAACTTACAACTGTGCAATATATTTATCAAAGGCTAAAACTAACATCTAATTCTGTCTCTTATATTCTAGAACTGTTCGTGAGCCAAATCAATACAGCCATTCCGTCCTAATATATTAGGCATTTTTACTGTATTATTCAAGATTTGTGAATAAAATTTCTATCAAGACAAAATACTATCCTCCAAAAAAAGTAGCTGCCTACATTCTGAAATTCTTCAATACTAAAAGTTTTTCTAAGTCCATCCGTGTCAGAATATAAATTCTTAGGTCATTTATATCTTGTGGAAGAGTTCTTCGTATTTTTGCATGTTTAGATGTGTTCCAAACAATTTTTTTCACTCTTAATTTAATCTTGGGGAAAAAAAAAAAGTAGTAATGCCTATTTTAGATTTGAATCTATTCCTTCTGAAATAAATTTTCATCCTTTCTGGTTTTGCTAAAGCTACTGAAATGTTGTAGCCAGTACTGCTGCTGCTGACACACAACATCTATGCTGTATGAACTGACAGGCGACCAAGTGTCCCTCACACCACATTTTAGACACATGGCTTAGAAACCTGCACTGCTTTTCAGCTTATGTGTGTCCCAGCTATTAATAGCATGTGAAATCATGATGGATTATCTGTCTGTGTAAAAAGAAGTGGGAGCCTGGCAGGGTAGCATCCTCCAGGAGTAACATTTGGCTATCAAACTTCACTCTATGCTCCCACTTTGCAACAGAGAAGTCTGCTGAGCTTCAAGACTATCAAAAATACCTTTCTGCTTACTACTACAGAGATCCTACCTACAGAGCAGGTGTTTTTTGCATCTTTTCCAGATGCTAATCACAGATAATGATAGACATGTTGGGTGGCTACAAAACATTGAGCTACCAAAACAAGAGAACAAACAGTGTCTGTCAGATTTGAACATATTTTCCTGATATCAGAATAGATTATTAGATTTGTAAGACCCTACAATTTTTAATTGCTTCCTTAATGCAGTTGAAAATACACTTTTTAAAAGATCACTTCAAACAGCACAAACTGAAACATATCACCACCATATCATCACATTCAGAGTAAAGGCTCTGTGTCAAGGTCATGAGGCAGCAGGCACAAACTGAAATATGGGAAACTGCACTTCAACATGTGAAAATAAGTTTGGGGTGTTTTTCCTTTCCCCTCATTGACACTGGTCGAACACTGGAACGTGCTCCAGTGGTCAAACACTGGAATGGCCACTCAGAGAGACGGTGGACATTCAAAACTTGACTGAACACAGCCTTAGGCAAGCTGCTCTACCTGATCTTGCTTTGAGCAAGGGGCTGGAATAGTTGATCTCCAGAGGTGCCTTCCAGCCTCAACTGTTTATGATTTTAAGTTGTTAACATTTAAGCTTGTCTGCACAAACAAACATGTTATGATGGAATAAATTAATTTTGAGGATCCAAGCACACATACAACCCATTATTTTTAATACTGTCATTATTTTTAATATTGTCAAAACTGGAAAACAGAATTACAGTGTGGTTGATGTTGGTAGGGACCTCCAGAGGTCATCATGTCCATAACTATCCAGAAGGCTGATAACATTCTAAAACTTGCAAAGAAATGGATAAAATTTACAATTTCTTTACCAATTAATAAGTAAGTAGATGCAAAGTCCAACAACTTGTAAAAAAAGCTACTCACCTTCAGCTTTACTAAGTTCCAAAGCCAACTGCTCTCTGGCTTTGGTTTCCTCATTAAGACGTTCTTGTAGCTCTTCCTGATACCTGATAAATTCTGTGGCCTCTTGTTGCTTCTTGAAGGACTCTCGCATGAGTTCTGTCTGAGTAATTTTAGCATGTTCAAGCTATCACAGGAAAAAAAAATTACAGAAATTAGATAAACACCTATTCTATCATTCCTATTTAATTAACAGTTGCTTCACAGAGTGATGGGAAGTCTCACATAACTTCACTAGACATTTGATATTTGATATTTGATAACATTTGATAAAATCTTTATTGAACACTCATTTGCAGAGTTCAAGATGAAGACTGACTTACAAAAGTCTAAGCAAACAGTCTTTGTCAGCATAGTGAACTCCATGAGCCACCTGGCTAAATCCGTGTCTTTGTTCCGGTAATTCCTGATTTATGAGCTTACACTAGATTCACCTTTGTTTAGACAACGTTTTGCACTAAATACGGGTAAGTTACCACCCACCATACACTTACAATGGCTTAAAAACATTGTATAAAACTGGCAGAAGCCTTATTATGAATTGACTCAAGTAGTGCTTCTCCTCTTTTTCTCCTTAACATAAAGATAGATGAGAACACCAGGAAAATGTGAATTTTCATAGTATTGCACATTTTAACCAACAAGGGAGTAAAGCAGTGCTTCTTCCAACAGTGTCAACCTACCAGAATTACTAAGGATTTTTAAAATTCTTCTCCCCTTCTCTGGTGGGTTAATATTTAACATGTTAATGTTTAATACAGATGCAGAACACTGTGCCAGTATCCTGGAGTACTGGAAAACCATGTCACATAGAACTGCATATTTACAGTTTAGACATACCCAAAATGATAAATTCAAAACTAAATAAATTAGAATTATAAAAGTAAAATAGTGCATAAAGACAAAACATTTTTAGAAGTTTTGATTACACAAAATGTCCATTTAAGATAACATCAAACTGAAATCAATTACTAAAATCTTTACCTCTCAACTATTAACATTTATAGTCTACAGCCACCTCTCTGAGGGACACAAACACAAATTGTTAGAGCTGAACTCTGCATGAGTTCTTTGTGTGGCTTGCATTCAAAATAAGACAATTTATTTTGAATAAGAACAATGTCAGAAAATGAAATAACACATCTTCTGCTCCTTTGGTTTCTTGGTTGGTTTTTTTTTACTTTTTAATATTCTGGTTATTGGCAGATATTTGAAAGAGAACAACATCTACAGTTTCTATAAAATATTCCATCTCTCAAAAAAAAAAAAAAGCTTTCACACGAAGTCCCACTAAGATCGTGAATATGAGGAGTTTGCTTTAAAAGCTCAGAAAAATGGGTTAAGGAACATTAAATAGAATAGTGCACACAAAATTATCCACTTACACTTTGAAAAGAAGGTCTGAATAATCAATACATTCTCTTTTATAGACTGAATTTAAATACTCAATTTCTTTTCTACAGCATTCCTTTTTAGATAGACATCATTAACGTGTTCATGTTATTTATTTATTCTGCCAGGGGTTAAAGAAAGGTCTAAATACTGCAACTATCTATAGTGATTTGAGATATTTTTAAAAATCACTGAGCACCCTGACTGTAGCCTTGTATTTTCAAGTGTTTAATGAAAGACCTATCTCAGATAAAAGGGAAACATATGATAGATTCACTGTACAGAGACAACCGTAAAAGTGGCTTCCTGAAATGCATGAAATATTCCAGTTAAAACTCAGAATAAAAATTACTCTCCAGCTTTTTTCAGTAATAACAACTTGAAGTATTGTTAAAAATATCACAGGGCAAAACAAAAAAGAAGTACAAACACAAACATGATTTTTTAAGATCAACAGTTTCTCCACGGGATCACTGGAAGCAATTCTCCAGCTCATGCTAGTTACTGTTACTAGTTAGTGCACCAAAGCTAAAAAGGAGCAACTTTGACTGCAGTCTCTCCCCCAGTGTGAATTATTCTCAGTGAGAAAAATGAAATGGAGTAAGTAACACTGAAGTGCTTTAAAAGGAGATCTCAAATATCTGGAATTTAACATATTTCTGTCATTGTTAAATTTCTTGTGTTAGAAATGATCAATTGTATAACTGAGGCTTTTTCAGTGCCCACTGAAAAGTGACTAGGAAAAGGGCCTATCAGCAGTACATAATAATTTTAACAGTAGAGACAATTTTATATCATTTTTCATTGCATTCTTTTCTATTTAAGCTTAATTTCTTTTAAAAACTTGTATACTTACTGAATAGGGAGGTGTAGGCAAGGAGATTTTAGAGACAACTTTTAAAATGTGCCCGTTTTTTTTGTGGCTGAAGTGAAAAATTGAAGTATTTACAACTACAGAATTATTCTCATCCAAATGTTCGGTGAAAGGAAAAGGATATGGTAAAGGCACACGAGATTCAACCTCATATGTATCTTCTTCTTGGCCTTCAGTCCACAAACCACTGAACAGATTAGACGCCCAGTAGGTGCGGTAAGAATCCATTCCAGAAAATATTGCTCTTGCTGTCTTCTCAACCGTCCCGTGGGTATTTTGCACTAGCTGGGCTGGCTTTAGAAATTTCTGACAGGAATTTGTAACAGAACACGTGCATTTAACACATACCAGCACAGTCGGTGACAAACCTACTCCGAATCAGTAGGAAGCCTCAGATCACTTTTCAAGCTGAGTAATTCAGGGGTGGATTAATCCCAAACAGAGGTACAGGAAAACTTCGTATGGTCACTCCTAAAAAATCCTTCTTAGAGAAGTTTCACGTGAAAAAGCAACAGACATCTCCCAACAGCAACTGGCAAATAATTTCCAAGGCAAGGAAGCACAATTTTCTTCTACCCACACAGGATCGCTGCAGCAGACAAGCAAGCTAACAAAACTGAAACTAAAAATTTTCCAACTCCACTACGGCAAATGAAAGAAAAATACAGGTATGTCATTATTTGCATTCATCCTTGTTTCTGGAGTTAGTTCAACAGGAAGAGCTTTCTCAAACTCTGCTAGCTTAAAGGCTTCCTTCTAGTATCTCCCAACTGAAAGAGTTCAGGGGAGTGGCCCAGTTTTTATTTACCTATACATAACACCAGCAGGTGGAATTTGAGTTAATACACCCACTGTATGCCTTGCCTTAAGTTTCAAACTGCACTTTGGGCCTGAAAGTGTGTGTTCAGACAGGTCTCATACAGTTACTTTGAAGATTTTGCCAGGTTTCTCTTACTCTTTTAAGTCTATTTGAAAAAATGGGTACATGCCTCTATGCACAACACAACTGATCAGAGGAAAGGTTAAAATCTTTTCTGTATGTAACCAGTTTTAGATTATAAAATTTTGCAGACTAGGAAAAAATAAAGTATTCAGTTTCTGAATATTTAAAAATTATTTTCAAGTCACCTATATATCCGTGGTATATACAAGAAGTGTATATAATCCAGTAAGCACACACCAGACACTGCAAAGCAAACAAGCCTGAATGCTTGCAAAGTTTCTCTACAGAACAGCCAGAGAGATGTCAATATATACACTGTGTGAAAATGTGTAAACAGATGAATTTTTTATTAACCTAAGAAAAAAAAAGCCAAACATATATGATCACCAGAGATAAATCCATCTTTGCATAAATGATATTAATGAAAAAAAAAGTGTCTATGTATTTGAGACATAACTCTGTTGCTGGTATTGGCAAAGTCTCAGCTACAAAGCTATGAAGGAAAATACTTTGATACCTTTGAATTGAGATGTACACAGTCTAAAAGTAAAGCACATGATAAACGCAGTGTGATTTGAACTGAGCTAGGTATATAGTTCCCATTCCAGTTAACAAGGAAGTACTCCAGGCAGCAACCAGCATCCCACCAACACAAAATACCCTGATAGCAAACTGCCCCTTTTTTGGATACTATTCCTGAATCCCATGCCTCACATAAATGCTAGAGCACAGACTCCTTTTCTGATAGCAAGTTGGATATGTGCTTAGCTGGCTAGGTTTAAACCATAGTTGGAAGAGACAGCAGGAGAGCTCCACCTTTTTGGCCAGTCAATTGACTAAAATGTTTGTCAAGAGAACTAGGCACAGTTCCCCTTATTCCTCCCTCTTCACAAGGGCCAGCTCTATGTGCTCTGACACCTCCTGTCTCATCTCTGGATTGTAGCAGAATGCAGGTGATCCGTATGAGCCATGACTGCCCTAGATTGATAAGAATGCCCAAATTCAGGCTTCCTCTACAGACGAAAGTAGATTTCTAATAGGAAACTAAATTCATCAGTAAAGTCATGTTGGAGCAGTCTTTTTTGGGGGGGGAGGCACCTGAAGTATTGTCTCACCTGTCAAAATGAGCCCTATGGGTTTTAGGCTTATGAAAACACAATCACAAGAAAAATAAAGCCCAACTGAGACACAAAATGTAAAATGCTTCTCTATTAAATAACCCCACCTGATTTGAAGTTTCATTGATAGCTTCCAGAAGCTTCTCAACAGCTGCCTGCAGTCGAGAACTAATATTCAGAATGAGCTCTTCATTTTCAGGATCTATTTCCATTCCACTTTCTGCAAGATGTTGGCTCAGCAGTCCTTCACCTGCTGCTCCTGACCACACGTTAATATCATCATCTCCCATACTAATACCATGATATGAGGAACAGGACTCTGGGAAAAAAAATAGTTACCATTTCACACAGACTCTTAGCAATTGCAAACATGAAAAACTGTACAACTGAGTTACAGTAAGAAAGACAAATCAGAAAATGATTAAAATATTCATCATAGTCACAAAAACAGAAAGGGAAATATTGCATACTAAAACTCACACAAACAAGATAAACAATGTATTAATTAAAAAGAAGCAGAAGTGCAAGAGAAAAGGAGATATTAACAGACAATATTTTAAACATACTTTCAGTATGCTTAGGGGCTCTGACACTCATCTTCAAAACTTTCTTATGACCAGTAACCCTTAGTACTTAGAATAACTTGCAGTAATACTTGCAAGATTGTCTTTAAAATACAAATCAGTTAAAAAACCCCAAACAAAACCAGAAACAGACTGTCAGTCCCTGTTTCACCAACACCCAATTACGTTACTGTGCATTAACACAAAACTGTTCAAGTCAGTGAATCAAACTCAAGTGAGTAAAAGGAAAGGCATGCATGCAATTCAGACGGCTTCTTAGGACAAACAGACCAGAATACAGAATAACAATATTCGGCATGGTTATTAGTGAACTGAAAATATACTAAGATGGGTAGCTGAACAAATCAAATACAGTGCAGCAGCACTGCAACTCTCCCTGCTGCTGGGCCAGCTGGCACTTGCCCGCTTCTCAATCTTCATGAGGTCTGATTCCATTTAAGGACATTATCCATTCTTTCTGAACCAAGCTTTGCCTAGACTGATAGCAATTCATCTAGAAAACAGCAGATTTGCCATATTTAGAATTCAAGGCTGTGTTTAAGCAGTGCAAGTGAAAGGAAAGTCTTGAGATGTTTTAAAATCACACTTTCAGTATGAAAAAACAATACAGTGGGTACATCGTGACAGTAGAAACTATTGTTGATAAAGTCTTTTAAAATAAAGAAATGTTATGTCCTTAGACTGATAGATTTGAAATGTCAGAAATAAATGCTACTATGGAGATTTTTTTTAAATGACAGTTTATTTAAATGAAGTATATTTCTGGAACATATTTAAAATAAAATAAATCTTTTTATATAGTGCTTTTTTTCAACAATTAGATGTTTTTGCTTAGGATTTTCTCAAAAATACCTTATTTTTCAGGAACAGCAGTATGACTAAATGAATTAAGAACAGTCAATGCCTGTTTAGTAATGAAGTTGCAACACTGGGTTATCTTTGAATTCGAGTTCCTGGTTACTCCACATATTGTGACTGTTGAACTAGAACAGTTTGTTTAGCTACAGAAATCGAATCGAAATTGTAACAGGTCAATCTCACAAACTGACTTTAAAAATGTAGTTAGGTCTTGTTGGTTTTGCCTCCTAACCAGGTAGGCAAATAATACTGGCAGGCATATAACAATATGAGCACTCTTGTTGATGTTGTTTGAACCTAGCAAGCAAGTCAAATTCTAGTTTTGAGGTTTGCCTTTAGCTTTTTTTTTAACAAGTTGCTACATGATTAACCACCTGGTGTACTTAACATACATTCCTACCTGCAAGTATTCTGACAATAATATCTGCAGCCATATATATGACCCATACACAACAAACTAATCTACAGTGATTTTAATTCAGGAAGGTTTCACTTCGTTTACTTTTCTCTTAAAACTGCTAAGATTTCAAATGCAGATGCATTTAGTAATTTTTTTCTTCTAGTTGTATTATTACTGTTTCATATCTCCTTTTAGATATGTGGGATATAATGTTACAAACTGTTTTCACACTCCAAAGGGAAAAAACAGAAGCACACTATATGCATGAATGGAACGAATAACCAGATGAATAGAATATACATTCACATGGCACCTTTCATCTACACAGGATTTCAAAGCACTTTTGAGTACTGCACTTTGGAACATAAGTTATAAAATCCTCTAGTAGAATCCTAGCAGTGGCTAGCAGTTATTTTCTGCCAGCACACTAAATATTTGCAGCAGGTTTATAGACCATAAAAACTTCCCCACAACACCCTAATATTCCATCCCTCTGCCGTATAAGGAAGGCTGCAAAATTAATAATTTACATTTTTTATTCAATAGCATTTTGACTTCTTACCACCCAAATTTGGGCTGGGTTTGGGTGTTTCAAAATATCAATGGTGATGCAGAAGCTTTAATATCCTCAGAGTAGAAAGGACCTTCATTTGAGATGGACATCGAGCAGCATAAGTATTTCCAAATGCTGTGCCAAAGTATTGGTTAAAGAGTGAGTTGAAGGAAAATGTATTCCCTACTGAGCCACCGACACACTTACTGCAGCACCTGATGCTCTTTGGAGGCCACTCATCTTAAGAACTGACCAGGTAAGACCCTGCTTAGCTTCAGAGATCTCACAAAATAAAAGCCCACAGTACAGTAGCACAGCTATAAACAAGATAAAACAATGACATATTAGTTATTGCACAATCTAATTCTTTCCTGATGGAGTACAAATTATCTCTGCAATGTTCCTGTTTTCCTTCTCACATTTAACCCATAATTCATGTCCTGTCACCCTTCTATTTCAGTAAATTATTTGCTCGAGAGGTACATCTGAATTGTGCAGTGATGATTGTGTGTAAAATACAAAAATAAAGATTATACAAAATGACTGCAGAAATGTGCAGTTGGTTGCAAAATCATCTGAACTGGCTGTCTGGAAACATCTGGAGAAAAACTTAGAAACAGTGATCGCAGCTCAGAATGTAATTTTTAAAAGCCAGGTCCAGAATATGTTTCTTACATTAATAATATCTCGAATATTATTATTTCTTCTTGCTAGTGACCAGTACAGCACCAATTGGCCTCCAGGAACTCATAAGACTTAAAACTCCTGGTATTTTATGACAATTCTTTTGTAATTCACTTCCATTTCTTCTGGATAAATACAAAACAAATCAACATTAAAATATCATTTTGTTATATGAAATATCTCAGAACAAAACATCATAATTTATCTGAAACATAATTATAAGAAATGAGGAAAGAAAAAGTGAGCTGTCCCTGAAAATATAATCTGGCACATGGAAACTTTACTAGTCTCAAAGATAACAAAGGAAAACCAGTAAGTATCAAATGCACAAAGAACTTGTAATAATTCTGATTACACCATGGGGCTGGTAACCCAAATGATAAATGTAGACATCCATCCTATAATTTCTACGAAGTGGAACTTAAGAACACAAATTCACATTAAATGCCTTCCTAACCGCACAGTGAAAGTCTCTGTATCTTCTTCCCCCCAAAATGGTCTTAGTATAGCATCTTGGTACAGCATCTTTCCACAAGAATTTCAGTGGTGGAAGCAAGAAAAAGAAATATTGTCCAGTCTCATTAATCACCCCTGGCAACTGAATTTCTAATCCCCACTTGTTTATCCTTATAATGTCGTTCAATCTCCCACCCCCACAGAACTAAACAAAATTTCTCTGTCCTGCAATTTTGTTTTTCAGTCAATACAAAATAATAAATAGAATATAACTGGCCTACGTAAAACTATCATCTCTTTGTGTAAATTCTGTCCTTGTAATGAAAAAAGAATCAACCAAAGAAACAAATGTTTGTGTTGCCTCCTGTGCTATGGAGCATGCAGTTCAGCACGTCAGACGTCATGGCCCACTAAATCTTAAGAAAAGTGCTTAATTATACAGTGCTTGCTCAGAAGTTTCAGATACAGAAGCTTTTTATGAACTGCCAACTGACATTTATGAAGCAATACATATTCTGCATCATGTAGAGCCAGTATCTCAGTTTACTCCTGGGATTCCACTAAAGAATTAAGGTGAGGGGGGTTACAAGTTGAAAACAAAAAATCAGTTTTGTGGCAGTGCAGTGTTTAGCTATTTATTACCTTTTTCCTGGTACACTGCTCAGAAATAAGGAGCTCAGAAAGTAGGCAAGAGGGTTTAATATTCAAAGAATGCCATAATCTCCCAGGCTTTTCCAGAGCAACCTGCATTACTGCAGTCCCTCTACCCAAGTAAAGTCAGCAGATTACTGTGCACAAATGCCATTCACTACCAATGATATGCTTTATGACTGAAATTTGAACTTTACTCACTCTTCTAGAAATAAAATCCTGTGCTTTCAGATAACCTAGTTAAACCCTGATGCGCTCTATAAATCAGGTGCAGTTATGACCTTAATGATTCAGCTTTTAAAATGCTGAAACTCAGCAAAAATAGTAAGCTGAGTTTTGTTTGTCAGTAAATGTTCAGATGGTCAGAAAGAATTCACTTCAATAAACATCTGATTTTACTACTTTATTATTAGATTTTTATTGGTATAAATTTACTCCTACTGATTTCCTAACTAATTAAAAAAGAAGATCTGTTTGGCTAGGTATTAGAAAATAAAATAACATGCACAGTTTTAAAAAAAAAAGCCGTGTCCACCTATTTTTTCCATAAAACAATGAGGAAAAATTTCAAAATTTTTCCTCTCAAGCCATTTAGTGTTAGTATAGGCAATGAATAAAGAGTTCTACTGCTGAAAACACAGAATTTGTCATCTAATTCCATTTGAAGAAAAATCAAATACTTTAGCTGATGAAATAGTACTATTATGGCGCCATGACCCCAGTGGCAGAAAGGATGCTGCTGTACCATTTGGAGAGCAAAAAAGGAGAACTGTGAATACAACTCCAGATACATTACAAACCATACATTCAGCCATTATAGCTACTGTAAGGCTGGCCCTTCTTTAATTTTCACTTTTTACTTTGTTTACTCCTTCCTTCATTGTTATTCTGAATGTAAGGAAGCATGCAAAAAGGATACTGGAATGAAAAACTGGTAGGTGGACAGTTTGAATGCTGCTCTGTACCAAGGAGGGGCATTACATGAACAAACACACTGCTTTGTTACAGAATAGTGAAACCTGACATACCTCTTCAAAACACGCTAAAACAGCAAACACAAGAGTTCAAACAGTCAAACCTTGTCACTAGCAGAATGGAATAGAGCTTTCTTCTATCTGAAGAGAGTACTCTTCCATCACAAGACTTTGCAAGAAATTAGCAAATCATTCCAATTACAGGGCATATTGTGTGTTTAGACAGTAGCATTATGAAAGCCAGGAACTGCGTTTTGCTAAATATATGTAGTGCAAGTAATCCATATTAAGAATTGTTAATGACAATAATTAGTGACAAATACAAGAATACACACTGATGTGCAAGAGCAGGCAAAACTGAATGCATCAAAAACTAAGGCCAGAAGCTTAATTATCCAATCTGCTATTTAAGGAAAAAGGCAAGGCTTCAAAAGTTTCAAAAGATAGTTTTTCTCACAACTAAATACAGTGAGATGTGTAGAAAACAAAAGTTACTTTTTTTTAATGAAACAGCAGTACAAGAATAAAAGTGCTGTTAACTTGAAAAATTCAAAAATTTTTCGACTACAGCCTTATATATTTCATTGCCCATAACCTTTTGAGTGATCAACTGAAAAAGATGTCTCTGTGCTACAAATTCATACAGCCTTTCCTAACCTGCCCCGAGGCTTAACGTGACCTATATTTAAAGCCAGAGGGAATCAACAATATGCAATAATCTACATTTTGAAAGAAAGAGGCAAAGTTCACCTTTGTTTACCAGTTGTATTACTATCATGTAATAGACACTTTCTTAATACTGAAATGTAGTATTTGACTTCCAGTTCTTTTTCTCATTCATAGTAGTTAAAATTCCAGCCAAATCCAGATGTATAATGAGTTTCAGGCTGAATTGATCTGTTGTTCATTAGTTCCACGCAAGACCCAGGATGCATGTGCACAACCTCAGTGGTACTTAAATGGCAATACAATTGAGCACCTACTCTTGCCCAAAAGAGAAATGAACACTATCCTAGTGCAGTCACAAGAAAATAAACAGAGCCCAGTAGAGTTCTTAGACACTGGTATGCAACTAACTACAACATCAAAATGCTCCTTTAGTCTTGTGCCAACTAGCACTCCTGGAAACAGCTGATGGGCAAGTGTTGGCAGTTAAGAAGTTCTTGGAACTGTGTCCAAAACGTAATTTGCACGCAAACACCTCTTTAGGAAGCTAATGAAGTCCACAAGCATATATATAGGCTTGTCCCACGCCAGCTGCCCTCAGTGACCAGCAACATACCTATGTACCTTCAGTGCACTGCTGGAGATACAGCCCTTGACACTAGCTCCCATTCCCCATACATACAGTGGAGGGTGTAAGTGCTGCAAGATGCCATGGAGCTATGTTTCATTCTCTTTGCCTCCTTCAACAGAAACTTTTTTTTCCCCCTACTTCTCAATCACTTTTCTATTGTGTTGCAGACTTTGCAACAGGACTCTAGATGTGAGTTGTAACTGGTGTGGGGCATGACCCAGAAAACTCCTGAAATGTTGTCTCTTAAGCAGATATGTCATATGCATTCAAATGAAAAATAGGTTGTGGGGGCTTTTTCCTAAAAAAAAGTTTAATTTAAAGTCAAAACTAAGAGCATTTAAATATGTCATTAAAGTATGCAAATGATACTTATGAAATATAAAACCATACAATCAGTACCTTTTTCATACCCCACACGGATGCAGGGTTTCACTGACTCCTCTGCCTCAGTGTCCCATCCACTTTGTTTGGAAGGCTGGACTTTCCCAGACCGATCCAGTAATCCAAGAACATGCTGACCAATTGTCTCCTCCATTGCTACAGTTGTCTTCACAACTTCTAAAAGAATCTTCATGAGTTTTTCATTAGCCTTCTGGAAAACTTGCCTGCAGGACAGAAACTAATCAATCCTCTCATTTTTCCATGATTTCCAAGTGGGTTTTATCCCTTATACACCCTTGCAACCAGAAAAGATTTGCAATCGAAATAACAAAATTAAGACTTCTTTTTTAAGGCTAAATCCCACATCATATAAATACTAAATACACAGTTGTGTTAAAAGTCAGTTCTTTGTACAAAATATGTAAAAAATCAAAGTATTTATCAATATTTCTACTTTTATCCTGGCATTTTATCTAGTTATTCTTTTAAAGTAGAGGTCTGCTTTTGCCTTGTATTCATTACAAAATCAATCTTTTCTCAAAATGACTGTTAAGAAAATTGTTCCTCTACACAGATCAAAAAAGTTACAGAATAGTCAAATGGGATTATAAAATAAAACATTAGTAACAATATAAACCTAATTCACATATGTACATACAATATGTATATAAATATATGTGTATAAATAATGTTTATGATTCAATGTGTGTAATACAAAATATATAGTAAGATAGGATAAGATTTGTCTCATCCTCTATGCCATTACACGGTTAGGCTTTATAAAAAATAAGACACAGTTTAACCTAAAGTACATAAACTTAGAAATATGGTTTTCTAGAACAAAAGATGCACATTATCACCAGTCAGAATAAAGCTTATAAATATTACTACTATAACAGCAAGAACATGATTATCAAAATTTAAGAAAAATATTTTCTTAACAGTTCTAAGCACCTTTCTTTAGAAAGAAGAGCTGAAGGTGTTTCATCAGGCTTTCTTCCCCCATCTTCATGCTCAAAGATCTGCTCTCTCACATCATTTTGGTTTTCATTTTCATTCTGAGTAAGTTTTGGCAGAGGGAGAGAAAACAAAAAGGACAGGAATCCTGTCATGTCAGAATCAACATATTCTTCTTATATACAGTAAAATATGAAATTTAAAACCTAAATTAGTTGTCATTTCTTTTTAATACTTCTGCACCAAATTACAAATCAAGTAATACTCCTACTGTGTGGAAAAAAATATTAACAAGACCAAACCAGGAAATCCAAGGCAGGGCCAATTAGAAAGAACTTTGTTACACTGATTAAGCAGTTGTTGTATTTTCTGTTTGTGTTGCCATAGCAATATCAAAAAGTGAGTTTACCTAAGGAAATAGCTGTAGCAATAATCCCCACCTTCAAGCTGTTCAACCAGCTTCTGCTTACCTTAAGTAAAAAGGCTATGTTTGCCACTATCACCTCTTGACTCTTAAAGCTGCTCTCTTCCAGCAATACCCAACATCTCTTAGAAAAATATATTACATAGAAAGAGTAACAGTGAAAAGGAAACTTCTGCTGGTTTTACATGCCATGGTTGCCCAGAAAGTCGAAGTCCATATTTACCTCTGTCTGTGTGCTGTTGTTTTGTAACTCACAAAACAGCCTCTCTTTTCCGGGTACGGAATGTTGTTTCAATGATTCCAGTTCTTCTAAAAGCATCCTCTCTCTCTCTGCAACGAGGCTGTCATTCTCCATTGAGACACGCTGAGAAAGAAGTGTTATAGAGGCTCACACAGTTTTTTAAGCTTCTGAGTAAAGGAAATCCTGTCACTTCTAATTTGTTACAGACCTTGAACAATGAAATTTCAGTCCATCTCTTTAAATCATTACAAACATTTACTAGAATGGACTATAGCGAAAAAATACTTAAACCTCCCTTAAGATTTTCATACCATTTTTATGCTCTTTAGCAAACGCAATGGTCACAATGCAAGCTGGAGGGAATTTCTGAATATTACATGCTATAACATGTTTTGCACAAGAAAAAAGATGAAAATAACTTATTTTTATAAAAAGTCCACACACATTCTCTTTTAGAAGAGCTAGAAGTGTTCATGGCTTAAACACAACGCATACATTCCTACCCAGTTCTTATGAACATACATACTTGGCATTAAAAACTGGAAAAATCCCAGCAGCCTAAGTTCTACTTAATGATTTTTATCAGTTTCAGGAATTTGCAACCCTGACAAAGATGCAGTTACAAACTGAAAAAAAAAAAAAGTAAGAGGAGAAAGTATGCATATATCAAAAGGAAAGATTTTCAGGATAAATGATTCTGTTACACCTTTAAAGCTGCTAGGAGAGTCACCTGATGTTGCTGCAAAGGATTCCTAAGGTACAAGTGACTGGCTTTCTAGATTCCAGAATTCCTCAAGCCCAAACTTAAACAGAGCAGAACCAGGTTTGGAAAAGGTCTGAAGCTCCACACCACAGTGAAAGCAAAGAATTTTAGAATTCACTGATTACTACCTTCATGCGCATTTCGATAATGTTACATGGTTGAAATTAAATTAGAGCAAGACATAGTCTTCTGAATTCTGTTTACTTTGTCTTTTAGTGGAAAGAATCCTTGAAAGATACGTCTATAAATGACACTATTTTTGAAGTATTATTCATTAAGATACACTAATGAGTTTCATTAGCACATCTACTGCAGGCTTTGAAGAGATACAGAGTGACAGCAAGTTAAGTTTGAAAAGGCAAAGAAACATGGATGTTTCCCACCAAACCCCACAGATTTTGTTTCATTCTGAAAGTTGGTAAGGACTTATCTCCTGGAAATGGGGAAAAAAACCCCAAAATGCCAAACCACATTGTTGCAGGAAGCCACTGATACTGTTCAAGTCTGAATGGTGAAAAACAAAGAATTTTATAGTATTTCTAGCCATGGCTGGTGGCTTCATTGATGTAAATGGCTGCTAGCCTGCATCCTGCATAGGGCCATGTATCTGTGAGGCGGCACGATTAACAGTGCATGCACACTCACTCTCTTCTGGCTGCTGTGCAGCACTGCAGATTTGTTCCACATTTACAGAAGTCCAAATCGATCCATCACTGTCTGAGCTTTGATTAAAGAAATATATCTTCCATAAATATATGCATATATGTGTTTGCATGTACAAACAGATATGTGTGTGTGCACAACTGTGTAGGCATGCACAGAGTAAATATGTGCATGTCTCTCTCTCTCTCTAAATAGATATAAATGCATAAATAAATGAATCTGCCTGGTGATGTCCCTTTGTTAACCAGTATTAACTCACTGGTTGAATTCTGTATTACCTCAGCTAATTGCACTTTAAGACTCTCCAGCTCTGCTAAGAGCTGATCCTGATTTTCTTTCTGACGCTCCATTTGCTGCATGTGCCCCTGTCTCAGTAGCTCAGTTGCCTGTTGATGCTCCTGGTACTGGCGCACGAGCTCCTGCCGCATGTCCTCCAAACGCTCCTCGTACAACAGCAGCTGACTGGACATTTCTGTGTCTGCGGCCGCCATCTCACCAGAGCGCTGAAACAGTGCAACAATTTTAGCATTTTATGTTCAACAACTGTTCCTAGGAAATACTTATATACATTTTAAAAAATGCTTTCATAAATTAAAGTATCTGTCATGAAAGCATTATCGTGTTGCCTGCTTCTTTGGAAGGTCCAGGCTTAGGATTATTTTTCATTTAAAAAGACAATTTTTTTCTAATAACTCTCAACAGAATTGACTTTTATGCTTTTTATGACTCCCTTTTACCTTATTTATTCCAGCTAGGCCCCACCCCATGTTTATGAAATGCTAACCATATGCTCTACATCACTTTAATAATTTTTGTGTTCAGCTGATATCCTTTATCACAAGAGACTCAAACTGTTTAAGCACTATTTTTAATCTGTTCTTTGTATAAACTCTAAAATATAACCTAGCTTACAAAAAGACTTTAAATAATTTATTGTCTGCAATACAGTTGGTGTCATATGCCCCTCCACAGGCATAGCACACAGGAAAGAAGGGTAGATAATTTAGGTCCGAAGATGTCAACCCTTTGAAAGGGAAAAGGAAATATTTAAATGGAATTTTCATCCTCATTTTTTCTTTGCTGGTTTTTTTAACACTTACCGGTGTTCCTTCTGCTGTAAGATCTTTGCTATGGGAAAAAAGTTCTTCAGAAATCACTGATGTATGTGTGGTCTGTCCTAATATACAATCAGGGCTGCTGTTAGAATGAAGCTGTTCTCCAAGTGAGTTGATCTCTCCAGTCTCTTCACTGAGTTCCTTGCAAAGTGATTTCAATTCTTCTTCATGCTTACTGCCTTTTCCTGTTGCTTTTCTAAGAAGGCTGTCAACCTCTTCTTCACTGTGTTGCTTCTTAATTTCAAAATGTATTCCCTCTTGATGTACAATCTGTGTTGGTGCTTCTTCTACCTTCTGTCTAGCAATTCCTGACAATTCAGTCTGTTTGGCAAATGCTACACTCATTGACACAATAACCTGAATAAATAAGAGAAATCCGTATGAGTTTATGCTTCACAGCATCTCCTGTTACTGAAGAAATCTCATAGATGACCACCAACAATATAAATGTAAATACCAAAAGTTCCCAGAGAAAAACAGGAAGATAAAAGAACAAAGATATCTTGTCAATCCTGAAAATGGTCACATCTTAAAATACAGATATTCTGTATTTAAGGTAGTTTAATAAGCTACGATGCTGTTTTCAGTTACAATAGATTATTTAGCATGGAATTATCACGTTCATTTTAAAAAAGATCCTATTCGATGATTTCAAAAAGCTCTGGCACACTGACTTATGAGCAGCTGTGCTAAGCTTTCTCTGTTCAGCCAAGCATCCTATGTAAAAGTTCGACTGACATGGAATTTTGGGCTGTATAAAGAAAGCAGTGCTATGTGCTTGATACACATGGAATTTTACTTGACCAGAAAGAAATTATTGGCACTAACTAGCTGCAGTTGCAGTTACAACAGGCTGATAACTTTTGTGTTATTAAGTATCTCTAATACAAATAAACCCCTTCTCCAATCATGTGAGCAACTCTATTCTAGATTTAGAATACAGTCATTTACAGCATAAGCTACAAAAAGTGTGAAATAGTATAATAAATACAGAAGTGTTACACTTGAAAACACCAAACTCTTCCTTTCCAGAAAATATGAGTTTGTCTTTTGAACTTAAATTGATGTTAACCAAATGCAACATTTGTTTCCTCATAAGGAAGGGTTTTCTTGGCAGCAGATAAGAGAATTTTTTTTTTCTGCAAAGAAGTGGAAACTTTTTTGCAAATCAAAAAGTAAATAAATCCACAAACAAATAAATATACTCTACCTATAAAATCTTAATTTTACTTTTCCTGTTTTGGAGTTACCAGATCCAAAGAAAAACTACACATTTTACACAACATACTAAAATGCACAATAAAATATGATCAGAAGATAGTATTAAACTGTCATCTGCAAAATCTTTCCAACTGACCTCCTGTTAAGCCTATGGTAGCAAGAAATACAGTCTAAGTCTGTGGATTTTTAAAATAAATTCTAGAGCAGAATATGGTAGCATGTTGTCTACTTCCTTTGAAGTTTTAAGCACCATCACTACAATCCACATGAATAGAAATTGTGAGTTAGGAATAGGATGGATTGCTAAAAAACATCAAAATGTTTCAGAATTTTTCAAGACTTTCCCATTCAGAAGCCAGATGAAACAATTCCTTGTAAATAAATCATACAAAAGTTAGCACATGGTACAACAACTGTCTAAATGGTTGAAAAGGGCAAATTAAAATGACAGATTTTTTAAACATATTTTAAAGTAACGAAATAAAAGTAATACCTTTGCTACTTCTTCTTCTAACCTTTCTTGATACTGCTTTTGTAGTAACTGAATAACATCCAGATCATTCTGAATTTCAATCTCCCTACCAAGCTGTAAGAAAAACATGAAATCTCAGACCATGTATTTGTGATTTTATTTCATTAGTTTCAAGTTTCAATCTGGCAAGAGATTTTTTCCTCATACAAATCACATAATTTTGTACCACAACACAGAAGAACCGGGCAAAAGACTTTGTCTTGTTTCTGCTTCAAAATGAATCTTAAAAGTTGAGTTTGCAACAACTCTTCTTCCAGCACTATTTGAGATGTCAAATGCAGTGAAACCAGGTCAGCACAGAATCACCGTACTAAACAACATCATTATTTTGCAAAACGCAGAATTTTTGAGCCAAGTTTCCAGCACCCCTAGGGGAGGAATGCGTGGGGTCTTTCCCATTTGCACTTGGTCTCTTAAAATCTTTGGGATTACTTTTTCAAAATTTCTCCTAAACTGTTCAGCGTGTACTACAAAAGTACTGGGATTTCACTTCAATTGCTCCTTTCATAACTCGTTTTAAATAAAAGTCACAATATTTTAAAGATTCCTGAAGAAATCCCAGAATTTGAACACTAATTCTCTTCCACCTTAGTAAGAGGCAGTCAACTGAAATGTCTTATTTCAGAGATGAAATAAATAAAATAAATTTAAACCCAGCATCAATAAACCAAGTTTTATTGATCATAATTCCCAGTAGTTTTCTCAACTTCATCTTAGAACCCAAAGCATCTAAATTATGTCACGCTTATATATATTAGCTATCAACTGAGTTAATACCATACCTCTAATGCTTTATCTGTTCTTTTCTGATGAAGACTTTCTGTGCCCTTTACTTTCCTGAAGACTTCTTTTAACTTTCTTTCTGAATCCGTGGATACACTAAAAAGGTACAAAAAGCAGAGAGAGGAAATAATAATTAAAAAAAAAAATCAGCATTTCATTGCCCATGACTTGGTGAAAAGCAGAATGTGTTAAGTGGACCTAAACTTCACCACAAGCTTTATTACTATCTGTCATTCCAGAAAATAATTGATTTCAGGCAACTACAGCCACTCAAGATGCCTTTAGATGTAAAGGATAGTGCCTGGAGAGGATTAAATGTGGTCTACTGAGTTGAAGTTTTGAAATTGCTGCTATAAAGTTCATACATGTGAAATTACTTTTATACATTATTCCATTTAACAAATCTTCCTCTATTAATTATAAATGCTGCACTACTTAATTTGCAATGTTTATGTCATTTCTTTATGAGACTCCTAACAACTCCTGAAGGAACAAAACTACAGAAGAGCAATATGGTTATAAAGAATTTCTCGAATTCTGAAGTAAAACACATAGCTTTACACGAATGGTTATTTGAAACACCTCTTGAACAAGCACAAAGTTATAACCATTGTAAAACTGGTTAATACCTTGTGTGGTCAGCGGATACCCCAGCAATCTGAAGCTTATCCTGAAGATGGACAATCTCTGCAGTGTGCTTCTCTTGACTTTCTTTCAGCTGCTGTTGAAAATAGGACCGGAGGAGCTCCAGTTCTTGAGCATGCTGTTCCTCAAGTTGTTTTTTAAGGTTCTCTATCTCCTTCAAACAGTATTCTTGGATTGTAGGATCTATATATAGGTTATTTGAAGTAGGGGGTGAGAAAGAACGAAAGAATGAAAGAACGAAAGAACGAAAGAAAGAAAGAAAGAAAGAAAGAAAGAAAGAAACTACATTAACTTCTTCACAAATATTTAGCAGTGATGGACTGAATAATTAATGTAGTTAAAAACCAATTCTGACATCCTATCGACTACTTTTCCATAACAAAGAATGATAACCTAATCTTCCATTTTGCAAAATAATATCTGATATCAGTAACAAATTTTTATTGTGGAAAACTAAAAAATACTAAACCAAAAATATATCACAGAATATAATTCTGAAATATTTTACAGAATTAAGAAAATCATAGTATTGTACTTCAAAATCTGAAAAAATCTCTTATGTTCAATTAGTAGTAAGATATAAATCACTTAAAATTAGAAGTCATTGTCTTGTCTTTCTTTCTGAATATACATACATTAAAAACAGCATATACATTTTTTTACCCATTAGACTCTGTGAAGGAGTCTGCAGACTTTCCTCTCCTATTTCCAGATGGAGAGGTTCCTCTTCTTTCCTCCTTTCTGAAGAAGATAGCCATGGTTCTTTGACCTAAATAATAATAAAGTAAATGCAATTAACAACGATTTGTCTAGTAGTAGCACAAATATATCCAGTGCTGCACTCCCAGTATGAAAGAGAAATGGACATACTGGCATGAGTTCAGCAGAGAGTTACAAAGGAGATGGGAGGCTTGGAGCATTTGTTGTACAAGGAGAGGTTGGAAGAGCTGGGCATGCATAACCTGAAGAAGACAAAGTTGCCCACCCGGTTTGTGAAGTATCAAAATTCAGCCGGACACAGTTCTTGGCAACCTTTTCTAGCTGACACTGCTTTGGGCAAGGGGCTGGACAAGATGAACTGCAGAGGTGTCTCCTAACCTCAACCAGTCCACAATTCTGTGACATGGACAGCAGCTTTCTCCATTTTTTAAAATCATTCCCTTGCTCTGCCACTCAACCAGGATACACAAACACACTTTCAAACACTTCCTCACTCATGCAGAAGGAATTCATGTGACAGAGAAAATTCAAATGCTCCTATACTCTATGCTATGAAAGTTTACCTGTTTAGACTTCACTGCCAGCTGCTCTTGAAGTGCTTTCAGCCTGCTGTATTCTTTCATTATCTTGCATAGAAGTGTATCCATACGTTCTTGCACAGTTAAATTACACAAAGAACCAGGGACTTTAAAAAAAGAAAACAAACATTTTACCATAAATGTTAATGCAAGTGATTTGTTCACAAGTTCTCCCCTGAAGAATTATCCAATAAACATTACAAAATACTGAAACAAGTGATGCCCTTTCAGATTTTGAATGCATTTTTACATGTATTGATACATATGCATTTTTTTGGTAGAGCTGCTAGCTTCTTCTACAAAAGGAGGAAGAGGAACAGAAAAACCCCAAACACTTTTTTCCACCAATATGCACTAAAATGAAAAGAGCATAAAAGAAAATATCCATTATAAAAGTAAAGGGGTTCAGAATAATGAGGTAATCTCTAAAACATCTATTTAAGCACATGAATTAGTACCTGAAAAAGTAATGGAAAAACTGCCAGTCTGAAATACTTTAAATAAGTACTTTTAACCAGCATGATAGTACAAAGTCATTACCTTGAGCTTGACCTCTGTATACTGGTAATTCTACACTCAGTTTTTCTTTCCCAGCAGGTTTACAGAAAATTTCCTGTTCCCTATCAGGAGCCTCTACAGCAACTGAAGAATGTTCATTTTGACTGCCACACAAAACCTGTATAACAAATGAAACAAAGCAAAAAGTAAACAATTTCTTATTATCAATCACAATTCACAGAGAAAACAAGAAAAATAGGAAAGTAGTATTTTGTGAGCATTAACTTCTGTGAAAATTATGGCATAAATGTTCTGTTGAATCATAAGAACCTAGACAATCTTTAAAACTCCTGATAAACAGGTATGAAAAGACTTCTCAGCTAAAGCATAAATGCATATGTTTTCAAATCATTATTTAATTTGGAACTGCCAAGTATTAAAATCTTGCAGAGAAAGGCCTCCTTTATCAATGTGGAAAGCAAATTTACATTGTAAATGTCTCATTCTCATAAGCTGCAATTTTATGTGGAAGAGGAATTCCCTCCAGCAAAAATTTGTATCTTTTTAGGGATTACATCTCATCTAGTTCTTTAAGTGCTGAACAAATCAGATAAAAGGGTATGGCACAAAAAAGCAAGTAATGAACAGAATACCCTACGTTTGTTGGTGCTATGTGGCCAGCAGAACACTGCCATATTCACAATGGGCAGGCAAACAGAAGATTTATCCATGTGATGTCTAAAGATAAATGATACTTGAAACTGCTTGCTCAAAGCACAGTAGGATTCTTTATTTAAAGAGTTTGTACTCAACAAAAACCAAATTCAACTTATAAAAGTAAAACCATAATTTCTCTGACGGCTCAACAAAGAATCATACAAATAGGCAGCATTTTTCACACTGTGAAGTAACTCATGCCAAGGACTCTCATTCAGCTGCTACCTTCTGTGAGCTATCATGGAGTCCTGCTTAATCTCTCCTATGCTGGATCTCAAGTTTAAAAGTTCTGCTATTCACTTTCCCAAAAAGGTGTTGAAAGAAGTCCAGCTAAGAAGGAAAAAAACCCCCACAAACCACAAAGCCCTCAATAGAAGTATTTTAGACTTGAAAACCATGGCTGATAGTGACAAAAGCAGCTTAATTTATCTAGAAATAAGTCTAATAAGTAACTCAATTGATGGTCAAAAATTACCTGTAAGAGCCACCAATTACTACTATTCTACAAAAAAAGATATGGCAAATTATTATTAGGGGTGGCTGATATTAGAATAAAGACTAAATATAAGCTTCAATTTTTGACAATAATGTTTATTTACTAAAAACAATACAGACAGTAATTTTTTAGATTGTTTGACACTTAAGTCTTTAAAAGGTAAGCTGCAGCTAAGAAAGAAATTACTATCTTATTGCAGATATGAGAGGTGATGTCCTGCGCCTCGGTATGTGTGCGACATCAGACTCTTGAATCAAAAACATATATCCAAAGACAAAGAGAAAGGAAAAAAGTACTTCCAAACTAGTAGAGATGAGATCAACATTAGCTAGAAGCTTAAGACTATGGTTAGACAAAAGACTTGTCTGGACAAGGACACAAACCAATTTAGGAAAAAAAATACAAAATCTTTTGCAATGCTATTTTGGAAGCCTAGGTTTAGCAGTCTCTATTTTGAGATCAATGCAAAGAAAAAAGCTGCAAAGGAAACCTGCAAAAACAATGTGGAAAAACATGATGACTCACAGTAACCATCATTTGTCTTCCAAATTCTCATTTTAAAAAAGGCTTTTTGTTAAGTCTTACCTGAGCCAGCCTGGAACATTCCTCAGTTACAGCTTCATTCAGTTTTTCTATAAGTCTTTGTGTAGATTTCCCTTCATCATCTATGAATACAAATTATTCACATTATTTTTAAACTCTAGATACACAACTTTTCAAAGGCCTAATTTCCTGCCTCAGTGAAGCTGCCTCTTCAGCTTGAAGAAGGGCGTGGTTTTTTGTTCCCCTCTTTATTGTTCCAACACATGGACAGTTTCAATTATTACAGTTGAGCTGCATGTTCTAGAGGAGCAAGACATAAGAAATGGCTTTGTGTATTAGTGACCTCCAGAAGGATAAAAGTGTACAGAAACTACTGGAGGGAGAAGAACTTATGCAAACAAGTTAAACAAGGGCAAAACACGGGATAACAGAAAAAGCTGGGATAGAAAACCATCATGATAACATAAAAACTCACTGAGGCAAAAAGTAGTACCAAAGTTTACCTAAAGTATGCAGGGAGTCAATGCAGCAATTCAAAGAAAAAAGAACAAGTCCAAAAATACTTTGCTGATGCATTTGCCTATTTCACCTTATAGGTGAATCTATGATATAGATTTACAATTAATTGAGCTAATACTAACAGGAATCAATGAGTTGTAATACTTTTTATTCCTTATTTTTTAATATACTTTTTTTTCAAGTTACCTCAGTAACAGACTACATGTAATGGCTAAACAGTTTGTTATAAAACCATTTCAAAATGTTATTTAAAAACAATTTATTGGACAGCTAGATGCATAAACTCTTGTGCTTATTTGGTCGGGGTTTTTTAAGACACTGTTTTTTGTATAGAGCTTCATTCTCATCATATTGGTCAAGTTACCTGCTTGTTGAAATTTCAGGGTCTGGAGCTCCACCTGATGCATTCTTTTAAGATCATTCATCTCTTGTAGATGACTATGAACAAGTTCCTCTTTAAGACTGCAAAGTGCACTCTCTTTTTCTGCTTCCAAAGACTCACGAACTTGGTCTACATGAGCTGAATAAACCAGAGATAGGCAAATCCGCTGTGCTTCCATTTGTAGTTGCAAGTCAGTCTTTGAATAAAAAGATGCAAGTTAAAAAGAATGAGAAACAAGAATATAGAAAGACCCATCTTTGGAAACTTCTGAGATTAATAATATGTTGAATGGAATTCTGCATATATGGTATGCATAAGGTAAATTTAAATATACATAGTTTGGAAAATTCAGTTTTAACAAAACAGTAAGACACTTCTTCAACTTAAAATAAAAATCAAATTAAAATCAACAAAACTCAAAACGCTTCCATTTCTATTTTGCAGCAATAAAATCCCAATGAATTTTAACCCAGTGAAGCAAGAGCAGTATCACTACTAACGGAGTAGTTAAGAAAGTGTACTCCAAACACAGAGAAAAGATTGTATTATTAGCAGACCTTAAAAACCTTGATTTCCAAGGCTTGTAGTTCTAGTTTGCACTTTGGGGATGTTATTGCTAAAGAAAAAAGATGTTTGGGATATGCCAACAGGGAGCTGCTTAGAGCTGAAGTTTGAAAAGGTTTTTAGACAGCTCTGGATCACAATGATTTTTAGTTGTATGGCAGGAAATTGTAGGAGCCTTATCACAGCCTTATAAAAAACAAACCAACCGATCAACCAACCAAACAAAAAAGCCTAAAGCAAACCTTCACACAACTAAAGCTCTTTTTTATAACCTCACAACTGTTTCCAATGTGGCTTTGCTTGTGATTTTTTTCCTTAGGAAATGAATGAACTAAACCACAGTATTAGGCAGTTGGTGGTATTAGTTCACTGTTAGGTGGACTTTTATAACATGGAAAAAAAAATCTAATAAAGTAGAAGTCTGCTTAACATCTATTTCTACAGAATATTTAGTTGCATACATCTTGCAGCATGTTATTGAACTTCACCAGTGTATATAAATTTAAATTTATATACAGATTTATGATTCCACCACCTAATTAAATACTAGTACCTCAGTACTTAGCTATTTATATGGACAAATAACAATCCTTTCCATATTACCTACAATTAATTTCCAATACCAAGAAATACAAGCAAAATTTCTCCAGCAAAACTTAAGAGAATAGTTAGAATCACACAATATGTGTTCCCATTATCACATCCAGATAAATTTCTTATCAAGTGATAACCACGCAAGCACAAAAAAATTGATAACGTAATATTAGTATTTCACAAGTTTGATATTTCAAAAGTTTGGTCAAATGTGACTGATGACGTTTCATTATTTTTTATATTGTTGAATGAGTAGAGAACTGAAAAAACTTATCACAGAACAAAAAATTATGTCCAAAATAAATTTTCTCCTTAAGTAAGTGAAATGCTGCATCAAAATATGAAGTGCTCTGGTAGTCCTCTTAGGTTTTTTTTGTTGCTGTTGATTTAATTAAATGTAAGGGAAGAGTATTTTTTCCATTCAAAAAGCATCCTCATACACATTGACTATGATTATAAACCCCTTTCAACCACTGGTCACACTGACACACACCTATACTTCAAAGCAGCCAGCTGGAAAGAATATGATGCAAATTTCCAAATGTGAGCTCCTGCAAATTTTCATAGTTAGAGTATTTTCCATACTGTTTTATGTAACATACCTGTTCTGATTTTAAGGCATCCACTTGCTGCTGAAGGTTATTTTCACTCTGTGTAATGGCTATTAACGATGTTTCCTCCGGCAGCCTGTCTGGTGTTCCATGCAAATGTTCCACAAGAAACTGCTGTTCTGGTTTCAGCATTTGCTGGACTGCCTTCCTTTTTGTTACCTCATGACTGCAGTCTTTCCTAGAACTTAGATTACCTCTTATATTTATTCTTTCATCATCTTTATTCCTCGAACCAGGGGATTTATTCCTACTTTCAGATGCTGGAGTAGCAGTCTTTAGAGATTTTCCTTTAGAGCATTTTGTCTTAGAGTCATTACTACTACTATTTGTTCTCTGAACATGACTAATTGTGACTTCTAGTTCTTTACATTTTACTAGAATTTGCTCTTTCTCATCTTTTAAAGATTTGACTTCTTCATTTAAATGACAGATTTCACTATCCTTTGACCTTAATTGTTCAGAGAGATCAGAAAGTCTTAGGGATAATTCCACTTTCTCACGCTGAGTAACCTGAAGCTTTTCCATAAGTTCCATGGCATCTTTCTCAACAACTTCTCCAGCCTCAAATATGTCTTCCCTGGACACCTTTATTTCTTTACTCCCTTCAAAATCAGAGGATTTAGTTTTAAATAAAACTGGTCTATTGCTTTGTAAGTGGCAGAGTTTTTCATTCAAAGCTTTGAGTTTGCTTTTATATTCTGCTTCCTGCTTTTTCTTGCTCTCTTCTAACTCAGTTTTTGCCTTCAGAAGACTTGCACATTCTTTCTGCAGTTCGTTATAACTAGCTTCAAGTTTTTTCTCAGTCAATGAAAAGGTACTCTTCTGCCTTTCAGTATCCTCTTGGAGGAAACTGTTTTGGTTTTTAAGTTGCTCGTTTTCAGTAATCAGCTTTTCTATTCTTTTTTGCAAGTCCAAAATTTCTGTCTTAGAGGTAACACTACTGTTACAAAGTATGTTTCCTTCAGAGCTTACCAACATATTTTTTAATTTCTCTTCCAGAGTTTTGTTTTCCCCCTTAAGAACATTATTTTGTGTTTCTAGTTCTGAACATTTTTTTTGAAGGCTATCTTCTCTCTCCCTCATTTGTTCCTGCATCAACTCAGTTTTAAGCTGCAGCTCTTGTATTTCCTGTTCAAGGGTACCCTTCTCTTTTTCCTCTTGCCTAAGCACTTCAATCTCCTTCTCCAGTTCATGGATTTGAAGTGTCATTTCTTCAGATTTAGAATTTACAATAGACTGCTGTATATCTTTCAGGTTCGTAATCTCTAGTATCAACTGATTTTGCTTTGTGATTAAGTTGTCCTTTTCATATTGCATGGCTTCTATCTTTTGACTCATTTCATTCTGTACTTCATCTAACTGCTGTTTATGGTGCATATTCAAGTTGTGTTTAAGGCTTTCCATGTTCACCATGTGCTCTTTCTCTAAGTCTTCTTTAAGCCTGGAAAGTTCCTCTTCATGACTAAACAGAAGTTTTGTTCTCAATCTCTCTAATTCTGCTTCTTGCGATTCTGCCATCCTGTCCAAAACTGCATCCTTCTCCCTTTCTAGCATTTCAAGTTTTATTTTGTAATTCGTGATTTCTGCCTCATGTTTTAATTCCAAATCCTTCCTAAACTCAGAGGCAGAAGTCAGCTGAGTTTTTAAATCTTCAATCACAAACTGGTATTTTTCAGCTTCATTTAATCTACATTCCATATCCACTATAGTTTGCTTGGCTCTTTGAACCTGCTCTCTTGAAAAATTCAGTTCTTGAAGAAGATCTTCAATTCTAGTTTGTTGAAGAGATTTCTCTGTCGCGATAATTTCCATCTGTTGTGACAACTCTTGCTTTATTTTTTCCCTTTCTTTATCAGCATCTTGCAATTTCACATTCAATTCATTAATTCTAATATTCATTAAATGAATTTGATCTTTATTAACATTCTCATTAAAACACAAACTTGAAGTTTTCTCCAATTCTACTTTTTGTTGCAAAAGACGCTGTTCTATTTCCACTGTATGTTGCTTAATTAATTCTTGCTTCATTTGTACAATCTGCTGGCCATGCATTTCATCTAATTCAGCCTGAAGTTGTGCCAGTCTCCTTTGTGTTTCTAATTCCATTTTTTGCACAATGTCAGCTTCAGACTGGCTGTCTTTGTAACATCGTTTCTGCAGTTCCTCCACAGTTCCCATTAATTGTTTTATTTCATCAGAACACTGCCTTTCTTTTTGTTTGTAGGTGGTAAGTTCAACTTTCATATTACTTATCTGCTGGTTCCTTAGTGAAATCTCTTCTTTCAATTCTTCAAGTAATTTACTGACATCTGATAATTTTTGCTTAAGCTCAAATGAATTTTTTTCCTCTTCTCCAAGTTTTGCTTCCAGCTCTTCAACTAATGCTTCTTTTTCTTGTAATTTATTCAAATCTTCTCCCTCTTTTTTCTGTTTATCCTTTAAAAAAATGAGGAAAACCATGTCCTTATTTTTAGCTAATTATCTGAACATGTAAGAGTATTTCCAGACTTAGCTATTTAGTCTTTCTTAGAAGGCTAGAGAGGCTATGTTAGTTATAAAACATAAATATAAATTATTTGTTGACCTCATTTGGAGGTTTCCTGCACCCTTGGAATACCTGAGAACCCCTACCCCACCCATGTCATCATACCCCTCCCCTACGCTTTCCAACCCCCTGTGTCTCTATCACTTTTAACATTTAATTTTTTTAGGTGGTTTTAAAATGTTTTCCATGAAGGATAATAAAAAAAAGTACACAAAGGAAAAAATTAATTCTTCTCTACTTAATGCAGAGAAGAATGTTCAAGCAGGTAATTTAGTGAGTTTTTTTGAAAAGAATGTCATTTATTGAAGGTGTTTTTAACATACAGTATAGTTTCATAATTTGCTCTAAATATTTCTACAACTTTTTAAAACATAATTCATAACACTGAAATAAAATTTCTGAATTTAAATTATATACATATTATGTGTTAGTTAACAGAAGCAGTGTCAAAAACTTAAAATCTTTGTACACATTCTATGCAGCATACTCATTACCTGTGCTTTGGCTTTTTTATTGCAAAGGAATTACAAAATCCTGGAAAGTGTTTAGGAAAAGAGAACTTTATAGTAAGGAACATACCATTTCATATGTCATGATTTTCTCTTGAAGATGCACAATCTGCTCTTCAAACTCTTCCTTCTTTTTTTGATAATTCTTAAGCAGACATTCTTGTTCTTCTAGCTGTTGCTGATGTGAAAGTATCTGTTGCTTGGCTTGCAATAAATCAGCAGCTGTGCAACTGTGGCTGCTGCTCCTTAGGGCTTCGCTTGCCTGCAACTTGAATGTTAAAGAAACAAAACCTAAAATAAATCAGGTTTTTCAGAAACAGCTTACACTGTACAGAACTAGTGATCTTTACTTTCCTCTTCCACGTCACAAGCCCAAAGATTTCTAAGTTCTTTTGGAGGAGCTGAAACATTCTTATTCATTTGGGATGGCCACCCAATAAAAAGATATTTCATATTAATTAAATATTCACGGTGAGCTAACATAGGACAGTAGCATCTCAGATACATCACTAAGTAGTAAAACTAACTAGTTGCAGCTATGGAGCCCATAATCAGATTTTTCATAATAAAATCTCAGGTTTCAGAATATAATCCACTTGAAGCTCAAAAAAAGCTATATAATGTACTCAAACAGCACGAAATATTACAGTATTCAACTGCAACACCGCAAGGTATAGTCTGCGTGCCTACAGCACCTCAATCACCATGCTTTTTAGAAGAAATGTTTCTCTGAAGTTTCACTGTTATTTAAATTACCTTTTAATAACACCACAACGGCAGCTTTTATCCAAAATATAATAAAATATATAAGGAGTGTGAAGCTGCGGCCCATGGAAGTTGATGGCTGGATGTTTTGATTTCAAAGGGAACATTTCTGCCCAAAGCTCTGAGATTATGCAAGTGTTTTTCCCTGGATAGCTGCCATAATTCAGTATTTATCAGAAGCTATTACCACATAGTAGGAAAGAAAACAGAATAATATCTACCATTTTATAGTTAATTATTACAGTAAAACAGGTACTATAACAACAACTGTAGGACCAGGAAAATGACTGCTGATCTATACTGCGAGACTGATTTTAAAAAAATGCATTAAAAATTTTTCTGCAGGAACTATTTATGGAGCCTCCAAAGTGACACCTATTTTCAAACCCAAATAAATTTTGGTAGCTGTATTAACTTACATGCTGAAACTGAATTTGCAGTTTTTGACTTTGCTCAGTAAGCTCCAAGAACTCCCTCATGGTTTCATCCTTTTCTTTCCGGGCCTGTTGTAGGTTAGTAGTGAGCTGAGTGATAATGTCATCTCTTTTCTTGATAGCAGCTTCAAATTCTTGCAGCTATAAAAGATAAAATTTAAAGTATTAATGCATGTGAAAACCACAGACAAAAAATACTAGCTAATTTTAGGTAAGTAGGAGTAAGTCATCCCTAACCTCTCTGTTTAAAAGGTGTCTCACTAGTAGAGCTTTTGTATTTTCACAAACTCTACTTGTAAAAATTTCAGAAACAGCGTTTTTCCCCCTCATTGAACAATACATGATGTCTCCATAGAATACAGTTATCAAATAAAAAAATCTTAACTTTTAAGAAGGTTGATTAGTTTACTATATAACTTACTTTTAAAATAAAAAGTGTGCCCACATAAACAAACCACCATAAAGGAAGTCAGAATATCTACTAATAGTGTTTAAGCAATTTTGTACAACTACTCATGTTCACACACTTTTCCCACAATAAATGCAAGTTATATCATCTCTCACTTGAAGTGCAAAAAATAGCATTCATTGTACTAAAGCATGTAATAGATACCATGCAGTATCCTACACTGTAAACCCAGGGAAACCATTCATAACTACATGAGAAAATCTGATCAATCTGCAAAATGGATATAGCATATTTAATAGATGAATCACTTGTCATTTGGAATGATGAAGAAATTATGAGTACAAAAAAATTCTCTGCAACTGTTTTTTTTTTTTGTAGGATTACACTCAAGCAGTTAGAAATTCTACAATATTAATTGGCAATATTTTTGTGTACATTTATATAAACATGTTTCTCGGTATAAAGTCCCTTTTTCAATTTGAACTCATTTAAGGCTAGTGGAAGCCTTGTCTCTACACATTGCAAATTTCTTCAACCATTAGTCATCTGTAACTGTTTTGTTTACAATGTTCTCAAAAAAACCTTCACTGAGTTACGTGCTGAATCTCTTGGCTGTTAACATGGTAATGCTTCCTGATAAAGTTCTTTTTAGAACACTGGAGTCAACTCCTACTTTAAAAGCACAGGCTTAATGGAAATAGTAGATGTTTGTTATAGTAGGGAAAATTAGGAACAGATCAGGAACATAAGTGTGCTACACCTTTGCATTTGCATCTGCTCAATGAAATTGAATAAGTAAATATGTCAGTTCCAAAGCACACCATGTTATATAATTTCCAGCTTTTTAAATTCAATCTCTGTTCTTGACAAACAGGCAGAATTAAAGCACACAACTATCTTCCCCACTCCCCTTTTGTAATTCTTTTGTTTCTTCTGAAAAATAAAGCATATGCATTTTTTAACTGAGATACTATGCACTGTACCACTATTACACAAAAATATACTGCAACTATTAAAATATTATTGTACCACAGCCCCAAACCCGAAAACACTCAATTTTTTAAAATATATTTTTATTTTATTTTAAAAATTATAATTATAGCCATTTAAAAAATGCAAACAGTTTCACCCCCGACTTTTTCAGGAAAAACTAACAGCAGTTACAATCATTAGAAGCACTTATTTTCTTTATTATGCTATAATTATGACTATCATGTTTAGCACAACAGATACAAGACATAGTAATTAAAATTCAATGCTGGACAAAGAAATAATAAACCACCTCTTTTGGGGCAACCACTTAACTGGTGCTATGGCAGATAAAATGACACCTATTATCACAGATAAAATACAAATAATAATAATAATAATAGTGCAACAATAGTGCAATAATAACGGTGAAAATAACTGAATATCAGAACTTTTCTTTTATTCTATAGTACTTTGCAAAAAAATAGCAAAATACAGTGACATGACCTGAATCCAAATTAGGAGAGAGACAAGTTAGACATGAAGCACAACAAAGTACTGACTTGAGTGCATTGCACTGCAGGCTTAAACTGGAAGGGTATTCTTTACTTTAAAACTTAAGTGTATATTCCAATGGTATTTCTAAATAAGAAATGCTTTCCAGTAAACCCAAATTATTAGGTGTTTTAAATTAAAACATTCTTGCACTGTTGTTTTTGTATTTCAGACTGTGAAGTCTGACATAAAAATACATTTTGGTTCAGTTATATTATTCCTTAGGGAGTAAAACCTGAGGTTTTTTGATCTTGGAGGAACAGGAAGATATTAAAGTCTTTGCATAAAAGTCTTTGCGTAACTGGAGAAGAATTAGGGCTTTTCTTGAAAATTGTGCTTCCATTCCTAATTTGAAGAAACTCAATGCAAAGACAATTTGAATTTTAGTCACAAAATACAGAGAAAAAGGACACACAATGGAAATGCCATTCAAAGTAATAGAACATGGTATATAATTGAAAGAAATTATGTGTAATTAATTCTATGTCACACACTGAGTGCATTCTGAACAGCTGCCATTAGTGTGAACTCCTTCCGGTGATGCTCTGCATTTTTGCATGTAACCAAATAGCAAGTAGAAAGCAACATAAGGTAATTATACCTGTTGCAATCCTTCTGTGCCATAGGCTGCCCTCATTTCTTCTATCTCTCTGCTTAGTTCTTCAATCTCTTGTTGTTTCCCAGACAATTGATTCTCCATCACCTCTAGCTGTGTGTGTGAGTGCTGCATTCCATGCTCTGAATGAATGTCTCCAACTCCAAATTCTTCTTCCTAAATCAATCCAAGCTTCTTTACATGCCAATTTTTATGCATTATCACAGTAAGTAAAGTCAAATATCAAATTCTGTACCAAATGCCACCTTAGAACACTAACATACAATACAGCATCAAAGATCTTATTGCCATGGTAACCTCCTTTGTTAGTATAATTCACACCTCAAAAGCACTGACACAAAATGTTTCTGCGAGTTGTGCTCTATAACCTTAGCCTTAATAGATGGAGTAAATTGGTTTGCATTTCAAGTTTAACGATACACTATATTAATATAGCAAACAATGCAGATGCAGAGCACAGCATGCAAAATAAAGTATTAGTCAGCAACACAGTTTTTGTTCAAAACAAATTGAGGTGTTTAGTATTCTCCATTAGTATTACGATTCAATTTGCAATACTGTACCCTGATTAAGTCTGCAGGTATAGCTGTTCTTGTCACAAAACTGCAACCATTTACCTGTATAAAGACAATTTCTAAATACATTATTTGAAATAAGGCTTGATTTCTATTTCCCACTTACTTGAATCTTATGTGGCAATTTCTGCAGACCCATGGGAATTGTTATGCTACAAAAATTTACTTCATTTGAAACATAAAATAGCTTTCTATATAGCAAATTGCATCAAAGTAAGCATAGAAAACACATAAAACGCCCAAAATTGCAAAAAATAAATACTATTGTCTAAAACCAAAAACCTTATTACAAATCAACATCTAGAGAAAACAAAGGAGTTCAGATTTAAAGGTCAATGCAAAGCTTTCTCTTTTAAATCATTAAAATACAATACTATCGCATTTTAAATTATAGGTTTAATATTTTTATATATTACTAAACATAGTTTTATGCTTTCTGAAAGATTTTTATTCACCATGAGATTTAGTCTTTCTGAAAGTCACCTATCTCTTGATAGGGGATGAAAGGCTGTACCACAGACTTTCATTCTCAATTTGAAGGAATTTTGTGAAATAGAAAAAGAGCAGAAATGATACATTTGACATAAGACATTTGAAAACAAATCCTCTTTCACTCACCTAACACTGTAAGCCCTTTCAGCTTCTACAAGAATTTTGGTTCTACTGACAGCGCAAACCAAAACCGGCAAATCTCCAAAAGGCAAGCACAAGCCAAAGTAGCAGTTACAAGTAAAAAAAAAAAATCCAAATGAAAAGAACATGCTGCATATACATGAGTAATGATCAAACAGACAGGCAGGCTTTTAAAACAGCAGACCAATGTTCAAAAATGAGAAAGCAAGAACAACTGCATTTCTCCTCGGAGCTGTTTATTACATCAGAGCCTGAAACAAAAATAAAGGTACTAGAAATGGAAAGGCAACATAGTATTTCAGACCCAAATACTATGTTTAAATCAAAAAAAGAAGCTGTACTGCTCAGATGTCTGCCATAGCCTAGATCAGGGCTTACTTACAAATAACTATCATGCCTGAGCAAATCAATAAGTGCACTGTTATAAATGGGATCAATACAGTCATTGAATTTGTATTAAGCAAATGAATAAATCTGCATTAGAGAATTTGCACAGCTGACACAGTGCCCTTTCAATTTCTGACTTTCTCAGTAAAAACAAGACACCACAGAGATTACTACCTTCGTTTAGAAAGAATAAAGAAAATTGCAGCAAACAGCAACTCATAGAGTCACTGTGTATCATTTGTGTATTGCCAGATGTTTGCTCTATGTTCAGACACACAAATGTCTACGCAGTGCCTGGCACCAATGTCTTTATTCAGATTTTGGCGCATGTCCCGGATTAACAACACTAGCAGTTTAATAGAAACTATTATGAAATTCTTCCTTTCCCCCTTTGTAACTCATATTTTATTTAGGCTTAATTGATAAAGATACAGTGTACAATCATTGTAATCTACCACAGTGGATACATTTCTCTTCCCATGAATCATGGCTATGTGCAACTACCAAAGACACTTTATAACAAGAGCTAATAGGAAAGGCACAAAAGTCTTTTCTCATTAGCTGTTCCAGGCTCCTCAGCAGCGGAAAATTCTACAAAAGACCTTTAACTTATAAAAGGGATTTTGCTACACACATTCAAAACAACTGTCTGTAACGTCAGAAATGTTGCTCCATTTCACAGAAATCTAACTCTTCGACATCACGCAAGTGATGCACACGGTAACATGGTAGTCCATGCTGTTTCTCATCTGATACCTTCTTCTTTCAAATGCCTTACATCTTCTGGCAAAGTGCAAGTGGAAACATGACAAGGCAACAAATTGCACTGTAATCTGTGAAAAAAAACCGAGACAGACAGCCACAGCAGGGTGCTGTGTTGATGGAAACCTTGGGAGCAGCCTGGCAACCCCTGGCATGACAAATTCTGCTGTGTAAGAGCAGACAGACAGTCCATAATGAGTTATTAGCTTCAAAATACCTTTATTTTAAATTGAATATTTAAATTTAAATACCTTTATTTAAATTGAAATATATGAATTCAGTAGTTCAGATGCCAACTTGAGTGTTAGTAGATGGCTACACAAGGCCTGCAGGATTCCTGTGTTTTGACTTATGGTCCCAGTGATTTACCCATTTAGAGACCTTCTGCAAGTCTATAAATACTCTTAATGTAGATTCTTATAATTTCTTCTTTAAAAGCTTTGCAGTTCACCTTTAACACTGAAACATTCTTATGCCTTAATTACCTATGATGCGCTTAGTTACATACCTCAGGAAACAATTAAACATTGAAAGAATCAAACCACATATCATTTTAACATAATGAAACCAAGAAGTAACAAGAGCTCTGGATAAAATTGCATAAGCAAATAATCACAAAATAAGAACAGATTAAATTTTACAATACATTACTCAGCAGCCACAGTTTTGGTGAACAAAAGATATGAAACAAGTGAAGCTTAAGGAAGTCTCTCAAAGGACATTCTGTCTGATTGTTCTTCCTGTCTAGCATTTTGAAAATAATTCACAGAAAAAATATTTAATATTAAAAAGTAAAATATAATCTGTAGTCTATTGGCTAAAAATAAAGGTTTCATTTATAGTGCATCAGTTAATACATAGCTTAAGGCAAATGAAAGGAATCTTCTTTCTGAGAAACAAGGAAAACCAACTTCCATCACTGAATTAAGGCAGTGATTCATGACAATTGCCACCAGAGGTCAGGATTACATTCATGAAATCACTGTACTCTGTTTAATGTTCCTTAGACCTTGGAAAACCTGAAATTGTATCTCAAAAACAGCAGTAGTAATATATAATGTGTAACTACTTACAACATTATTACCATTACTACAGAGATTTCCCCTTATAAATAATAAATTCATGCTCAGCATAAATCAATACATACTGTTTTGCTTAAAAGACTTGTTTGATTTGGTAGTAGAAACATATAGAAGTATCTGGAACAGATTAACAATTTTACCTCATCTTTTCTTTCCCTCTCCACCCTTTCTTGTACATTTTGGACATCTGAATCCTTCATAAAAAATAATATTTAGACCTTGAACACTGCTTTTCAATGTTCTTAGCCTCTCCTCAATTTTCTAGTTATGTCACAACTGAGTACATGAAACTTAGCTAAAATTAGGAATTAGGTCAACTTGGGCAAATGCATTTCAGTGTATTTTGGGGGCTTGGTGGGGGAGGGTTTATACGCCATGAACAAAAGCCATTTTCAGTTCGTGATGAAAATAGTTACAATCCTGTAATATAACTAAGGTTAGTAACTTCCAAAGGAGAACAATTGATGACTTTTTCAAATACCATGGCTTAATAAATATTTCCATATATTAGAAGAACAGCAACAGGTTTCTTTATGCAGTAGTTAAGGTTGAGGTATAGAATTTAATTAAAATTTAAAAAAACAAACAACTTTCTAGAATTCATATTGACCCTCTTTTCAGAGATATACTTTGCAAATTGGAGAGTCAAGAAGAGACAAAAAAAAAATCAGGTGAAACAGTTTTTCAGTTATACCATAAAATTGAGGCATATGGAAAATGTATGGGGGCAACTTTACCTTACACAATTACAAAATCCCCCAAAATTCTAACTGTTGGAAAAAGCCTAATTTGCCTCAGTTCTGAGTTCAAACCACAATCTTAAATAGCTAACCACCATTATAATTTAAGACTAGGCAGGTAAGTGTCATTGTTGCTGAAATTCAGGAATTTGTCCCAAAAGACAAGCTTGTCATATGAAGGCTTTATCAGTCTTCAGTTGGCTACAACCTTGACAGTATAGGTATTAGAAAGGTGGCTGAGCAAAACCGAACAAAAGACTGTATTTTTAATAAATTTCCTTCAAGACAAAAATTCTAACATACCTTCAGTTTTGCTTAGACAACTGTACTGCCTTATAATTTTGTGTATGGTAAGTCTCCTAAAGAGGGAAATACTTATCACTGAATTTTATCCAATTCCTCAAGAGAAAGGGCTGAAGAATTAAAACCATCTGATTTAATTCATCAACTGCAACAAAACAAATTATTTATGACCTATTTGAATTTGAAGCATGACAACCACAATTCAACTTAATTTCTGTCAAAACCACTAAAAATAATACAGATGTTCTAATCGATAAGGAAAAAGATGGATCAACAGGCCTATGCCTCTTCAAATATGGGGTTTCTTAGAGTTCTGAAAAGGAAATAATGTATTTGAAAAAAACCTAAGCTCAATATTTTACATATCTGCATAATAATGCTGATACAAGGAAAATTTAATTTATTCTCATCTTCTTCAACTGAAAAGGTTTCAGGTAATTTTATTTACAGTACGTCCATGAACAGAAGCAGAGCTTTTAATAATAAAAGTAACATCACAGCTGATATGAAACATATTGAAACATCAGCTCCTAAAATATCTGCATTCCTAAATGTGATGTCTCCTCATTTCAGATACCAACCAATTGTAATGAACAGGAATTAAAAAAAGTTTATTAGGAAAGATGGCAATTCTGACGACTTGAGCTTGGTCTTCACCAGAGCCAATATCATGCTACTATTCACTAGTTTTGTGTTGTCTACTTATGTCTTAGAAAATAACTCTCAGCAAGGTAAAAAGTCTTTCTGCAGGAATAAGAACTGCCTAGTAATGCATCTATCATTGCATTTTTTAGGAAATCTGTAATTTTTTTAAGGGATATTAAGACTGCAGTTCTGTTGTCTTCAGTATCTGAAAAATTGCTCCCTAATATCCTCTGCAGGTATCTATGGAAATATTTCAAGAATGAAGGAGGTAAAAATTAAGTGTTTAGATGTGAAACTTCATGTTAAAATGAGAGCTTTAAATTTAACTGAAACTGAAGCCCCAAAACATTAAAATCAGAACACATCCACAGTTACCATGAGACATTTACCAGATGTTTTTTGCATCCTGCTGCCCTGTGCCCTGCTTCCTTCAGCATTTGCAATTCAGTCTCCAGCACTGCTTCCTACCACCTCAGAAGTGATCAAAATTTCAGCCATATTTCATCATATACATAATATGTCTCACTTGTAAAAATACATGGATATCAATGACATTGTCAACTGTTTTCAAGGGTGCATTCTTCACATACCACAAATTCCATTTAAAAGTAATCACATACCATGGTGATGCATATTCTAAAAAGGTGCACTGTGGTCGTGGCAGTTCTTCAAAAGTATGTCTGCTATACTCTCAATGGCAAACAGCAATGAGATTCATTTGACTACTTCATCCCCTCTTACTTGTTGCTCAGCTTAAGATTCTGGGTGTGTTTGTTCTAAAGTGTTTAGCACAGAGAACTGCAAAATAAAACCCTGACTGTCTCTTCACAAAGTGATTGAGACATGAAAAATTAGATTTTTAAACTAAAAACAATTCTTACTGTATTCAGATGTTCCATGACTATTTCTTGCTGGCTCGTTCTTGACCAACATTTATGCATGAGGTAGTTTACTCCTTACAAACATAACTGTTTTATCTGACAGGACCCAAGTTCCATACACACAACTACCCTTCAATGTGACAGAGATGAGCTGTAGGCACCAAAATGTGGGCTGACTCTGGCTAGCAGATAAGGCCCCGCTCCAGTCACTCACTCCCCCACCAGCAGGGTGGAGGAGAGAATTGGAAGGGCAAAAGTAACTCACCTTCATGGGCTAAGATACAGTCAGCTTAGTAAGTGAAAGAAAACAAACCAGCCAAACAACAAGCGATGCTCAGGCACTCACTCACCATCTCCCACCAGCAGACTGACACTCAGCCAGTCACTGAGGCTGCTTTGAAACTTATTAAAATGTAATTGACTTGTTAAATAGTCTCTCACAGAAAATTAGTTGAGATTATGCACAGCCACTACTCCCATGGCAATACAAAGCATTAATACGACCTTAAGGATGACATTGCTACAATAGTTTATGTATATATTGCATTATTTATTATAGTAGCCATCCCATTATGGAGTTGACATAATGCTTGCTTTAATGGTACATTGATCATACCAGTAATAACATGCAACAGCTTTGTCCATAATATCACATCTGCTCTTTCCTTCCTTCTCCTTTTGAAAAACTATGCACAGCATTGCAGCAGACATGTAACAGAAAAGGTTGAAAGAAAAGCTAGGAAAAGCATTACTTCAGTCTTACCTCAGAACTGTAATCTTCTACTGTGGTGGAAATTTCACTTTCCGGCTAAAATAAAATATTAAAATATTTACAATGATGGCACTCTAAAAATACTAAACAAGATATTTTCCATTTTACAGTATTTGAAAACACCGAGGTGTACATGAATTTGATAAGAGTATATGTACAGTAACAATCACCTTCATTTGCTTGAATTAACAGCTTTAGTAAGGTCATTTTGCTGTTGAACTATGATCACAGTAACACTATAATTACAAGACAAAATCTTCAAACAACCTACAGGTGCAAAACAATACTTTGGAAATTTAACTTAATTTTCTGGGATTTATTTTTGTTTTTTTAAAAAGTACTAAGTACCATGAAAAGGATTTGTCTCTGCTATATGAGTTTTAACTAATTAGGAACTTTGCTGGCTTAAGAACACAATCTTATGCAGAACATCATTTTCATACCTGCAAGACTTGATGTTGACTAGAATTTTAAAACAAACACTCATCCTTCAGCTTCCATGGAAACCAAGGGAAGATAAAAAGACAAAGACTCAAATCTTGTGATCTAATGAAGTAGAGGAATTAAAGGAACAAAGCCTTAAAAAACTGAGCATAAACGTGCCATGGCAGACACCTGAATGAAACAAAGTGTATCTTGAGGAACTACATAAGCTGTATCAAGTTTGAGAATCAAAATGTTCATAGGAAAAAACCACAAACTATCTATATAAGGTGCACTATCATGGAGTAAGTGTACTTGAAAGAAAAACCTGAGAAGTGTAACCGAGTTAGAACTACTTTGGCAAAAATGATGTACACATAATAGAGCTTGTCCCAAATTCACTTAATGTGTTAGTCAGCCTCATGTTAAATTAGTCTCAATTTTATATAGAATTCTGTGAGGCTTATTTTCAAAGGGACATGGTACGTTTTGCATCAGTAGACATACGTGAAATTTGGAATGTTAACTGTGTTCTGTTTTGTTTTTTTCAAAGTAATCTACCACCCAGACCTCCTGAAGTTCTGCAGTTTTTACAATCCTAACAACGTTGATACTACATATTTTGAATCCAACATGCAGCTCCAGAATGTAAATAACCTAAACAAAGGGTTTTACAAAGGTTACACTGTTTTACGTACAGAGTGCACAACATTACCTTAAAATATTTATTTGGAAGTTAAAATTCATATAATGCATACAATTTAAAAAATAAAAACAGGTCCACCCCAAAAATAAGACACTAACTGAAACAGAAATCAAAATTATATTTTAAAACTCTAGGGTGACAAAAGTGTTTCTGCTATGGAATACAAATTTAGTATTTTAAAATATTTAATCTTCACACAAATATATTTTATTCATATTATTTATATTTATATTAATATTTGTGTATATATAAATGTATACCAAAAAATTACATCTTGTTTGTAGTCTATGTCCTTGGTCTAGGACAAAATCCTCTGGAAGAAATAAAATCAGAGAAAACCACACTATTTTTTTTCATAATACAGATAACAAATAAATGGTCACTATCTTCTTACAATTTTTCATGGTTTATTGCAATTCAGGAGTCTTCACAAAGAATGATTAGAAGCATTCCTACAGAAGCTCAGAAGTATTACTATAAAGGTGTATATATATAGCTAGATCTAAGAACTCTTCAAATCTTTATACATAGCATGAAATATAGGCACTTCTCCAACGTGCAAAAAACAGGAACAAGTAGTCCAACTTCTTCAATAGCTCTTCCTTGTAATGCTTTTCAATTATAAAACATCTCTTGTTTATAAGGATGATGAAATAAATTTATACATCCTCAGACAAACACAAACCTAGTAAATAATTATAGAAAAAGGCGAAGAATTTGTAGGTTGAAGCTTCGGCTGGAGTGAGAAAATATGAATTCTCAAATGAAGTTGATTATTGAAAATAATTCTCTAATTTTGTTATGGTAATTTGGCCAGATATGGTATTTTTTAAGAAGTTAATCTATTGCTGATGCTTTCTGAATACCAATCTACAAAAAAAAAAAAAATTAAAAAGAGTCTAAAATATTTTTTTAAAAATTGTCAAAACCACAAAGTGCTCCATCAGTTTAGGTGTACAATATCTGTTAGCAGCATAATGTCAACTTCAGTCCTGGGTCTAGATAAGTTTTTTGCCTGTTAAGACCAAGTATTTTTGCCAAGGGATTCTATGATTTTAAGGACAGAAATATGGCCAAATGAACTCCAGTTAAATGCACAGTCTCCTGTGCTAAGGGGATCATCCAAACCCTGCTAAAAACCAGTTAAAGAGAATTAAATCCTATGAGCTCACACATTAGACCCCAGACTGTAAGACTTCATGTTATTCTTTTGCTGTCAGAATCTGTAACATACAAGTAGTCAACATTTTACAGGCAGTCATCTTGCCCTCCGAGCAGCTATGTTACTTCCTAAGACCTGACCAACTTTATTTCAAAATCCAGCTTCTTCCATTATCAAGCCACCTGATCTGAATGCTTCAATTCTTCTTTGGTCAACAGAAGTAACTAGGTTTTACACAGCTCATTTGAGCCCCAAGGGTCCAGTTTGAAAGGAAATAATTTCAAAAAATTCTTACTACACACTCTTAGCAACACAAAATCTTTTGACAGGATAATGCCAAGAAGGCTATTTATCAGCTCTC